>NC_045618.1:37354139-37657169 GCF_009829155.1 Mustela erminea | reverse complement strand
TGTCGATGCCTGGAACACACAGGACTTTGTTGAATGAGTGGATATGGTCAGCCCTCAGCAATTCCTTTAAGACTCGTCCCATTGCTAGTATATTTCCATGGGGATGCCCAGTGCTCTTGGCCCCAGTTCTAAATGTCTTGTGCTCTCTTCTGCCACAAACCCTTGATCACCTCTTCTTTCCTGCCCTGAAATGACCAATTCAGTTCTAATGGCTTATGAGTTACTCCTGGCTCCTGTTTCCTCTTTTCTGTTCTAGTAACAAATCTTCACCAAAAGAGCCCCTCAGGACCTCTTTTTAGTTTCTACCATCCTAGACAACAATCAGGAATAGAAAAGGTTTTTATTCTATCATGCAACTTATTGGTTACGCATTGTTTTACATGCAAATTCAGATAACTGTGTCCTCTGTCTTTTAATTCAAGCCAATGACATAAATGTAGACTAGGTTAGTTCATCTCCAAGGACACGATTTTGTACTACTCTCCCCAAGAAATTTCTCCCAATTGTTTTCTACCTATTTAAACAATATTTCACTACAATAATTTCTTCAGTAAGCAAGTATCTATTCAGTTCCTCTTAATTGCAAGGCCAGGGTCTTTCTCACTTTAAGGAAACAAAGATAAATCAGATATGATTTGTGTCCTCAAAATGCTAGTGATAGGGACGCCTGGGTGGCTCAGTTGGTTGCACGACTGCCTTGGGCTCAGGTCATGATCCCGGAGTCCCGGGATCGATTCCCGCATCCGGCTCCCAGCTCCATGGGGAGTCTGCTTCTCCCTCTGACCTCCTCGCTCATGCTCTCTCTCACTATCTCTCTCTCTCAAATAAATAAATAAAATCTTTAAAAAAATAAAAAAAAATCTTAAAAAAAATGCTAGTGATAAAATATGTATGTTATATGCCACAAAAATACTGTAAGGTTTTAAACAAAATAACATCTGTGCTGAGTCTGAAAATACAGATAAAATTTAAAGGGCTCTCAACACAGTGTGGAGATGAGGGTAAAAATAGTTTTCTAGGCTCGGGGAAGAGCTTCTGCAAAGGCTCCGGGTCAGGGCAATTCAAGTACTATCGGGCAATCATCAGAAGGTTCACTTTGGCCTGAGTGTCAGATACATTTAGGAAAAGATTGACTGTAAAGTGGTAATGGGAGATTGGGACCAGAGCAGGGGGCCATTAGGATTAAGGCATTTGTTATATAATGAACACTTTGGTATTTTACAGGCAATGAGGGGGCAGTGAAAGTTTTTTGATAAGAAGAAAAACTCGATCACAAGCAAATTAACCTGGTAGTCACTATAGAAATGGATTGGAGTGTGGAAAGATGAGATTTGGGAGAAGTCGATTGAGAGCTAGAACAATACCAGTGGCAGGAGGTACTGAGTGAAGAACAGATTTTAAAAGGTATCAGAGAAAGTTGACAACATGGAGCTCTTGAATGGCAGTGGATGCTTCAACAGAGTGTGATTTTGCATAATCCCTTTAACAACCAATCAGTATTTTTCCATAAGAATATCAAGAGATGTGGGTGGTCAGATGTCTTGTTGAAATATCAAGATGTGTTTTGCTTATCCATTATCCTTGACTTACATTGGTACATGTATTCCTAGCAAACATGGGCTTCTGACTTGTCATCAACACTCACTTTCTTATGCGTTTACAACCCCTCATTTTTTTTATTGTAAAAACAACCCACATTATATAAATTTCTTCTTAACAATTTTAAGTGAACAGTATTGTTAACTATATGTATGTTACTTTACAACAGATATCTAGAAATTTTTCATCTTGTATAAATTTCATACTCATTGAAGCATAACTCTGTCTCCTTCTCCCATACCCCCTGGCAACCACCATTCCACTTTCTGTTTCTATGAGTTTGATTACTTTATACCTTAGATTAGCAGAATCATACATTATTTGTCTTTTTGTGATGGGCTTATTTCACTTAGCATAATGTCCTCAAGATTCTTTCATGTTGTGGCATATGACAGGACCTCCTTATTTAGCGCTGAATAATATTAGATATATATATATTTATATTTATATTTTATATATAGATATTTATTAGATATATATATTTATATATAAGATATATATATTTAGTGCTGAATAATATTAGAGAGATATATATATCAAAAGATAAATGGATAAAGTGAGATATATATATAAGATATATAGCACTGAATAATATTAGAGATATCTCTTATATATATATCTCACTTTATCCTTTTATCTTTTGATGCACATTTAGGTTGGTTCCACATCTTGGCTTCCACATTAACAACACTACTGTGAATAGTGTTGCAATGAACATGGGTATACAAATACTTCCTCAAGATCCTATTTTCAATTCTTCTGATACACATCTGAAAGTAGGATTGCTAGATCATATTATAGTTCTATTTTTAATTTTTTTGAGGAATCTCAATACCATTTTCCATAGCAGCTGCTATGGAATTTTATAATTCCACAAATAGTTACCACCCTCCTATGAAAAAAAATCCATTTCGGAATGCTTCTGATGGCAAAAATTAAGTTCATGGATGAGCGATTTCTGAAGTCATGAGACGATCATAGCATGTGATCCTTATCTGGGGCCAGGTCTTCTAACCAACATCATAGGAGCTCAATAAATATTTGTTAAATGAAAAGTTGAACAACTCTAGACTTTTTGTTGTCTTTTCTCAATCTCTTGCTTCACAAGCATATACAAATGGCCTAGGATTTCATGGAACCAGATTGATGTTCAGAGCTCAAAGAGCTCAAAGATCATTTGATATAGCTCCATAATTTGATGGGTAAATTTATGTGATTTTCCACCCCCCAAACTTGGGACAGGTGACTTGAATATTTATTTAAGGAAACAGCAATTCCTTTTTTTTTTTTTTTTTAACTTACCCTCAGATTTCAGTTCTCAACTATCTGGGCTCTACTCTTTTTAGCTTGAAAATAATTGTTCCTGTTTTAGAATGTGAAAGCAAAATAGAAATAGAGCTTAGGTAGTTGTTTATCTCAATGAGCTTGATCTTTTAAGGGGATAACTTCGGGAGATTAAACAACTAGACACTTCCTATCTCTTTCCAGACCAACATAGAAGCTTTTGAAAGAAGTCATCAGAGTCACCATCAATGTAATCACCAAACAAATTAATCAGATTCGACTCTTAAAAACTTAAATATTTAAAAATTAAACCCACTCTGAAAGGACAAAGATTTATCACTATAGGGAATATTTACTTACTATGTAATCATTATAATTATTTACAGAGCTATACACAGGCACTTTCCATGCATTATATCACAGCAGCCTACTGGTATTATATTGATGCCCATTAAAGAGATGAGATCTGATCTAAATAATTTGTCTGTGAAATACTGAAATTTGGACCCTCATCTGTGAGACCGCAAAACACATGATTTTCATCACTGCAGTACTACCTACCAAATGCACGCTACTGTGCTGGAATCTACGGAGCATTTGAAGACTGTGTAACAAGGCCTTAAGTAGTTTATGCAACCTGGCACATGATATAAGACAAGTACTACAGATGAAAGAAAACGTACCTGGCCAAGAAGACATATACTGTGTTAAAGAAGTATGCTATAAATTCTGAAGCCAATAGGAATAGATGATTTAAAAAAAAAAAAAAAAAGGAAAGTAAGAAAGGAAAGAAGAGGGGCTATTGGGTGGTTCAGTCAGTTAAGTGGCCAATTCTTGATTCTGGCTCAGGTTATGATCCCGGAGGGTGGGGAGGATCAAGCCCCATGTTGGGCTCCACGCTCAGTGGGGAGTCTGCTTGAGGATTCTCTCTCCCTCTCCTTAACTCAAATAAATATTTAAGAAAAAAAGAAGTTTAAATTGAAGGCAGAAAGGATTATATAGTAGAAAGGGCAACAAACAAATCAGAACACATGAATTCTGGTTCCCAACTACTACTCAATAATGAGTGACCTTGGATATTCTGCAAGTTCTGCATAATATTGTATAATTACATCATCAGAGTAATTTTATTGACACCTAACATGAGACAGTAAATATATCAGAAAAGTTCCATAGGGCTGTTTAATCTCACTACATTATATATATTATACATACATATATAAATATCACATTTTTATTTCACATTAGAGCAATACTATGTCCTTATCCAATGCAACTCAAGGTGCAAAGCCATCCTGTAAGAATCAAAGGCTTCTATGATCAATTAAAATGTTAAAGGAAAGGCAAAGTGGCAATTTAGAAAAAAGTTCTTCCCCTGCTTTTTAGCTTATCCGTCCCCTCCCCCAGCCTTTATTTTTCTGATTTATTCAAGAAAGAGAGTATAAAAGCATCTTATTAGCAATTCTCACGCAGGAAATACGAGCACTTAGGGTCAATTGAAAAGAAACTGGGATAAGGGGGAGTCAAGAGGAAGAAGAATGTCATACAATTAGAGAATTTAGTTTAGCTTGCACACAGTCAAGAATGTCATGTAAATTTGTGTAAATTTATTAGATATTTAAAACATTCTTTATTTCATTTTATTACCTCAACATTTTCCCCTTTCCATGAACCTTTATACTGATGCTTAGAAATCCTTTTAATTCACCTAAATTTTAAGTAAAGTATTGGAGGCAGTATAGCCAAGGGTTTTTCTGCTTCACGCGGGTTAAGATTGTTAAACAGGCTGATCCTTATTACAGAAAGCTTCCGGGGAAGGTAGTGCTGCCCTCCGAGCAGATGTTCTAAAACTGTTGACCACCCCCCCCCCCCCACGTTTTTCTCATAAGGAGGGTTTTGGGAAAATGCTAAAGGCAGTGTGTTGATGACTCAGTGACAAAAGCTAGATTTCTGTCAGCAGCTTTCATTAAGGTTAGCATTTAGCCTGTGCCCTCATCATGTGCCATAGATTTAGTTTTGGATTAGCAAGTGCTAATCCACATGGAAATGATCTCTAAGATCCACATATGTTTAGCAATCTGATTACATTTTCAAATGTACCTTTTAACTCCTCTCGTTGTCCTTAATTTTAAGAGATGTGAACAAATTAATAACATTTGTGTCTTTCCTGGTCAGTTTAACTCAGGTAGTCTAAGAACTCTTAGTTCCCCAAGGCAAGCTCAGAGAATCTAGAAATCTCCTGATCTCCCCTCAACTCTTAGGACAGGGCCCTTTGTGTGCACCGTTCTTAGGAATTCGAGAACTTGACTAACTTGAGCAACAGAATAAAACGTCTCCCCAAAAGGTGATTGTTGATTTCAGGGCACTTTTGGAAGCTGTTTTTAAGCCAGTGCTGCATCTATTGGGGGGCAGGGAGGGCAAGAGCCGTCCCCAAATGTGGCACTTAGCACCCGGACATGCCTCCAGTCAGGCTGACAAATCTCCGAAGTGGGACTCGTCAGTTTTCCCTCCACAGGGCCTCGGCGTGTGAGGGAAGGAGGGGGATGGGCAGGGGCCATCAGGGGAAAAGTCTCCGGCCTTTCCACGTCTCTCAACACCATCCCTCCCCCACCCCGCCTCCTCCTTCCCCGAATCCTAAACAAGCCGGCGGGAGAGGGGCCCCGGGGGCAGCCTAGGCCGCGAAGCTCGGCCTTTGTGGCTCTGTCCTCGACGGTGGCGGGCAGGCAGAGGGGGCGGGGCCGCGGGCCGAAGACCCTCAGCCGGGGCTTGACCCCCAGGTGCATTGTCCGGCGGGGCCCGCCCCCTCCCCGCGGGGCAGCGCCAGGGCCGCCACGGGGCCCCCTCCTGGCGTCTCCCTCCGCCGGCCGCACCGACCTCGCGGTCCCCAGACCAGGGGCCAGATGTAGAAAGTAGTCCCCAGGCCGGCAGCGGCGGCGCTGTCCACTCCGCCGCCCCCGCCCCCTCCAGCCGCCGCCTCACTCCGCCCCCAGGCCGGACTCTCGGGCCCCCCGCCTCTTGCGAGCGGGTGTCCGTGCGCCGGCCTCGCCGCGACACAGAGACCCGCAGCCGGCCGCGCCGCGCCGAGCCACGCCACGCCACGCCACGCCGGAGCCCGAAAGGGAAGCCCAGGCTGCGCGCGTCCAGTAGCGGCGTGGGGAGCGCCCGGAGGACGGGGCAGGCAGGCGGACAGCGGCTACCGGGCGGCCGGGGAGCATGCCCGCGCAGCCCCGCTGAATGGCGCCTTCTCTGCGACCCCTCGCCCGGCTGCGGCGGCCAGGGATGCTGCTCCGCGCGCTCCTGCTGCTGCTCGGCTCCGGTCCAGGTGGGCGCGCTTTCTTCTGCGTCTGTGGCGTTTGAGCAGGCGCGAGTGGGCTGGGGAGAGAGGAAACCGCAGGGCGGGGGGGATGCTGGGGGGACGGCGAGGTCCACCGCGGTGCGCTGACCACCGGACCTGCCCCCTCCCTGCTGCCAGTCGGGAGCGGCTGCCGGAGGCGCGGGCGGCCCGCGGGCTGTGCGGGGGCGCGGGCAGAGCGGCGGGCGCCTCTCCCGGCACACGCCCCTCCTCGTTGCGCTTCGTGAGCCGCAGCCTGCAGGGCCGTGGCGCCCGCTGTCCACTCTTCCCCCTTTCTCCTCGCGCCATTGTCCGGGCTCCGGCCGAGTCCTCGCCTCCGCGGCCAGCCTCAGCTCCAGCTCCGCGCCGCCCGCCCGCTCGCTAGCCCGCCGGGGCCGCCGCGGCGCACGTGGCTTTATTTATATTGTTTCCTTAGTGGCAGCCTGGCCACGCAGGGGGCGCCGCGGTTTCCCTCCGCTTCCCCTTTTTGCAGTGGGGGTTTCCCACGCGTTTTAGGCCAGGGGAGAGAATAGGTGAACTCAGCCTTGGGGGCAGCACCCCTAGGGCCCCCATTTCCCCAGATCCGGATCTAGAGAGGAGAAGGACAGGGGAGGGGTGGAATTAGAGACAAGATGGGTTGGAAGGTGCGTGGCTGATTTGTGTTGGAGGGAGGGCGGGGAGTACCGGGAACGGAGGAGGCAGGTATAATCTTATGAATAGGAGCCCTCCTCCCCCCTACCTAGGTATTTTGGGGGCAGGGCCTGAGGTGTGTGCCACTGTGAAGATTTCTCCAAACTCCAGTTTAGCCTTGTGCAAAGTTGGATGAACTAATTTCTCTGGTTTGCATCTGCGCTGGTTTATCCTCAAAGAGATAAAAAAGTATAAAGTGGACGTGATGATTGTGAGGGGCGAGGAGGAAGAGTGTTCAGGAGAATGGGTTATTTTATTTATTTACAGGTTACAAACCCCGGACTTTCATCTTCTCTGGAGGAGTTAGTTTTCTGTTAACATGAGAAAAGGATCAAAGTCAGATGTGACTCGGAAACACAATGGGCGCCTTCCGGAGTGGTCCTCGCAGCGCGGGGCTGTTAGGGTCGCTCTCGTCGCCCTGGGCGTATATTAGAAGTCCGCAGCCCGAGCGTGGGAGCATGCCTAGTGTGTGAGTTTTCCGAGGACCTGCCTTGATGAGAAACAGATCAGTCCCGGGAATTTGTAATCATGTATTCAGAACATCATAAGGAAAATGAAATATCCCAAACTCCTAACACTCCCCAATCAGTATGCCAGACTTTACCTGACCTTTGCGCAGAATGCAGGACGTGACAGGGTATTAAGAGGTCATCGGATGTTTTCTCCAGGCAGGGACCGGGGCGATGGGCATGCTTAGATTAAAACGTTTCCTCTGCTCTGATAAAAATGTGTATTGGTTGATTAAGCAATCTTCTATCCTTATTAGACAGTAAGGACCAATTAGTCACACTTTCTTCCAGCAGTTGGTAATTCGAAAGAAAAGAAAGAAAAAATAAAAGTTTTCTAATCTGATCACCCACTGAGTACAATCAGCAAAAGTTACCAGCGTTTCAAACTCTACAGTTTGCCCATTAAATACCTACCTTACTCTGCAGAAACTAAGTAAATGGATCTATTTCAAGGAGAGGAGACAGTCTTTGCTGAAAAGGACAGATGGAAAAATGCAAACTTGTAATTTGTCACAAAAGATAAACACACTTCCCAGAGGAGTAGGTGCCAAGGGGTCCAAAACACTTCAAGGGACAAGGAAATAAACTTGCTTGTTCACAGAGTTGGAGTTTTGCTAATGATTTCTTGTAAAATTAGACTTTTACGACTTACTCTGTTCAAGATCTTTTTGACAAGCTTGTAAAAGTAGCAAACAGCTTGTGCTCTTGAGTTTTCCTGATGATTTTGATACTCTAGCAAGGAGCTTGAGAACAGGATTCTTACAAGGGATAGATGATTATGAAATCTTCTCTATGCTTTTAGAGTAGATGTTGTAAAAGGTGATTTTTCTGATTTGTTGAAAAGGTTTGCTGAACTTAGATTGCTTTATTAAGGTGTTTATCAGTTAACTAATATGTTTGTTAAACTTTGTCGTGTTACATCCTGAATATGTTTTACAATTATGTGTTAAGAAATGGTTTTATACTTGTAATTCTGGATATGCCTCCCCTCTCTTTTTCCTTATAGGAGTGTGGTGCTTTAGTGAACTGTTTTTTATAAAAGAACCACAGGATGTGACTGTCACAAGAAAGGACCCAGTCATTTTAGATTGCCAGGCTCATGGCGAAGTTCCTATTAAGGTCACATGGTTGAAAAATGGAGCAAAAGTGTCTGAAAATAAACGGATCCAGGTTCTGTCTAACGGCTCTTTATACATCAGTGAAGTGGAAGGCAAGCGAGGAGAGCTGTCTGATGAAGGATTTTATCAGTGCTTGGCAATGAACAAATATGGAGCCATTCTTAGTCAAAAAGCCCATCTTACCTTGTCAAGTAAGTGTTTAAATTCTTCATTGTCTGACAGTTTTCGTTGCTACATTTTGATGATTTTGTGATTCACTATGTACTAACCCTGAAAGTCACACAAACTTGAAGAGTTTTCCTGGAGACAGTAGCTGATCCTAAGGGCAAGCAAAAGACTGAGAAAGGGGCACCTGGGTGGCTCAGTGGGTAAAAGCCTCTGCCTTTGGCTCAGGTCAAGATCCCAAGGTCTTGGGATTGAGCCTCGTGTTGGGCTCTCTGCTGGGCAGAGAGCCTGCTTCCCTTCCCTCTCTCTCTGCCTGCCTTTCTGCCTACTTGTGATCTCTGTCTGTCAAATAAATAAAATATTTTTTAAAAAGACTGAGAAAAAAATTAATGAGTGATTGAGAATGAAAGTCAAGTTAGATTTAGAACACCTAAACCTGTAGAAGTAGCTTTATATAAGTTTATAAGTGTTTCACGCTATGAAAAGAGTTGGGTGCAAAAGTTTTAGCTAACACAACAAAAGTTTTAAAATCTCATCTTTCATAAATTAATAATCAAAATTTAAACACAAGTAGATCTTTCTGCTTTGTAGATGGCCCGTGATTGCTTAATCTTTCTTATAGCCCAGCCTTCCATTTCTCGGAGTGCTTTAAGATCACTCATGTTGCTTTTTAATTGTAGAAAGGGCATTGGTCAGTAACTCTCAAGCCTTTGAAGTATTCCTAGTCTTTTTCTGCTGGGAGAGAAAGAGGTTAAGGCCATTTCCATATTATGCCTAATGGATTTAAACCAGATCTGCCCCCTTTATTCCAGTTGTCATAAAGTTTGCTGTCTAATGATTTCCTTTGTATTAACAGCCCCATCAGATCAGCCATTTGTCCAAGTGATCCAGTGCTTGGTGGTTGACCTGATAACTGTTGAGTGTAAAGATGGGCCTAGGATGGATGGGGAACTCCTTGTTCCCACTGAGGCTTTCCCGCGTCTTTGAGGGATCAAACATGAGACACTCCAGATGGCAATAGACAATGTAAACCTTTAAACAGTATCTTAAAAATAGTTTTTTAAAAAAGATTTTTATTTATTTATTTGACAGAGAGATCACAAGTAGGCAGAGAGGCAGGCAGAGAGAGGAGGAAGCAGGCTTCCCACTGAGCAGAGAGCCCGATGCCGGGCTCGATCCCAGAACCCTGGGATCATGACCTGAGCAGAAGGCAGAGACTTTAACCCACTGAGCCACCCAGGCGCCCCTTAAAAATAGTTATTTTTTTTAAAAAGATTTCATTTATTTATTTGACAGAGATCACAAGTAGGCAGAGAGGGAGAGAGGAGGAAGCAGGCTCTCCGCCAAGCAGAGAGCCCGATGCAGGGCTTGATCCCAGGACCCTGAGATCATGACCTGAGCTGAAGGCAGAGGCTTTAAACCACTGAGCCACCCAGGCGCCCCTTAAAAATAGTTTTTACAAGTCTCGTAGCTACATTCTTCTGTTAATCCACAAAAGATAGATTTTGTGCAATACTGACAAATTGATCATTTACAGAATGAACAATAGGAAGAGGGAGCTCATAAGATAAAGACATGATCTTTAAGAAGTAGTTTCTTCACCGTCTACACAACTGAAATTTAGAAAGCTATTGGCAGGGATTTTCTAGATGACTTTAACTATTATAACAGTGTATGGCCATATTTATGCCACCATCATAATAGTAATTTACTTGTGCAGTAATGATTAATTGTAGAAAATAAGTTCCAAGCAAAGATACTTATATACTGAAATAGTTCAGAAAGGTAGAAAAGCTTCCAGTTCTAACCTCCCCCACCCCCAAATAACAAAAACTTGAGAAAATTTTTGATAAACTTTTTTGTTTGGCATAAATCACTAGCCAATAATCTTTTTGTTTTTGGTTTTTCTTTGCTGTTTTCAGAATAGTGTGCTGTGGTGTGTGTGTGTGTGTGTGTGTAAGTAACATAACATTGTTGCGTAGAGTTGTAACTTTTCCACCTTTTCAGCATTGTGGGAAGCTTTTCATACCAGGAACTGTCGTTTGTATTTCTTTGCTGGAGAGGAGCAGAACAGAAAGGTGGAGGAGGGCGGATGGGCCTTGAAAGGATGAAGCATTTATCATGACCACACATTGTTTCCAGGACCTCCTTAGTAGCCTGACAAAATTCTAAGGCACTCAGAAATGCCTTGAAAACACACAGAGCTTTAAAGTCTGTGTAGGATAATAAGTGTTATTAACAGTGAAACAAATGTTAGTGTTGGCTTTTTGAGTATCTTTAGATTTTTCTAACTGTAAAAATTATGGATAATAAATATTAGATGTGAATAGTTTTGAAAGCTCTTGTGGTGAAGAAGTTTTCGTGTAATGAGTATCAAAAACTTTCTAGTGAGACTAGAACATTGGTGGCAAATGTCAATTGTATTCAGTTATAGGGACCACACTTTTCATAGGCACGTGTTTTATTTAACTCTGTAGAGATAACTTTGCTAGGAAATTACATTCAGTATTATAGATTTGAAATGAATACATAGTGGTTTTAGCTTTTCCTTTAGAAACATGAGACTTCTTAGGGATTCTGAATTTACAAAGTTAGTTTGGGTATTTAAAAAGCAATGTCCGACAGTGATGTAGGCTCAAATGACTTTATCCTAAGTTCAGGGTAAAGATGTTATACATATTAAACAGGAAGAGAATAGGCATTAAGTGGACATTCTGTTTCGCTTTAAAAAAAAAAAAAAAGCTTGTTCTCTTTCAGTTATTGATAGCAGCAGGGTGCAAGTATGTTCTTTTTATTTTTCTGATCAAAGATTTGCCAGCAAGCATATCTTTTGATTCAGAAGTGTAAGAGTATAGCATCTGAAAATCTTAAACTTTAATCTGTGCAAGTTTTAGATTTTTAACACGTAGGCAATCAAGTCTTGGTTTCTAAACTTAGGAACTAGAAGCTGAAAGTTGCACTCTAGGCAAGAATTCCATTATTCATGTGTAAATTAGGAATTCACAGGGTTAAAAGGTTAGAAACTGGCCAGGATGAGGTTTACCCTTGTGATAAAGAGCAGATGACCCTCATTCATTGGCCAAAGCTTTCATGTAGCTCTTCTGCAAAGTTAGTTATTGCCATGAATTGTTCTTGAGGAATGCAGAAATTCAAATGTGAACCGGCCTTTCCTTAAGTGTCACTTTGGAGCCTTATCTCCCAAGCACATCAGAGCCCCGCTGCAGGGACAAGGTTCCTCCCCAAAGGCCTGGAGGCTTGGCTTTCCTGTTGTTCATCCAAGCACAAAAGAATTTGTCTAACTTAGTTTTTCTAAGGCATCCCATTTTTAAAGGAAAGTATAGGGTTAAAGTAATATTTAGTTGTGTTTTTTTTTTTAAAGGTAATCCTTTTTATTGATAGGCATTTTAGCCATTTTACATTTTCATGAAGTTAGTAGAGAAAGGAGAGTATGTGTGAGGCCCTTTTTCTAGTTGTATAGAATAGTAAGAACGGAAGATTAAGCTGTTTCCTATAAATTTCAGTATTTTTAGCTTTTGGCAAATCGAATTTCCACTTTCACGTACATGCTAAGTCTTCACTATGTAAATTATTTAATTTAAATATTTTAGGAGTAAGAAATAATCCCTGGACATTTTGATGTTCCTTGCATTCTTAGCATTAAAGTAAGATAAATTTCATAGGAAAGCACTAGTGTGGTAAAATGGTCTCATATTTCAACAAGTTTAAATTAAGATAAGAGACATTTGAGAGAAGTAAAGGAGGAGGCGGGGTGTGTTCTGTGATGTGTAAAAGACTGGCTGTAAGCTAGTGATTGAACAGGAAGCTAGTTGTTTATTTCCTTTCCATAAAAGGTGGAAATTGAAGTCTTAGGATAGAGGGAAAGAGAACATAAAGCCAGCTTATATTTCTTAGGTATTTCAGGGTGCTTCATTTGGGTGAAAAATCATTTTTTAAGTGAGCGTTAGCTGGAAGATCATAGTATTGTAACTTTATGATTTCCACCCCGCCCCCAATTTTGAGGTTAGGTTTTGCATGTGTAAAGTTACATAGCAGTAGTAATTCCCTTTAAAAGGATGTAGTTTGTTTTCCCTGAATGAAATGTTTATCACTGCAATTTAAATGGAGATGAGACTTCAAGGCTTTTGTTGTTGTTGTAGTTAGATTAATGAAAAACTGTTCTATGAGTGTGGTTTGTATTTTAAAGAGTAAAGCAGAAATTATAGTCCAAAATGAGTTAAAATATATTGAGAATATTTAATGACTCATGCTAAAAAAAAAAAAAAGGGTGGGTGGTTGAAAAGAGAAAGATAAGAACTATGAGGCTATTAGCCTAAATTTTGAATTGTATTAGTGACCTAGGACCCAAGATGGGCAAGATTTTGCTACAGTGTCACTTTTTATTGAGATTTGTAAATGCTGTAAAGGGGAACATCTCTTACATGTGTGCCTGTTCACTTCAAGCTGTTAACAGTTACCTGCCCTAACTAAACAGTTGTAACACAAAAGTAAAAGTCATCTGATTTCAGAAAAATAAGACAGAACTGAGGTATTTAGAGAGACTATAGATAAGGTTCAGATGATGCTTTCTGGGATCACAAAAAATCATCTTCAAAGAGAAGGGGTTATGTATGGTTCAAGAGTACATGTTTAACTTAAAAATTGACCATCTTAAAATTGCTTAAGTCAGGGAAGTAAAAGCACAAAGAGTTCTACAGGTTATATACAATTATACTTGGTTCTTTAATTCTGTCTTCTTAAAAGGTTTATCAGGTACCTGATAATCTCTGGGTGATGGAACCAGTTTTTCCCACTTTACACTTGATTAGTGAGGAACATTTCTCATCTTCAGAAACCCGTAACACTATCTCACTGTTTTTCATAGTTGTTGGATCTTTAATTTTATAACCAAGCAGGATCCACTGAGGGGTAGAATTATAATTTGCTTTAATATGTATATAAATGTGTTTTTTTCTGTTCAGCTCCTTAATGGAATATTGAAAGAGCATTTGGTATGGTCCTCTTTGTCAACTATCTCTGATTATTCTAAAGAAGGGGTCTTGCTTTCAGCACTTGTTTGCGGAGGGATTTGTTGTCACTGCTCCTGAATTTAACAGCTGGGCCTATTGATGGAGTCCAGAGCAATTTAAAAGAATAGCAAAAAAACCAAAAAAACAAAAAAACAAAAAAAAAAAACAACCAACCAACCAACCAAACAAACAAAAAAACCCCCCCAAAACAAAACCAAAACCAAACCAAAACAAGACAAAACCCAAAAACAAAAAAAACCCTTAGCCCCCCACCAAAATACCAAATCTTTTAAGCAGGACTTTAAGTTTGAAGGAGTATTTCAATTAATAAATAAATACATTTGAGGTTACTCTTTGGAAAACCCTAATAGCCCTGACTACAATATGGAGAGAGAATTTTAATCTCTCACAGGCAGATTTGCTCTATTAAGGATGGATTACTTTCAGCTTTTAAATTGGCAATGACTATATGAAAAATAATAATGTTTGGCATTTTGTTGATCATACTTGAATTTTTTAAAAAGATTTTATTTATTTATTTGAGTGAGAGAGAGCATGAGAGGGGAGAAGGTCATAGGGAGAAGCAGACTCCCCATGGTGCTGGAGCCTGATGTGGGACTTGATCCCAGGGCTCTGGGATCATGACCTGAGCCGAAGGCAGTGGCTCAACCAATTGAGCCAGCCGGGTGCCCGGATCATACTTGAATTTTTAAGAACAGCTGCGGTTATTGAGATGTTTTAAGAGAAGACCTAAAAATTGTACCCCAAATTTTCACTTACAGTCAGGACTATTTTAATACTTACGTGTGTCCAAACTCTTCAGTAAAGCATTTTTTAAGCTCATCATTTAAATTTGGTAAATAAGAGAGGAAGTAGTTGTAATGATACATTACAGTTGTAATGATACATAGGTGTAATCATTGAAGTAATGTTGGCAGTTGCCTTAACATGGGAATCTGCACAGAACCAGCTCACAGTCAGCAACTGACAATGGTGATGGGCAAAAAGGGTAAAAATGTACTAAATTACCTTCAGTGTCTGTAGTTCTGAAGCCAAGTGAATCCCTCTAGGGATATGTATTGCAGAGGATGAAGGTGTCATCCTCACAAAGGTCTCTGACACTAATCTGACAAATACTTTCCTGACTTATACATTCCTTTTTTTTTTTTTTTTTTCCTTTTTTCAACCTCTGGTTCTCAGAAACTGTTTTTGATGCATGTTAAAAGCCAAATTCTTATAGGCTGAATGGAAGGCACGAATTAAAAATGTTTATTTTTTCAGTTTCTGGAGGGTTTGCCCTTTTCTCATGTTTATGTATATGCATTTTTTTTCTTAATAGCTTTAGCATTTGTGGCTAGTTTAATCAAGTGACTGTTGGAGAATGGAATCACTGTTCAGGGTTTATTGTTCAGGTCCTTACTGGGCTTATTTCTTAGGACTGATGGAAAGGAAATTTTCTTTCTCTCTTTCTCTGTCTTTCTCTCTCTCTTTCTAGTAGACTCCATCCCCAGTCTAATGGGAGCTTGAACTCACCATCCTGAGATCAAGACCTGAGCTGAGATCAAGAGTCCAGTGCTTAACCAACTGAACCACCCAAGCGCCCGAGGGAAATTTTCTTTTAACAATTTACTTTATGATGATGAGCACTGGGGGTTATATGCAACTAATGAATCATGGAACACTACATCAAAAACTAATGATGTGCTATATGTTGGCTAAATTAAATTTAAAAAATGGAAAAAATTTTACTTAATGAAACAATAGTAAATCAGTGATAGTTTGTTTTTATATGATGCTACTTAACATAGACTACTTTTTCTAAATCATATTCTTTGGGAGTAATCCTCCAGAATGGTCTTTTTGTTGTTATGGTTTTGTAGTCTTTTTAGTAATACTCAAAATGGGTCTCTTTGACTCCACCAACTTAAAAAAAATGATAATGCATTTTTACTGTAGGTTACATTTCTCAGGGTTTCTCAGCCTTGGTGCAATCAACATTTGGGGCTAGATAATTCTTCATTGTGGAAGCTGTCTTACGCAGTCTAGAATGTACATCAGCATCCCTGGCTTCTACATACCAGATCCCAGTCCCATAGCATGCCCTTCCCCAGTTGTGACAACCAAAAATGTGTTTTGGGAGGCAAAATCATACGTGGTTGAAAACTGTTGATGTTTCTGAAAGAGGTAGAAGTCCAAGTCCAAGAAGTCCAAGTGATCCTGGGCCAAGAGTTATTTTAACTATCTCTGTCTTATGCTTGGTAATCTGATTTTTTCATGTTCATAGTGCTAAATGTATTGATTGTAGAACTATAACTATTTTTAAGTATTGGGAAGGAAACTTGATTTAAAAAATGCATCTGGGTCAGTACTTGTCTAATTGGAAATGATTTGCCTCTCCATTCCTTCTTCATACATGTGGTACGCTGAAACCTACTAAGAGCTCGCCATTCTATAGGTCCTTTCATTTTGATCTCAGTATTTTAGATCTTTTCTTGAGGATATCTAGTCAAATAGTGAATGCAAATTTTATTTAACCCTGTTTAGTCAGTTAATTTTATTTTCTGGATGTCATTGACTCCAATGTTGAAAAAGATAGGGGAAATCTCCATGTGTGGTAAGTGGTAAAGAACATCTTTTGTGATGCTCTTCATGGAGACAAGTAAACCTGTATGAGATTAACAGCCCAGAGAATTCCATTTGGTGTGTGGTAGGTGGTTCTTTGGGTGAATGGTTAACAGAAATCTTTTCAGCTAATTCAATGGTACCATGGACTTATTTTGGTCAGAAACAACTTAACTTCCTCTAGATAATGATGTAAATAAAGAAGGTGGTGTCTTGAGAGGGCATCAAGAGGTAAGTGAAGGGAAAAGAATTCGACACTGCAGTATGCTAACTAGCACACAGAAAGTGACAGACAAGGTTATTATGAAATGCTCGTTTTAGATTACTTAGATTACTTAGGAGCAGTGGGCAGGGATTTCAGTCTTCATCTTTTTCAAGGTATCATTCTTTGTGTTTGCTTTCATTTTGGTTAGCTTTTTGAGCTACTGAAAGTTAAAAGATTTTTCCTATAGGTAGTTTGGCCACCTGTTGAGGGCAGTAAGCCACTGGTAGCCCAAGTGGCAGTTGAGATGGATGAAGGAGAAAGCCAGATCTTTTAATGGGTGACTCTAGCGCTGAGCATGGATGGTGGAACATTTGGCACCATGTGTTCTACTCCATAAAAGTGCCTTGAGTAGAAAAAATCAGTTCAAACTAGAAGAGAAAAATTGCACATTTCTTTATTTTGAGGTAAATAGTAGTTGTGTCAAAACAGAAAATTTAGTGTTCTTGTTTTCTCACTATAGTCCTTTCATAAAGAAATTATGAAATATTACCAGGTAACAATACCTGGTAAATATTCCTCGTTGCTGCTTTTTTTCCCCCTTATCGAGTTGCTGGGAGGTACAGTGGAAAAGCAGAATGACGAAAGGCAGGAGAACCACAAATCCATTACTTGTGATTTATATGACTATAGACAAATCACTTAATCATTCTGATTTCTACCTTGTGTTATCTGTAAAAAGGACAAAAAGGAGGGGGAATGGGTGTTGAGCAACACAGTGCCCTTATTTTTGTAATTCTATTATTGTAATTCTACATAAATGGCCAATAAATTATATTTTTTATAAGACTGAATCTAATCACACATTATAAGAGAACCATTTAAGTCACTGGGAAAAAAATTAAAATGGCTTGGCCATTATTTAACTTGGTACTTTTAAGAATTCATATTCCTGCCATGAATCATAGGAGAATCAACTTCGGTGGGGGGAGTCTTAAACTAATACTGATAATTTGAGCTAGTATTATTTTTAAGAGTCAGAAAAATAAGTTACTTTAACTGGCACTGGGCAGTTCATAATTGTTGTGCTCTGAAGGTTGACATAGTACATGAGAGATATAACTTTACAAATGTGTCTAGTTTTGCTAATTAATAGTGTATTCTGATGTTTATTGACTCAGTGTTTAAATGAAATAGTGCCAGTTTCATCTTAACAGTGTTTAGCTAATGTATTAGTATCTTAATAGAAATAGATTATACTGCCTGCATCCACCCACCACCAATTCCTATTAAGAATGATAAAGTTTAATTTTCCCCCCAGCTTTCAAACTTAGTTAGCTTGAGTCCCTCTGATTGGATTTAAAGTAACTCCAATTAAAATATTGACCTCAATGTGAACACATAATAGGAAAAAAATGCTTTGATGTTGGTATTACCATTTTGGTATTTCTTTTTAAAAGAGCGATCACAGCTTTTCTTAAACAATTTTCATAGTTAAATGTATTTACTGTTTTTTTTTTAAATAAAAACAATTCACTTTTTATGTGTTTAAGAAAGTCACATTTCCATGCTCTCTTAATTAATACTTTTAATATTATTTTAACTGAGGGACCAATCTCAGTAAAGCAGTAAGATTTTAAAATCAAAAATTTTACCAAAAGCATTACTGAAGTTACCCCAGTGATAGAATGATTTCTTCAAAGCCTGTGAGTATCTTTACCTGGATGATTTACTACGTTTTAGAAGTCTGTGATAATACATGAAAGATAGTATACAGGCAGAAGAAACTTTGGGAAATTTGTTTAATTTTCAGTCCACCAGATGTCCCAATAATATTTGGGAGAGAATTTTATTGCTTAGCAGATGGTACATTGAGAAATTACAAGTTGGTCAATAGAGAAGTGACTGGTTTCTTATAGTAGAATTGACTCTTCTCAGGACAGAAAGAAGCTGACAATCAGAAGTTTTGCCCTGTTAAACAATTTTTGGAAGGGGATAATGTTAAAAAAAAAAAAAAGAAGGAATAAGAGATAAAGAAAATATACATTATTATTTTTATGCTGATCTGCAAACTTTTTAGACTGTTAAGATACTGGCAAAGAACATTTTGAAGAGAAACCTTTAAAATTTTCTGAAACCCACAGTCAGTAGAGTCCTTGCTCCCTAATTTGACTTGCAGTATCATTTTGGCTCCTTCTAACATGAGTTAAGATAATAACTTGTAGTCTTAGAAATTTCTATTTGTAAATAAGGAATATGAAGCTGAAGGGAGATAACTGCCTTGCCCAAGGGCATAGCTACCAGGTCTGGGATTAGAGCTCAGGTTTGCTGATTCTAGTCATGAATTTGCAATGTTCAAGTAAAGTTTTTCTCCCATGTATTGTATGGAAATGTGTCTTTCTAAATTCAAAATATCTCATCTAATCCAGAATTCAGGAAAGAGAATTGTAGTGGGACTGATCCTGAGATTAAAGACACTTCTTTAATTTCTTAATATTTATTTAAAAAGTATTACTTTATCATTGTGGAACTCACCCTTTACTGTTGTATTTGTGTAAGACTTTGTTGTTGTTGTAGAAAATAGGCAGTTTTGAAACAAAAGCACTAATGTGTTTCTATTTTATCTGTCCTGTAACACTTCATGGAGTTTCTTTTCCTGTGTATGACCTCAATGCAGGGAGAGAGAGCTGTAGCCAGTCCTTTTAGAGGCTGCATTTGTTGATACATCTGTACAAGTGGAAGTTTGAGCTCAAGCAGTGATTTTCAAATGTTTCTTTAAATAACCTCCAAGGAATGAGGCTCTTTCTAATCAAAAGGTTGAGGGGCACTTGGGTGGCTCAGTTGGTTAAAATTCTGCCTCTAGCTCAAGTCATGATCCCAGCGCCCTGGGATTGAAGGGGGGCAGAGGGTACATCCGCTCTCCATTCAGTGGGAATTCTGCTGCTTCTCCCTCTGCCATTCCACCTCCTCTGCTCACAGGCTCTCTCTCTCTCTCTCTGCACTCTCTCTCAAATAAATAAAATCTTAAAAAGTTGAGATTTAAATAAATGGTTGACTATGTGTCATTATTATTACTATTCCTTGGAAGGAGGGACATAGTGATATCCTGTGTCTCTTGTGGATATATTTTTTTAAGTAGCAGTTTTATTGAGGTAGAATTCACATATCACAAAGTATCCCTTTTGAAAGTTTATATTTCTGTGGATTTTATTCCTTTATCACCATTATGTAATTGCAGAATATATCCACCACCTCAAAAAGAAACCCCACACCGCCCAGTTCTCTCTCCACCTATACCTTGCAACCACTAAGCTGATTACTGTCTCTATAGATCTGCTTATTCTGGACATGACATAAAAATAGAATTCTACAATATGTCGAGTTTTGTGTCTGGCTTCTTTCGCTTAGCATAATTTCAAGTTTCATACATGTTGTAGCATTAATTAGTACCTCATTTTCATGGTTGAATAAGATTCCATTATGTGATAAACCACATTACATTTATCTAATCATCTGTTGATGGATAATTTGATTGTTCCTTCTTATGGCTACTGTGAATAATTTTGCAGTGAACATTGACATTCAAGTTTCTCAGTCCCTGTTTTCACTTCTTTGGGCATATATCTAGGAGTGGAATTGCTAGATCATATGGTAATTCTGCATTTAGCCTTTTGGGGAGCCACCCAACTGTTTTCCATAGTTGCTGCACCCATTTTACATTCCCATTAGCAATGTGCAGGAGATTCAGTTTTTCCATGCCCACACCAATGCTTATTATTTTCCTTATTAATATACTACCATAAGTGTGAAATGTTACCTCATTGTGGTATTGATTTGCATTTCCCTAATGGCTAATGATCTTTTCATTTCTTTATTGGCCATCTGTATATTTTCTTTGGAGAAATATCTACTGCCCATTTTTTGAAATTAGATCATTGAATTTTTTATTGTTGGTGGGTTGTAGGAGGTTTTTTTTTTTTAATATTCTGGATATTCATCTTATCAGTTATATGATTTGCAAATGTTTTCTGCAGTTCTGTATTTTGTCTCTTCACTTTTTGGATAATGTCCTTTGATGCATAAAGTTTTTAATTTTGATTAAATTTGATTTATTTTTTCTTTTGTTACTTGTAGTTTTGTTGTTGGATTTGATAACCCTTCAGCAAATCCAATGGTAGGAATCTAGCTTTACACTTTTGAATATGGTGAACCAGTTGTCCCAGCACCATTCACTGAAGACACTCTTTGTTCGTGATTGAATGGATTTGGCACCCTTGTTGGCATCAGTTAGCCATGGGTATATAGGATTTATTTCTGGACTCTCGATTCTATTCTGTTAGTCTATATCCCTACATTTTAGGCCAGTACCATACTATTTTGATTATTGTAACTTTGCAGTAAGTTTAAAATCAGGAAATGTGAGTATTCCAACTTTGTTCTTTCTTTTGACTTTTTTTTTTTTTTGACTATTCATGGCCCCTTGCAATTCCATACATATCTCAGGATTGGCTTTTCCATTTCTGGATAAAAGAATCTTGGAATTTTTATATGGATTGCATTGAATGTGCAGATTACTTTGGGTAATATTGATATCTTAATGATATGAAGTCTTCCAATCCAAAAACAATACATCTTACTGTGTATTTAGGTCTTTGTTTTCTTTCAGCAGTGTTTTGTAGTTTTCAGTCCACAGATCTTTTTAATAAAATTTACTCTTAGATATTTTATTCTTTAAGATGCTATTGTAAATGAAATAATTTATTGCTGGTGTGGCAATAACCACACAATGGCTTTATGTGTGTTGATCTTGTACCCTGAAATTTGAATCCATTTATTAGCTTTAGTACATTTCTTATAGATTCTTTGGGATTTTCTATGTATAGAGTCATATTATCTGTGAATGATTATTGTTTTACTTCTTTTCCCCCACAATTTGGATGCCTTTTATGTCTTTTTCTTTTCTAATTCCTCTGGCTTGAACTTCTAGTAGAATGTTGAATAGTGTTCATTTCCTGTCCCTAAATTAGAAATATGACTGTTAACACTACAAAGACTGCATAACTGATGGGAAATTACTTAGGTGTGGTACATACAGGGTAAACAAGGATTACCTCAAGAAGTTTTGCAGAACTTGTCAAAAGTCTTACAACTCTTACCACGTGAAGAATATCACCTCTCCAGTAAATAAAATGTTTGCATTTTGTACCTGAATTGGGTGGTGGTAGAGTTTTGGTGTGTATATATTTTTCTAAAAGAGGCTAAGTTTCTAGTGACGTCAGGTTTTCATTGCTTTTTGGTAGGAGTTGTAGAAATAATACTCAACTGTGAAATGGGTTCTTAGTGTAAGTTTCCTTGTGCTCTTGAAAATCTTGGTCATGTTCATCTTCATCATGTTCACCTTTTTGAGACTATTACCTCACTTGCACTGTGGAGGAATATTTGCTTTACCTGCTACGCAGAATATAATGTAACAGGAGCCAAACTGAAAAGTAGAGTACTCTTCTTAAAAATTATAGGAGAAAAGCTTTTTGTCTTTTCACCATTGAATATGGTGTTAGCTGTGGACTTTCCATAAATGTCATTTATCATATTGAGGAAGTTCCGTTGTATTTCTAGTTCTCTAGGTGTTTTATCATGAAAATGCATTGGCTTTTTAACTGCTTTTTTTCTATCAGTTGTGATGTCATATAGTTTCTTGCCTTGTTCTGTTAATGTTGAATATTAGTTTTTTTCTTTGAATTCCTGGGACAGATCTCATTTGGTCAATACAGTCTTTTTAATGTAATATTAGATCAAGTTTGCTAGTAGTTTGTTGAGATTTTCCATCTATATTGATAAAGATGGTCTGTTGCTTTCTATTTTCTCGGTCTGTAATTTTCTTGTGATATATATCTGCCTTTGGTATTAGAGTTGGGCTTATAGAATGGTTTAGGAGGTTTTCTCTCCTCTTCTGTTTGTTGGGAGAGTTTGAGAAGATTGATGTTAATTCTAATTTAAAAGTTTGGTAGAATTCATCAATGAAGCCATCTGGTCCTGGACTTTTCTTATTTGGAAGGTTTTTGATTAGTGATTCAGTCTGTTTACTCATTATAAGGCTATTGTGATTTTCTTTCTTTCTTTTTTTTTTTTAAGATTTTATTTATTTATTTGACAGAGAGAGAGAGAGAGCACAAGTAGGCAGAGAGGCAGAAAGAGGGGGAAGCAGGCTCCCTGCTGAGCAGAGAGCCCGATGTGGGGCTCGATCCCAGGACCCTGGGATCATGACCTGAGCTGAAGGCCGAGACTTAACCCACTGAGCCATCCAGGTGCCCCAAGGCTATTGTGATTTTCAATTGCTTTTTGAGTCATTTAGATAATTTGTGTGATTTTAGAATTTGTATATTTCATATAGATTATCCAAATTGTAGGTATACAGTTCATAATATTGTCTTACAATCTTTTTTATTTTTGTAAAGTTGATAGTAATATCCCCATTTTCATTTCTTTGTTTATGTCTTTTTTTTTTTTTTTTGGTCAGTCTAGCTTTCTAATTACCAATTTTGTTCATCTTTTCAAAGAACCAGTTTTTGGTTCTGTTGTCTTTGTTGTTTTTCTAGCCTGTTTCATTTATCTTCATTCTAATCCTTATTCTTTTTTTCCTTCTATTAGCTTTCAATTTAGTTTTTACTACTTTTTCTAGTTTTCCAAGATGTAGTAAATGTTATTGACTTGAGATAGTTTTTCTTATTTAATGTAGGCATTTACTGCTACAGATCTTCTGAGCACTCCTTCCACCAAAACTCTCTAAGTTTTGTTATGTTGCATTGTCATTTTCATTTATCTCAGAGTATTATTTTTTTTCTTCTCCCCCCTCCTCCTTCTCCGCCTCCTTCTTCCTCTCTTCCTGCTCCCCTCTTCCTTCCTTCTTTGACCCATTAATTCAGTTTGTTGTTTAATTTCCACATGTGTGTGCATTTTCCACTTTTCCTTCTGTGCTTCTAGCTTCATTCCACTGTACTTGGAGAAGATACCTTTTATGCATTTAATCTTTAAAAATGTTTGAGACTTGTTTTGCAGCTGAACATGTGGTCTGTCCTGGAGAATGTTCCATGTGTACTTGAGAATGTGTGTTCTGCTCTTATTGGGTATAATGTCTTATATGTGTGTTAAGTCTAGTTAGTGTACCATGTTGTTTGACACCTGTATTTCCATATAGTTTTTCTGTATAGATGTTCTACCCATTGTTGAATGTGCTGTATTGAAGTTTCCAACTATTATTATAGAACTCTCTATTTCTCACTTAAATTATGTCTATATTTACTTCATATATATATTGGGACTCTATTTGGTGAACATATGTTTACAAATGTTATTTGCTCTTGATGAATTGACCCTTTTATTAGTATATAATGTCTTCCTTTGTCTCTTGTAACAGTTTTTGACTTAATGTCACTCTTGTCTGCTACTACTACAGCCACCCAGCTATCTTTTGGTTACCATTTGCATGGAATACCTTTTCCAGAGCTTTCACTTCAACCTACTTATGTCATTGGATATAAAGTGAATCTCTTGTAGACAGCATGTTGTTAGATCCCGTTTTTCTTAATCCATTCTGCCAGTCTCTGTCTTTTGATGGAGAATTTAATTTATTTACATTTAATATAGGCACTGAGAAAGAAGGATTTCTGACATTTTGCTATTTATTTTCTGAATGTCCTGAATGTTTTTTTTTTTTGTCCCTCTTTTCTTCCACTACTGCATTCTTTTTGTGTTTAGTTGATTTGGGGTAGTGAACCATAATGACTCTCTTCTTGTTTCATTTGGTGTTTATTTTTTAGATATTTCTTTGTGGTTACCATAGAGATTACATTTAATATCCTGAATTTTAACAATCTCGTTTGAGTTGATGCTGTCTTATTTTCATTCTGCTCCTATGCAGTTCAGTCTCCTTTTATGTTACTATGATACATTACATCTTTATACATGTGTATCCAGTAAGATAGATTTATATTTATATTAGTCTATTTATCTTTTAAACTGAAAAATAAAAAGTGGTTGTGTAGAGGCACTTGGGTGGCTCAGTTGGTTAAGCATCTGCCTTCAGCTCAGGTCATGATCCCAGGGTCCTGGGATGGAGCCCCATGTCCAGCACCCTGCTCAGTGGGGAGCCTGCTTCTCCCTCTTTCTCTGCCCTCACCCCCCACGTGAGCTTTCTCATGCTCTCTCTGTCAAATAAATGATTAAAAACAAAACAAACAACCCTAGAGGTAAGGGCGCTTGGGTGGCTCAGTTGGTTAAGTGACTGTCTTCAGCTCAGGCCATGATCCTGGAGTCCCAGTATTGAGTCCCACATGGGCTCCCTGCTTCTCCCTCTTACCCCTCTCATGCTTTCTCTCTCTCATTCTCTCTCTCTCACACATAAAAAAATAAAATCTAAATAAAATCTTAAAAAAAATAAAATCTAAAAAAAAATCTTAAACCAAAAAATAGAATAATATTAACTTTAATATTTGCCAATTTAGATACCTTTACTGGAGATCTTTATTTCTTTATATGGCTTTTAATTACTGTCTACTGTCCCTTCTTTTCAACCTGAAGGACTTACTTTAACATTCTTATAGGGCAGATCTAATGGAATAAGCTGCCTTAGCCTTTGTTTATCTGGGAAGTCTTAATTTCTCTCTCATTTCTGAAGGACAGTTTTACTGGATATGGAATTCTTGTTTTACAGTTCTTTATGTCATTTTAAATATGTCATCGCACTGTCTTCTGGCCTCTGGTCTCTGATGAGGAATCAGCTCTTAATCCTGTTGGAGGAATAATAAGTTTGTGATGAGTTTCTTCTTTCTTGCTGTTTTCCTGGGTCTTTTTTTGTTTTACAGCAGTTTGATTATAAATGTTTTTCCTTGTGGATCTCTTAATTTATCCTACTTGAAGTTCATTGAACTTCTCTGGTACATGGATTCTCTTCTTTCATCAAATTGGGAAAGTTTTTGGCCATTATTTGTTCAAATACTCTTTGTGCCCATTACTTCTCTCTATTCCTTTTAGAACTCTCGTAATGTATATGTTGGTCTGCTCAGTGGTATTCCATATGTCTCCTGGGTTCTGTTCACCTATCCTTCCCTTTTTTGCACATCTGTATGTTATTTTCTCTTGCGTTTATTTATTTATTTATTCATTCATTCATTTATTTATTTTTAAGTTTTTACTTGAATTCCAGTAAGTTAACGTACAATTTAGTGACTCAGTGCTTACATATAACACCCGGTGCTTATCACAGTAAGTGTGCTGCTTTTTCCCCCACCACCTATTTAACCCACCCCCCCTACTCACCTCTCCTCTGGTAACCATCAGTTTGTTCTCTATAGTTCAGAGTCGCTTTCTTGGTTTTCCTCTCTCTTTTTTCATGTGTGATCATTTGTTTTTTAAATTCCACATATGAATTAAGTCATATGGTGCCTGATATTTACTGGCAGATAATAATAGATAATACCAACTGAGTAGGGGGAGGGACATTATCTATGAACTTTACACGTATTTAGTTTTTTAATCCTTATAATCTTATGAAACACATACTGTTATTTTCATTTTAAAGATTGAGTAACTGAGAAACTAGATTATTCATTGCCTGTGGCTATTATTTCTGTCTTTTCTTCCATGATTTTAAATGTTTTATTATCTTTTAATTTCCTTCAACTGTACCATTATCTCAGGTTCTCGAGGTGTCATCCTCCTTCTTTTCTGTGTCTGGTAATTTTTCCTTATGGCAGATTGTTTCCTTATGTGATTTTTAATTTTTTTATTATGATCTCATCTTTGGTTAAACTTAGTATATACTATATTATGAAAGTGTTTATTTCTCTTTGGTACTCCAAGGTTTCACTGGTCATGAACCAATTTTGGGGCTAGTTCTTGGCTGCTCTGCATTAGTTGTATACATTTAGATTCTACACAAGTGTGTGATATAGGTCAGGGTTTATATTTGTTATAAGAAACATTTCTTACTGAGAATAAAACCCCCTTATTCCTAATCTGGATGGTGAGTGAGTTTTTCCACTGATCCTTTCTACAAGTGCTTTCAGGTTCAGGTCTCAGTTAACTATGTTGTGATGGAACAAAACCGCTTCTACTTCCAGAAGCCTTTACTGCCCATAGCCACATCTAGAGCATCATGGCATCAGGCCAAAGTTTACTGCTCTGATCTTGACCTTGAAATTTTGTTAGTCAGTGATGTTGTTTTGAATATGTACAGTGCAGCATTTCTATATATTTTTAGTGGGAGAGATCATCTTTGTTTTTTCTCTACTATTTTGTAGGAATTGAAATAAGGATGGGGTCCTGAAGAATTTCTTTGTACCTTAGACGCTATATGCCTCATCTTTGAGGACTTAGTTCCTAACTTCACGTCTCTGTATAATCCCGGTTCTCTTCATTTTAGTTTTCATCGTCCCTCCCAACTGCATTTCTGTCTTTCCTCATTGTCTCATGTTACTAATGTCTCATCGTCTCATGTAATTAACATGTCCCTATGTTAGTTAATGGGATTTTTCAGTGACCTTGTGTGATACTCCCTTCTACTGCTAGAGCACCTAAGATACTTTGCACGTTGTAGACACTAAAATACTTGCTGATTGGGAATTTTGTGTTCAGGTTTATTTTTGACTTAGGACAAACATTTATTTCTTCGATAAATATTTACTGAAACCTACTTTTCTAGGTCCTGAGAATGCCACAGTTTATAAGGAACAGTCTCTGACTTGATTTGTTAGATGGAAAAAGGAATTCATAAATAGGTAATAACTAAAATGGTATGGTTGTGCAATAACAGAGTGTACTCCTAACAGAGTTGCATATGAGGTGTTTTTTTCTCTAACTTTTTATACTGAAAATTTTCAGATCTACAGACAAGTGGAAGAATAGAATAATGAACACCTGACTACCTTTCACCTAGATTCCCAGCTGTTAATTAACATTTGCTATGTTTACTTCATCTTTCTTTCTAAAAAAGTTGCAGACATCTTGACACTTTACCTCTAAATACTTCTCCATGCATCTCTGAGTTTGGAGTATGGGCTGAAGGGCACTTAAGGACAGGTTCTTATGGAAGTGATGCTTAAGCTAAACTTAAAAGGAAAACTAGATTTTAGGTAAATGAGAGAGATGGATAGTCCAATTAAGTTATAGTAGTGAGAAACAACATGGTATATGTGGAATAATAAGCTTTTTGGCGTTGCTAGAGAGTAAATTTCAAGGAAGCGGTGGCCAGATATGCAGTTGGAGACGTAGACAGGATCCACTCATAGAAAGACTCATTATATACCATATACCATGTTAAGGAATCTGGAATTTAATTTGTGAGTGATGAGCTGCAGGGGATTGGATTGGCCAGTTTTTGTTTTTGATTGATCCTACTGGAGACTGGGAGGAAAACAGAAGTCCCGTGAGCAGGGCGAGAGGCAGGGTGGAGGCTGTAACCGCAGCACAGTGAGGGTGTTTAAGGGACTGGACTGGAGCAGTAAGGAGATGCAGGAAAGAGGGACTTGAGTTGTAATTAGGATTAAAAATTGTCAGTACTTGGTAGATGTGGGGAATAAGGGAGGTGAAAGAAGTTCAGGATGATGTCAGTATTTCTAGTTTGGGTGACTTGGTGAATGGTGGTGCCACCAACTAAAATAGACAGTACAGGAAGAGGAGCCGATACAGGGATCAAGGTTATGAGTTTGGTATGGAAAGTGTTCATTTTAGGTGTCTGTGAGATGCAGAGGTAGAACTAGTTAGCAGGTGGTCCAAAGAGCAGTTGGAAGCCAGGAGAGGCATGGCATAAAGATACTGAGTTGAGCATTACCAGTAATTAAGTGAAGTTTTTCTTTTTTTTAAAGATTTTATTGATCTATTCATCTGACAGACAGATATCACAAGTAGGCAGAGAGAGAGAGGGGAGGAAGCAGGCTCCCCGCTGAGCAGAGAGCCTGATATGGGGCTCTATCCCAGGTCCCTGAGATCATGACCTGAGCCGCAGGCAGAGGCTTAACCCACTGAGCCCCCAGGCGCCCCATTAAGTGAAGTTTAAATCATGGGTGATTTTGAGCAGGAGGAGTGCGCAGTGCAAGAACCATGGTCAATCAACAGAGACGAAGGCAGTTGGTCAAGTTGTCAAGAGGGTAGCTGGAAGAAACCAGGACAAGAGTACTAAATCACAAATGCCGAAGGAGAGGTTTCAAAGAACTTATTAAACAACATCAGCTGCGTCAGAGTTTTGATAAAACAAGATTTGAAAAATAGCCTTTGTACTGGGCAATTAATAGGTCATTAAAGTCTTAGAGGATACACAAGCACAATTTTTAGGGACATAGGATTTTGCCTGAAACCTGACAGGAAGATAATTTCTCATTGTTTTAATATTGTCCAACATTATTGTAGACATTAGAAATAATTAGAATAGAAATATATAATTAGAAAATAGAAATTATGGGGCACTTGGATGGCTCAGGTAGTTAAGCATAGGACTCTATCTCTGCTTGGGTTTTGATCTCAGGGTTGTGAGTTCAAGCCCCACACCTAGTGTGGAGCCTACTTAAAAGATGTTAGAAATTACAAATAATACTACTATGCTATGATTTAGGAAAATAATACCATTTTATGTTTTCCTGAAACTTTTATCAATGTCATGGTGATTATCAGAAAATGTAGTTATTTAGTGTAAATAAAATAGCTAAATTGCTATTGTATTTTACCTGAAGTAACTGTTACATATGTAACAGTTCTGCCTTGAGGAGTTCTGCCTTGAGGAGCATACTCTTTAAAAATAACAATCCATGAATATATGAAACCATTAGTAAGCATTCATTATTTATTAAACTTCTCTGTGCCATCTATTAATTTCCTTCAAAATATGTACTTCTAAATTTTAGCCTACTGGTTCCTCAGTTTGAGAGGGAAAGCTTGATTTTTAAAGAAACAAACTTTATTTTATCGTCTAATATGAACTTTGCAGATATTGTTAATGTAGTATAACAAATACCACCACCATTTCTCATTAGCCTGTAAATATTTGAAATATTTTATTAAAATCAATTAAAATGAGAAAAACAATCCCCCAACTTTTGTTTTTGGTACTATGATTTTTCTGGGCAATTCAGTTATTTAATTTTAATAAGCAATCCAACTAATATAGTGACTTAAAAGTGTGTATATTTGTAAAACCAGTTATATATGTATGCATGCATAAAATCATTTATGGAAAGTTACCTGATTCTTAAAAGACTTATCATCATAAATGCAGTATCTCCATATTTGAGGTCAAATGAAAATATTGCATTAAAATTTGCATGAATTTTACAAAGTGTTTTTCTTTTAAAAAAAGGGTTCATGTTAACTTTAAAATTCTGGGCATTTTCATATACGATAGTGAAAATTATGATGATTTAAAAAAATACAAAACAACTTTCATCTTAATGAAACAGTAACATAGGTGTCATTAATAAGACAAGGACATTTGGCTCTTCAAACATATTGTGTCCCGCTACATAATAGTTCACTAGATTAAATGAAATTATTGATTTCTGCTTCATTACTGGCATACATTTATGAGCAGTTTCTTCGGCATCACAGCACAATGTCAAAGGTCGTAACTTTCTTTCTTTGGAAGAATAAAAAGCTTTTAGATGGCAAATCCCAGAAACCTTCACTGTGGCCTTTTGCTTTTTCCTCTCTTGCATAGAATTACTAGAGAAGCATGGTTGAAAGAAACATCTCATAAATCAGCAGGAGAGAGCCTTTACCCCTATAAGGCTTTGTAAAATCATTAACTACTAGTAGAATTCCACTGCAGGATAATATTGTACTTTACCCAGATTTTGACAGTTTTCAATAGGAAGTGTTCATTATAACGTGCCTTCTTGTGTATACTACTGTTTGTGTGATATCATTTATATTTTTAGCATTTTGCTTGAAATAAGTTAGAAAATTGCACCTGTATTAAATATATACATTTTCTACTTTGCTGTAAAAGCCAGGTTTCTAAGCATCAGGATGGACCACTAAAGAGTTAAGGATTTGGATGTTTCTGTCACTTAATTGTGTCATGTCCCTATAGCCCTTGTAACAGTGACTGGATTTTCCACTTTTCATTAAGTTGTTTTGTTTAAGTTGTTTCATCATGTAGCTAAAGCTACATCTTTTACCATCGCTAGCAGACCACTTTGTATGTGAATATGTTACTGGACATAAATCCCATCTGAGAGTGAAAAACTCTTTTAATTTCGTAATCACAGCTAGAGTTTTAGGGATTATCAAGTTTTACAAATATTCATACACAGAATATGTATTTTTATTACATATATTTCTGTGAAATTATTTTTTCTATGCTGTGTTGAAGTCAGCAATTATAATCCTAAGAATTTTCATAGCTTGTATGTTTTGATTAGGTAGATACAAAAAGAAAACAAGAAAGGAATAGGAGTGATTTTTTTTTCTTCTCCTGGTAGGTTATTTAGAAAAAAAATTAAAAACTAGATTATACTGTATTCTTTTTTTTTTTTTTTAAAGATTTTATTTATTTATTCAACAGAGAGAGATCACAAGTAGATGGAGAGGCAGGCAGAGAGAGAGGAGGAAGCAGGCTCCCTGCTGAGCAAAGAGCCCGATGCGGGGCTCAATCCCAGGACCCTGAGATCATGACCTGAGCCGAAGGCAGCGGCTTAACCCACTGAGCCACCCAGGTGCCCTATACTGTATTCTTGAAGATTAGATCCTCGCAGCACTTGACTGGAAGATGGTTTCCATGTTATGAAGATGTTGCAGCATTCTGTTGAAACCCTCTTCAGAGTCCAGTCCATTTTCAGCGTCCTTGCCTCTCACAAAACTAGGGACTAACTACTTGTTTAGTCGCTTGGATGAGAGAGGAAGGGGACGGTTCTGTAGTTGGCAGAGTAATTGTCATTCTTCAGCTCAAGGTTGTTTATTCTGAATGAAAGCTCAGTCTTAGTTAACCACAAACTGGGTTATTATGACTGATAACAAAATTTTATTTGGAGAATCAGCTGATCATCAGTCTAAATTCATTTATAAATTGGTAAATAGTATTTCTCTTCAAGGAAAGTGCTGTACTCTTTGATAGCTTTTGGACGGTATCTGAAAAATGAGATAGCACGAACAAGTGTTGAGCATTTTAATAGCCATGCACTTACCGGATAATCTACCTATGCCTTGTCCAACATGTGCCAATTCAGAAGGAAATGAATTATTTACCTAAATGTTTTGCCACAAAGGTTTCCTCTCACTTGGAGTTGGTGTTAATTGATAGACCAAACCAAGAGCGGTTGGATTCCTTTTTGAGTTTTTTGACTGCCTTTTTAGCTTAACCATTAGCCCTTTTAAATCTTAAAACCAATATTATTTTCCCCACAGACCTCTAGTTTGGATCCTTAGTACTCAAGGGTTTTTTGGGGATACTATAATTCCAGAGGACCCTGGATGTTTTGATCCCAAATCAAAGACGTTTATCTCTTCTTTTAAGGAAAAAGGGATTAGGAACTTCCTGCTGCTTTTGCAAACACTGAAAGCATCCTTTAGGGCTTGGAGTTGCCCTTAGGTCACTTTTACAAATGCTTCAAATACTCTGAAGGCCCCACGTCGGCTCCTAACTCCTGTGTTCTAGCTTTCAGGGATCTGGGCTGGAATTCCTAATAGTCTAATAGCTTTGTGTATAGAATCAATGAATCAATAAGATTAAAAACATAGTTGGGATTATTTAGAGAAAGTGTTCTTATCCCTGAAGGCAAGTGGAAAATCTCTTGATTAGCCTGAAAATTCAGATTTATTTTCTTACGGTTTTGCCATGGGCATGGCGAAAACATTCATTAGACAGGAAACAAATGTGAAAGCTTTGGCACTGAGGTCTTTGGACTGTCGTGTTTTGTTTCAGTGTATAGTCTGTTGTTGTAGCCTCAATTCAAAGTAGATACATTACTTAATAGTTTCTTTTTAAATGAAATGAATGTCAAGACATGATATTTTATTAAATGTTTTTGGTGTTAACATATTTTACTGTTTGAAGAAATGAGAGATAAATTATTAGATTAAAAGAAAAAATTACAACCCTTACATTCAATATTATTATGAGAGTATCTTATCTGTGTGTTACAAAGTTCTGCTCCTGAGAGGTTAAGGAACTTTGTAAATGGGTCTTTCTCAAAAGGCCCCTGTGGGGTCGCTATTTGAGTTCCTTAAACACAGAGATTTTTGAGGATTGTTCCTAAATTTTAACTTCTGCAACATCAAAGATGTTTCTATGTATTTTTAAGAAGCTGCTACTCAATTTCAATGCATAAACATTTTAGGTAGAAAAAGAAAAAAATGTGTATTATCTCTTATAGCTGTTTTGTATGTGTTTGTTTTTAAAGTATAAGCAGTTAAATGAGTTGAGTAGTCACAACCCAAACTATATCATGACAGCTGAAACAATTAGCTTAACATTTCAAAGCTTATGTGACGCATAAGCAAGGGAAATAGTCTTCATTTAGAAACTTATCCTTACCTAAAGCCGCTCTTCCATTAAACAAAAAAAGATGGGGAGAGTGAGTAAATGCTTTGACATACTCTCTCTGTTCCAAATGCCCAACAATGATAGGTAAAATATAAGAATAGAAAACTTAAAAAGATATCCCGGCTCAAACACAAGAGAAACATCTATGGAAACCAAAACAGAAGAGAAGTATAGAGGGTTAAGTGGCCTGAAATTTTAGGCTTTTACCTAATTCTAGGTCAGGAAGGATTTAAAAATATTTATAAAAAGGCTAACCCATGAAGAAAAAAATAAATTCTATACATTTTTTAAAATTGAAGACATGAATTTCAAAAAGACAGTATAAATTAGGAATAAAATGACAACCCGCAGCTGAATTAAAATATGTGCAATGAACCTAAATAACAACAATAAGCAGCTAAATACATAAAGAATTTCTACAAATCAATAGAAAGCAAACATCCTAGTAGAAAAGGTTTATTTACAGGAGTCCATTCACAGGGGAGAAAACCTAAGTACCTATTAAACACAGGAAAGTATGCGTAGCTCACTTGTAACCAGGGAAATAAAAAAAACCCAAGATACAATTTTATATCCACCAGATCGTCAAAAATATATGAATATATATTGATAAAAATATATATTTCCAAAGGCACCTGGGTGGTGCAGTCAGTTAAGCATCTGCCTTCAGCTCTGATCATGATCTCAGGATCCTGGGATCAAGCCTTGCATCAGATTCCCTGCTCAGTAGAGAGTCTGCTTCCTCCTTCTCCCCCATCCCCTCAGCCCCACTTTTGTGCCCTCTCTCTCTCTTAAATAAGTAAAACCTAAAATATATATATATATGTGTGTGTGTGTGTGTGTATATGTATACATACATATATATATATTTATACCACCTACCATATAGATATATATGTATACGTACATATATATATTTATACACACACACCCCTTTCCTTATATACCTTTATATATAGGTAGATAGGGGCACCTGGGTGGCTCAGTGGGTTAAGCCTCTGCCTTCAGCTCAGTTCATGGTCTCAGGGTCCTGGGATGGAGCCCTGCATTGGGCTCTCTGCTCAGCAGGGAGCCTGCTTCTCCCCCCTCTCTCTGCCTGCCTCTCTGCATACTTGTGATCTCTGTCAAAAAAATAAATTAAAATCTTTAAAAAAATTTTTTTAAAAAGTATATATATGTATATGTGTAAAAAAATACACCTTTCAAAATATACCTTATATATCCCAAATGATGGCAAAGAAAGCTGATGGTAATCTAAATTGGTAGAGCTGTTTTAGAACGCACCTTAGCAATATCTAGAAAAATTAAAAATGCATATGTCCTTTGACACACCAATTTCATTTCTAGGAATATGTCAAAGAAAAACTCTTGCCCATGTACATGAGAACATATATGTAAAAAATGCTCCTGAATTTATTCTTTGTGATAATGGAAAGTTGGGAACTACTTACATGTCCATCAATAAGAGAATGGCCAAGAAATTGTGGGGTATTATATACAGTGAAATGAATTCAATTAATTTCATTCAGAATTAAATGATTAAAGTCAATGTCAATGTAGATAAATGGGAAAATAAAAACATAGTTGAGCGTAAGAATAAATTAAGGATACCTGGGTGGCTCAGTCAGTTTAGGTCTGCCTTTGGCTCAGGTCATGATCTCTAGGTCCTGCTCAGTAGGGAGCCTGCTTCTCCCTCTCCCCCTGTGCATCCCCCCCGCCACCATTTGTGCTCTCTCTCTCTCTCAAATAAATAAAATCTTTAAAAAAGTAAATTACAGAATAGAGTATGATGCCTTTGTATATAGATTGAAAGTATGCAGAGCAGTATATATCTTGTTTGTGAATACATAGATATTTGATGATAGTATAAAATATCCATGGGATTTACAAACACTAAATTCAGGATAGTAGTTACTTCTGGGAAGGGAAAGAATAAGATCATATCAACCAAATCTGTAATGTTTTATAGTCTTAAAAAATCTGAAGCAAATATGGCGAAGTGTTAATATTTGATAAAGCTCGGTGGAATATACAGAAGTGTTTATTGTATTATTCTTCCGTATGTTTGAAATAGTTTGAATAAACAATCTTTAGATGAGTGATTTAAAATACATTTCTCTGGGGCGCCTGGGTGGCTCAGTGGGTTAAAGACTCTGCCTTAGGCTTAGATCAGGATTCTGGGGTCTTGATGACCTGCATCCGGCTCTTTGCTCAGCAGGGAGCCTGCTTCCTCCTTTCTCTCTCTGCCTGCCGTTCTGCCTACTTGTGATCTCTCTCTCTCTGTCAAATAAATAAATAAAATATTTAAATAAAATAAAATAAAATGCATTTCTCTATTTTGTCAGAGATAAAGTGATCTATTAGTGGCCTTCTGAAATTAAATTATTGTTGCTACAAATGTTTTTTGTTTGCTTGAGTTATTTAACAGCTTATCTTAACTGTCTTTTTACAATTTTTCTTACTCCAAGCCTTAACAATAACTTGAATTTGCATTAAATTTTATGATTTAAAAGGCTACTAATAATCTGGAGTAACATCTGCTGTGGTATACGTTGAAAAGTCAAAACCATATCTGTGTTTGGCACCAAATTGGCTTATTTTGATACAGCATAGCCTTTGAGTTGTCAGTCAGATTGCCACATGGTTAATTCAATTTGGAAGGTAGCACAATTATAATAACCAGATCATGCACCATTATTCTGGTTGTCTGATTGGATGAACAATTAGGAGTTGAAACAGCTGCTTTTCAATTAGCTATTGTAATACCACTACCCGCCCCCCTGCAAAATGCAAGTCCACCTGAGATTTGTGGATTTGGTTGGGGCATGCAGCAAAACCGCATTCTGGTACAGAAAACAAGCCTCTCTCAGAAGACTAAAGCTATTGTTTGAGACGAGGGTCTTTGTCTGTTTTTGACCAGTGGTCAGTGAACTCTGACCAAGCATTTCATTTTACCATCTTGATCGTAGTGTGGGTTGCTACTGATTGATTCATTAACCCTCTAGAGTTCACATTCTTATGTCAAAAACTTATCAGTGTAGGGAGAAAAAGATTCTATGTGAGCTTATTCATTTTATTTAAAAGGCTAGGTTGCAGTCGTGTGATTGACAAGGTTACTTTGAGGCCTGGAAATGCTGTTATTGTTCTCTTTTAATTTGACCCAGTCCAAATCCTATATTCAGAATCATTTGCCCTTTTTACCATTTCATCTCACTGTAGTCTCTCCCTTCTCTGTTGAGAGTTGTCACCTATTTAACTTAATTTTACTTATCACTTACATGTTCATTGAGCAGATGTTTTTCATGTACACACACACAACTGACCCTTGAACAACACCTGAACATTTGACCCCTGCACATTTGAGGCTCTGCATATAACTTTCAAGTCCCCCAAAACTTAATCACTAATAGCAGGAATACAAGCGATCACTTTTTACCACCGAATGCAATTTACTGGAGAGATGAAGTGCTCACAGGGAGGAGAATCATAATACATATTTTAAGTGGATACTTGCAACACTTTAACTCACCACAGTAGCAATAGGAGGTGACTGAAATTATTACAGTAGTACAGTACCCACTATAGTTACTTTTATGCAGTTATGATTTAACACTGCATCTATGTTTACATTTCTCTTTACTGCAAATGGTACCATGTGTGACTTATAAATGTTTGCATAAGTTTATATAGATTTTAACTTTTGTAATAGATTTGTATATATTTTCTGGTGGTAAGTGATGAAATATACTAGCATCTACATAGATATTATGTATTCATTACACACATTTTTCTTTTTTAATTTTTAAAAATTTATTTATTTATTTATTTATTTATTTTACACAGAAAGAGAAATCACAAGTAGGCAGAAATAGGCAGAGAGGCCAGCAGAGAGAGGGGGAAGCAGGCTTCCTGCTGAGCAGGGGGGATAGTGGCAGTCTGAGGGAGAAGATGGCTCCCTCCTGAGCAAGGAACCCAATGCAGGACTTGATCCCAGGACCCCAGGATCATGACCCAAACCAAAGGCAGACACTCAACTGACTGAGCCACCCAGGCGTCTCCCTTTTTCTTAATTTTTTGAATATTTCTAGGCTACATGGTTTATGAGTTGCCCCACTGTATATAGAGATATAAATAGTTACTAAAACTATTTTTGTAATATACAGACACCCACACATGTATATATATATATGAGTAATTACAGTGTAAGAGGAAAAAAAAGGTCCAACTATTGGACCTTTCCGTTAGCCAGATCAGAGACGGATGTACAAGTTAGGGCAGTAATCATGAAAGCAGAAAAGAAAGTATATCAGTTTAGCTATCACTGCATAACAAACTACTCTTAAACATAGTGACTTAAAACTATAATTATATATTATTGCTTACAAGTTTTTTTTTAATATTTTTAAAAAGATTTTTATTTATTTATTTGACAGAGAGAGAGAGAGATCACAGGTAGACAGAGCAGCAAGCAGAGAGAGAGAGAGAGGGAAGCAGGCTCCCTGCCAAGCATAGAGCCTGATGTGGGGTTTGATCCCAGGACCCTGAGATCATGACCTGAGCTGAAGGCAGTGGCTTAACCCACTGAACCACCCAGGCGCCCCTCTTATAAGTCTTTTAAGCTGATCTCATCTGTACTCACTGGTGTGTCTTCAGTTGGCTGGGAGGTCTCCTGGGAGGAGGGGTGCTGGTTGGTCTGGGATGATCTCATCCCACATGAATGCTTGTTGGGTGGAGTGATGGGAGAGATTGGACCAAATGTCCTTCATCATCCAGCAAGCTCTTCTGGGTTTGTTCACATGTCTGTGGCAAGTTCCAAGAGAGTGAGGGCTTCTCAAGGCTCTGGCAGGAGTTAGTGTGCTGTTACTTCTATCCCATTCTCTCGGCCAAAGCAAGTCTCAAGTGTAGCTCAGATTTGAGAGGTGGGAAGGAGCTGCAAAGTTACATTGGAAAGAGCCTGGATATAGAAGAGTGAAGAATTTTAGCTGCTTTTGCAGTCAGTTTACTGCAGATGGGAAGGATATGCAAGAAAGTGGGGAAATGAAGATTTGGTGACTTCTACCCTTGAAGATAACTTGAAGATTTATGGCTTGTGTTTTTGGATGGTGATATCATTAAATTGGATTAGAAAGGAAGGTGGGGGTAACTAGACAGGGAGAAAGGTTTAAGGTGCAGGTGGAGGAAGAAAGGGTAAAGAGTAGGAAGAATAAGAACGAGTAAAAAGGAAAATGAGTTTAGTCCTGTCATGCCAAACTTTAGCTGTCTTTGGGATATCTAGACGGAGATGTTTAGCCATATTATTGGTAGAACTGAAGATTTTCCAAGAGAAAAATTGAAGTCTAGAAACACAGATACAGCAGTTATGAGCATATTGGGTGCCAGAAGTTGATGGCATTGCTGAAGAAAGAGATTGTGTGCAAAGCTAGGAGGACTGAAGACACAGTCATCCTTGCACATTAGGAGAGGGTGAACAAAGAGGAGTCATCAAAGCAGGTCTAGGAAGTAGTCAGTGAGAGAACACAGTGACCTGGGAATCAGAAAGGAAGGAAGTCTCCAAATGAGGAAATTCCACTGTTGGAGATGTTCTGGAGTCCGAATCAGCTGAGGATGGATGAGAAACCATTTGGTCCATTGCTATCATCATGATGGGGTTGAAGAATTAGTAGGAAATGTAGTGATGGAGGAGTGAAGTGGAAGGAAAGCCAGTGGGTATAGAAGCTAGCCCAGGAGACCATCTGTGTAGGATAGGAAACAACATGGGTGTCTTTGTAAGCCAATGGCACCTAAGGATGAGGAAGAATTGGAAGATGGGTTATAAATGAATCAGGATCACAGAGGAGTGGGATGGGACGGACAGAATTCAATCCTTTATAGAGATACTTAATTTAATTCTCCCCACAACTTTGTGAAATAAATTTCTCACCCTTTTATAAATTAAGAAACTAAGACACAGAGACCTCAAGTAACTTACAAAGTCACACAGCTATTAATTGGTGGACCTAATTCACTGTTTCTTTTTTTTTTTTTTTTAAGATTTTATTTATTTAGTCAGAGAGAGAGCGAGAGTGAGCACAGGCAGACAGAGTGGCAGGCAGAGTCAGAGGGAGAAGCAGGCTCCCCGCGGAGCAAGGAGCCCGATGTGGGACTCGATCCCAGGACACCGGGATCATGACCTGAGCCGAAGGCAGCTGCTTAACCAACTGAGCCACCCAGGCGTCCCTCACTGTTTCTTTCTGAACCCTCACCATAAGATTTGTTTTTGATTTGTTTACTTGTGTTTTTAAAAAACATACCTGCTACAGCACCTTTTAGAGGGGAAGAGGCAAGTCCTTTGAGGGCAGGTGTAAAGTTTAACTTTTCTTTCTGTCTCTCAATGTGTCTTAGATAAAATTTGGGGGGTTTAGTGTATTTTTAATCGATAATTTTGAATAGATAATCCGTATGTTTAAACTGAGCAGAAATCAACTAAATGCATGGAAATTTCCTAAAATTTCAGAAAATGAAACTTTTAAAAACAGAACTCCAACTCCACATCTTTCAAGTGTAATTATCAGAGAAAGACACAAACTAAGTTTTAGTAATTATAGTGGTTTGGAGTTAGAGAATACTTTAGCATAAGGAAAAAAGCTCTACAAATAACAGTTTGCAAGCAGTCCTGTTTGACTCATGTAGTAGCTAATAAATTGTACATCTGTAATTAAAAATATTGAAGAGTTGCTATAATCAGTGTAAAATTAAGTAGCTTCCCATTAACACTAGTAAGAAATAATGTTTAACAGTTGAGGATGAAAAAATTGGTGGAGATGTTTATAATTTTGAATAGGGCTTTCTGGAACTTTTAAAGGCTTTTGAGGATACTGATTTCTATTTTTATTTTTGAAGTTACAGAAGTAATACATGCTACCCTAAATAGTGAAGTAGTGGAGAATAAATTAAATGCAGAGTTCTCCTGGAGGTAGTTATTGTTAATGGTTATGTAGATTCTTGCAGGACTTTTTTCTGTGTATTTATAAACGTGTTTGTGTCCATACATGCGGAGGGTTTTTTTTTTTTTTTTTTTCATCAGTCATTTAGAACTTCGCTGAGGTATGATTGTGCAGTAAACTACTGTGTACATATCACAGTACATGACTTGGTGAATTTGACATATGTATGTACCAATGAAACCATTACTGTGGTGGAGGTGATGAGCAGACTCGTCACTCCGAAAGGCTTCCTCGTGCTCTTTGTGATCCATCTTTCCTCCCCATCCACAGGCAACCACGGATCTGCTTCATGTTTCCACCAATTAGCTTGCTTTTTCTAGAATGTTATGCAAATAGAATCACATAATAGGTACTGTTTTGTTTGTCTGGATTCTTTCATTCAGTGTAAATATTTCGAGATTGATCCATGTTGTGAACTATCAATATATATTGATAATTCACTATTGTTGTTGTTGAGTAGTATGCGATTGTGTGGGCATACCGCTGTTTGTTTGTTCATTCATTCATCACAGGACACCCGGGGCTGTTTTCCAACAGTTTGGAGCTATTGAAGCTGCCAGGTACAGATCTTCGTGTGGACTCTGAGTCCATTTTTCCTGGCTTGATACCTAGGGGTAAAATGGCTGGGTTGTATAGCAGATATACATTTAACTTTTTAAGAAACTGCCAAGCTATTTTCAAAGTGGTTGTTGTAATCCTCTTAGATAGATTTCACTGTATGTTGATATTTAACTTTTTTTTTCACTTAGTATACAGATATATACATTTAACTTTTTAAGAAACTGCCAAGCTGTTTTCAAAGTGGTTGTTGTAATCCTCTTAGATAGATTTCACTGTATGTTGATATTTAACTTTTTTTTTTTCACTTAATATACAGATACTTTGTTTTTGTTATTGGCCCCCTTGATACTATTGAATTTGATCACATCCTTATAACGATAATTACAGTTATAAAGAAATTTAAACCACTGGTAAGTTCTTTTAGACCTTAAGAAAATTGCTAATTCTATAAACTACTCATTTTCCCAGATACTTTTTAAAGAATTTGACAGTGCCAGCAGGGATCAGCTTGAAATAATCCTGGCATATTTACTCATAGACATATTTACTAATTTTTATTTATTTACTAGTAAGTATTAACAGAGTCAGCTGCAGTACAACAAACTAAAAGGTATGAGAAGCTATTCTCATAATTGATAATTGTTTAGCGGTGGTTAGTAGACCAGTAGTTTGTTCCTTTGTTTTTTTTTTTTTTTTTAAGATTTATTTATTTTAGAGAGAGTAAGGTGGTGGGGAGGGAGGGATGGAGGGAGAATCCTCTAGCCTAGTCCCTGCTTAGCATGGAGCCCAATGCAGGGCTCCATCCTGGGTCCCCGAGATCAGGCCCTGAGCTGAAATCAAGAGTGGGCGGCTCCTAACTGATCTGAGCCACCCAGGTGCCCCTGTTCCTTTGCTTTTAAATTTTCTTTCCTTTTATTTGCACCATTCATTCCTTATCTCTTCCTTCTCTTTGTCTTTTAACTTGTCTTCTTGTCATGTAATATTTTTCCCATCTCTCCCTTTTTCTTTCCCCTCTTTCTCACTAACTGCTTTGCCTCACTTGTCTTTGCCAGCTTACTCCACCTTTCCATGGACATACATACAAACTCCTCCCATCAGCAAGTGTGTATTTGTGGGTAACGAGACTTCCCAGCTCTCTAAAGGGCTGCCCATCACAGAATGGAAGGGGTTGGAAAACACTACCTTTGTGGCCTCCAAGCATCGGTATATGTTCAAAAATCTTTCCAATGACTTGATGCCACTGCATCGGTATATGTTCAAAAATCTTTCCAATGACTTGATGCCACTGATAATCGGGGTCTCTTGTTAAGCCCCGCAGAATGTTTACATTAGGCTGTGAATAGCACTCTACACAAGGCTGGGGTATCCAGCTCTACCACTGGTTCTGAATGTAGTTTATTCATATCAAAGTCATGATCCTTTTGGGATATCAATCTTGGGTCAGGTGGCTGTGAGGACTAACAGAAGCAGAAGTATCATAACCTCAGGATCACTATAAAAGATGTATTGCATGTTCGAACACACATACCTACATTTTTGCTGCTGTTACCAGTTTTATTATCTTTTTTTTTTTTTTTAAAACAGGGTCATGTTTCTTTAAGTACAAAATCCTTTCAGTGACATTCATTATATGCCATCAAAGAAAAAGTCAGGCTGTTTGGCTCTCTCTGTTGTCAATAACAGGCATTAAAAAGCAGATTTTACCAGTTAACTTTCTTCTTGATTGACTGTGACACTTGACAGCAGCTGAGGTAAGAGCTGCAAGTCTCATTCAGCCTATTCCTGTAAACCATGTGCTCTTTTGATTTGGCTTGTTGAATAGAGTATAGCGGATTTTTGTATGGCTGTGGTCCAGAATTCTGTGCTTTTATTCCTCTGAGCTAAAGGTCGCATATAAATTAGCAAAAATTTCTAGGAGGATGTATGCTTTGCTCATTTAAAGGATTATTTATGAGCAGCCAATATAACCTGTATCTCCCCTACCTAAGTAGTTCAAAGGCATTTAACGGGTAAATTAAGAGTGAGCTGTTTATGCAACAGCTTAGAGTTTATGAAACAGTTCAGGGAGCACGATTGCATAAATTTGATTCAAATCCCTAGTTGGATATGATTAGACATACTTTTGTCCTATAGAAGGTACATTCTTGGTGTTTGAGATAACCTTGTATGTTACTCCTCTCAGCAGGAGCTTCTGTATCGATAAGGAAGACTTTTTTTTTAAAATTTCAGCTTTGTTGAGGAATAATTGACATACAAAATTATAAGATATTTAAAGTGTACATCATGGCGATTTAATATATGTGTATGTTATAAAAGGATTCCCCTCTTAGTTAATTAACATATCTACCACCTCACATACTTATTTTTGTTTGTATGTGTAAAAACATTTAAGTTCTATTCTCTTAGTAAATTTCAATAATTTATAATAATTTATATTATTATTTTTTTATTATTATATAATTTATAATAATTTAACTCAGTTTTATCAACTTACATTAGATCCTCAGACCTCATTAATCCTGTAGCTGAAAGTTTGTACCCACCACCGGGTCCTGACAGCCATGGAAACAGAGTAGAAAAGTAGGAGGTACTTCTATGAAAGTATGAAACAATCATTCTCAAATAGAAGAATCCAATAGCAAGTAAACCATTAAAAAAAAACCCTCACATTTGCTTTGTACCTGCTCATAATCAGTCTTGCACATGGCTTTCAAATCTGACCATGTATATCTTTTGCTTCCGGTATTTTAGTAGCTTGTCATTCTCTTCAGAATGCAACCTTAAATGGTTACAACTGTACTTCTCAAATTTTAAAGTGCATGTAAGTCACCCGGGCATCTGTAAAAAAATGCTGATTGAACGTGGTGAGCTCCACGGTGGAGGCTGATGGACTTCAGATCAAACAAATTAGAGGGCTCCTCTAAGGACTAACCACACTTAGAGTAGCAAGGCATTGGAGCATAATAAGTTGGCAAGCCTCTTCGTAATCTGGTCAGCAGCCTTTGCCATCCTGTCTCCATGTCTCCCCCTCACCTCACCCCTTGGTTCTTCTGTACACCTCTCGTTTGGATTACATGGGATTTCGGTTCTCTGAATGTGTCTCTGCCTGTGCTCTACCTTCTCCCTGAGCCACTCATCATATTCCCTTGCTGCTTACTCATCCTTCAGCCTTCAACCACACAGGTCCCCTCTCCTGCAAAGCCTTCCCTGACCGCAAAGCATCCTGTGGGATTTGCTTTTCAGGAGAGATGTAACGTACTTGGATTTTGAGTGTATTTAAAGAATGGATGGATGTATTTGGAGTAGCCAAAAAAGATCCATATTGGAGAGTGATGTAGAATGTTGCATAAATAATTGTACAATTAAATTGATGTTGGTCAAAAATAGGTAGAAAGATGAAGGAAAAAAAAACTGTTGACAGAAGATCCTAAAGCCCTCATTGATGACTTTGGGAATAATGAGTATTTAATCAAGTGAAAGATTGGGGAAATATGTTTTTGTTGCTGCTTCCAGGAATTTTTAAAAGAGAAAAACTGGGAGAGAGCGAAACTGTGCTTTGTGTGTGAATATATGTTTCCCACTGGGAGAGTAAATTCACCAGGCGGGAAAAGGAATACTGCTGTAAAGTTCTGGGGAGCAGGGAGAGGGGACTCCTTACTTCTCTAAGGCTGCAGCTTTTGAGCGTAATTTAAAAGACAGTAACACCATATTGACTCCTGGCTCTACTAATTCTATGACCTGAACAAGTGGCCTAACCTCTCAGAACATACTTCCCTACCTGTAAGTGAGGGTAATATTGCTTACTTGTTAAGGTTTATAGCAGTATTAAATGAGATAATATATAGAACACATGTTGTAAGTTAATTCTCTCTTCTCCCCTTTAGGGCTACGGGACCAAGCCTAATAAAAATGTGAGCTACAGTATTATTGAAAGACCTCATTATGTTGTAGACAGGCAGCTTAGAACTCTAGGTCCACATTATGAATTCACTTTAACAGGTTCATCTGATATGTGTGTATGTGTGTACTTTTTTTCTGTTATCAATGAAATAGGCTTTGTCTTTAATAGCTATTAGAAGATGAAAGACCTACCCGGACATTTCATAGTGATTGATTCCCAGTTTATAAATTATATGTCATATATAGAATGTTTAATTGGTGTGATAAATTGTGATTACATAAAATTTAATGAATTGTACTGCATAACAGGTGTTGACTGAATATCCACTAAGTGTGAGGTGATTAAGAGGAAGAGAAAGGAAAACCAGGCCAATCATAATCTTAGAAAACGATATATCAAACAGCTGCAGAAAAGAATACTGAAAGTTTTATTAAAAAATGACAAGGTACTAAAACTCTGGAATTGAGTTTGAGGAGATAATCATTTGGGAGAAGCAAAAACAATCCTAGTAGAATCATTTCTGCTGTAGTTTTGACAGATTATGTATTTTTTCTCATTATAAATTTCTACTTGGATGAAGTTGCTAAGTGACATGAGTTCTGTTACAAAACCTCACTCTGCTTAATGCTTTCTTGATCCTTCTGGTTCTCTGACTGATGCAAAGTGTAAAATTGCATGGAATGTTCTTCCTGCACAGTTGAGCTATTAAGCAGAACTAATTCTTTACGGAATGACAACAAGGCCTACGAAAGGCATCTCTTGGATTAGGCAATATAAGGCGAATACTTGGCAAACGGCTGAAGGGCAAGTGGCCTTGGTGAAGACAAAGCAACGGCGCTTTTTCTCTTCTCCTTGAATTCATAGGAGCCACACAAGTTGAACAGCTTTGAAGCTGGATAATGTGGCTTACTAGACATGTTTTTTCTGTACTGTTTCCTGCTTGTTTTTGCCAGCAAAGGGGCCAAGAATAATCACTTGATAAACGCATTAGCATGTTCCGCACACTTCTGTGACCACACGCGATTGCTGGGAAGACAGATAATTTGAGAAGAAGAAAATCCCAGTTGGGGACGTCTTTCAAAGTAAGATCAGATTTTACTCCCAACTAACAGGATTCTGTCTAGATTATGAGAGTACCATATGAAGACTGATTATTTAAAAAAGGCTTTTACCTCCAGATTAAGTAGCTGGGAAAGGTGAAAGGCAAAGTGAATAGTGCCGTATTTTAATTGTGTAAGTTCTAAAAAGGAAGACCAGGAATATTAGTAGTAATTTTATGGTGGTTAAAACATATTGGTCACCTGGGTGGCTCAGTTGGTTAAGTGGCTGCCTTCAGCTTGGGTCATGATTTTGGGGTCCTGGGACTGAGCCCTGCGTTGGGCTCCCTGCCCTGCTGTGTTCTCTCCCTCTGTCTCTCAAATAAAAATAAATAAAATCTTTTTCATTGAAAACCGTTTTTATTTCAGTGGATTTTTTTCCTGTTGGCAGCCAGCTCCTATTTATTTTGCTTGGTGTGTGATTTTCCTTGTTCTTAATTTCTTCCTTAAATTTCTACCAGAACAGACTCTTTCTCTTAGAGCATCACATTTCTGCATCTGCTTCTGGTGTTCTTATGATCCGGTCCTGAGAAGCCACCCCTGTTGCCTGTCACTCTCCAGTTGGTGCTGATCTCTTGAGGATGGACACCATGAGTCCAGCAGAACACAGGCCAAAGGATAGCTAGAGAGGACTGTACTTCAGTGATAGCTGAAATGTCAGGAGAAGTAGCTGTGGCTTTAGCATTGCAACCCTCATTCATGGGACTCTTTCCATCTCTGTTTTAGGAGAGCAGAAGTATGGCTGTGGCACAAGTGTGTGTGCAGCACAGTGCACTTCTGTCTAAGCATTCAGTGGTGCAGTTTAATCCTGAAGGAGCGCTTGGATGTTCAGCGGTCTTCATCAGACATGAATTCCAAAATCCTGTCACCACTCTAGAAAATCTGTTTCACATGTGAGGTTCTTTGGCTCAAGCCAGTTGGTTCTAGGACCCAATTTCTAAATAATTTCAAGCCTGGTCTGATGGGATCTGTGTCATGCTGAATATTATGTGACTTCCCAAGACAGGCTCAATGTCAGGGGGCCTGGGAACTGACGCACATCTGGAGTGAATGCCGGGTCAGTGTCCTGCGAAAGGTCCCCGCCAGAAATGCAGCCCTGCAGGGTGCAGCTGGCATCAGGAGCCCGGGACTGTGCTGGGCTCCTCAGGAAGGGCTCATTTTTTCAGGCGCATGCTTGTGTGTGTGTGTGTGTGTGTGTGTTCACAGATGTGTGTGTGATGCCTTACTGACTCCCTAATCTTCTACTCTCCCAGCAGAGGTGTGACAGTTTTCCCCTCATTTCCATAGGAAGGGGAATAGGAGAGCTCTAGGTTTCTTACCTCCTTCTGTTCCTTAGGAGCATAGATCCATTCCTATTTATTATGATAAATATTTGTTTACACTTTTCATTATGGCATACTAAGGATAATGTAAACTTAGTTTCAGCCTCATGTGGTCCTTCAGAGTGTGTTGCCCACATTCTACTGTGTATACCTTCCAGATGATGGAGATGGTGAGGGAACAGAGTGTACCTTCGGTATATCTTACTCATTTGTGTATCAGCTATCTGTCGATTGCTCTTTTCATCTCTGTGCTCTGCCAAGAATACAAAGATGAAAAGACACAGGCCTTGTCCCGTGAGTAGGGGCACAAAGTTGAGCTGATAAAACAATGGAACAAGCAGCATACTCCCAAGATCTTGGGAGTATAAAAGAATTCTGCACTTGGGAAAATCAAGTGTGACCTCACAGAACAAGTAAAGACAGTCTGCAGGAGTTGGCTTGTAAAATTTATGTGTGTTACCATCTTGCTTAATTTATAATTCTTTATTAAGCATAACTAGAAAATTAAAAGCCTTTCTGTTTTCTAAAGAACATAGCCTTCTTTGAAATTTATTTTTTAATTTACATACTTAAAAAATGTAAAGCTGATGGGGCACCTAGGTGGCTCAGTCAGTTAAGTGTCTGACTTGATCTGGGCACAGGTCATGATCTTGGGGACCTGCCTCTGGCTCCATGCTGTGCTCAACAAGGATTCTGCTTGAGAATTCTCTCCCTCCCCTTCTGCCCCTCCCCCCCACTCACACGCTCTCTTGCCCGCTCTCTCTCAAATAGATAAATAAAAATCTCCTTTTAAACTACAGTAAAGTTTACTTTATTGGGTCCATAGTTTTGTGACTTTTGACATATGCAAAGGCATGGAACCGTCACCACAATCAGGATAGAGAAGAATTTCATCCCCCCAAAGCATTCTTTCACTGCCCATGTAGTCCTACTCCTCTTCCCCTAACCCCTGCAGCCACATTATCTTGCATTTTCCAGAATGTCATATAAATGAAATTATACAGTATGTGGGCTCTTGGGTTTTGCTTTTTTCACATAGCCTAATGATTGTGTTAATTGCTTGTTCCTTTTTATTGCTGAGTAATATTCCCTTGTTTAGATTTACTGTGGTTTATCCATTTATTGGTTGAAGGATGTTTAGGTGTTTAGGTAGCTTACAGTTTGGGGCTGTTATAAATAAAGCTTCTGCAATCTTTCTTGTGTAGGCTTTTGTGTGAACATAAGTTTTCATTTCTGTTGAGTACTCTACTTAAAAAGGAGAATGCTCTAAGTGCTGTGATAAGTGTTTAACTTTAAGAAGCTTCCAACTTATTTTCCAAAGTGACTTCGAATTTACATTTGCACCAGCAGTGTATGAGGATGCCCGCTATTCCACACCCTCAACAGCACTTGGTGTTGTCAGTGTTTTTTATGTGAGCCATTCTTGTAGGTGTGTAGTGGTATCTCCTTGTGGTTTTAATTTGTATTTCCTTATGACTATAACTAATGAGGTTGACCATCTTTTTAGTTGCTGTTCTACATTTTCCTTAGTAAAGTATCTGTTTGTATCTTTTGTCCCCTTTTAACTGGATATTTCCTAATTACTGAATTTTGAGAGTTCTTTATATATTCTGGGTACAAATACTTTGTTGGATATGTGATTTACAAATTTTCTGTCCCAGTTTATGGCTTGTCTTTTCCTTCTTTTAACAGTGGCTGTTTATTTATTTATTTATTTTTTAATCAGGAGCAGAAGTTTTTCTGTTTTGTTTGATGGAGTCTAGTTGATAAATTTTTTCTTTTCACAGATTGCATTTCTGGTGTCGAATCTAAGAACACTTTACCTGACCCAAGGTCACAGAGATTTTTTTATATTTCCCTCTAAAAGTTTTATACTTTAATGTTTCATGTTGAAGTCTGTGACCCATTTTGAGTTAATTTTTATGTATTTACATGAGAGAGAGAGCGAGAAGGAGCGAGGAAGGGAGGTGGGCGTGGGGAAAAGGGGAAAGGGAGAGACTCTTCAAGCAGACTCCCCACTGAGCCCACACCTGACACTAGGCTCAATCTTAGGATCCATGAGATTGTGACCTGAACCAAAACCAAGAGTCAGAAGCTTAACCAGCTGAGCCACCTAGGCACTCCTTGAGTTCGTTTTTATGGAAGGTGTAAAGTGTAAGTCAAGATTTGGAGGTTCAGTTGCTTAAGCACTATTTGTTGAAAAGACCATCCTTTCTCTTTGAATTGCTCTTGCAACTTTGTAAAAAATGAATTGACATATTTGTTTTGGTTTATTTCTGTGGTCTTCTGTTCCTTTGATCTATGAATCTGTCCTTTTGTCAATACCATTGTTCCTTGATTATTGTAGTTTTATCATAATTCTTGAAATTCTGTCTTTAGATCAAGCAGTGCAAATGCTCCAATTTTGTTCCTCCTTTTCAAAATCATTTTGGCTATTCTAGTTCTTTTGCCTTTCCACTGACATTTTATGATAGGGTGTAGCTTTTTATTCTATATGTAAGGACAGGTGTGGCCTGGGAAAATTGTCTGTCTTTAGTCTTCTGTGACTTCTTTCTTCCATATATTTTGTACCCAACCTTCTTTCTGCTGGCTACTTAATATATTTATGCCACTTTGAGGCTTAAGAGTTCCCTGCTGCAGACTTGACAACACCCTTGAAAATTCAGTTCTTTTTGGGAACTGGAAATGCCTCAGCCTCAGTAAGTTTGAAAATTATGGATTAACTTGGAACATATCATTGAACATTGAGATCATCCATGTTGGGTCTTTTTTTAAGGCTACAGTGGCTATAGCTGGTCCAGTAATCTCTATTAGCTCCATGAATCTTGTGTTTTCAAGTTCAAGGATGGGTCAGGGCATACTGCACTGTGCCTCTTGGAAAGTTCTTTGGGAGTGGAAGGAATGTCAGTGATGGTTGAGAAAAACACCACCATTTTTCTTTTTTAAAAATTAGCATTATTGATATATAGTTCACATGCTATTCAATTCACCAACTTAAAGTATATAATGAAAAGAATACTTGGTATATTCACTTGGGGCACCCATCACCACAGTCTAATTTTTGGACATGTTCATACTCCCTAAGAGAAAGCTGAGTAGCCATAAGTAACCATGCCTGTGGTCCCCCCATCCTTCCCACACCCAACCCTAAGCAACTGGGTCCATTCTTTGCAGCTCAGCACTTAGGCTGGGGATCAGAGTCGAAGAATGAGTGGAGAAGGGCACTACCATTCTGTGTATGAGGACACTGAGAACCAGAGAGAGCTTACTTTTGACAGGTCCTACAGCTCATTCATGACAGAGCTTGGAAAGAATACAGGTCCCTGACCTCAGTCCAGTCCTGTTTCTCGATTTGCAAGGTCCATTCATACCCCAGTTCAGGAGCCCATTCATGCCTGTAATCTTATTCCCTCCTCAGAAGAACCTGTGAAGTAGAGGGCACTACCTCAAGGAAGAATCTGATCTATGTGTGTTAAAGGCAGTGAGTAAGTGAGCCGAGACCATACCTTAGAGCTCCTGACTCCGGGATCTCTCTTTGTACCACAGCGACCTCTGTGTCAGGGATTTAGCTTCCAAGAGCACAACATATGCTGCTGGAATAATAGTGTCGTGGAAGGCACCTTTGAGACCATGAAGGTCATTCAACCTTCCACCCAATTTGGAAATCTTTTACCATATTCTTTAGGGTGAGAAACAAGCAGCAACTTTTACATTGATTTTTATTACTCATAAATATTTATTACACATTTTTAGTAGTTACCTACATATGCATTCATTTATTTAATCAACCAATAAATAAAATTCTCTGCCTCAGTCTTGCTTGTCTCCTAAAACAATTATCTTTGGCTGCCACTAAAAATGTTTTTTGAGTTCTCATTGAGCTGTTTTTAAGTTTTTCAGAGAGGTAAAATGTCTTTGCTTAAGTTTTTGCTTTTTTCATAGTCCTGTGGACTCACATCTTTTGCTCTAGTCTGTGTGCATCAGCATTGGCCCATGCCACTCTATTAAGCCCAGCATTGTTGTCAAGTGCTAGCTCTTTGATGCCTGCAAAAAAGAACTTTGGTTGGCCTGCTCATATTTTATTAGGAATAAAAGAAGTCATGAGAGTGAATTCCGCCTCTCCAGTTGAGTGATCATAAGACTGTTGTCAAAATAATTTTGTATCTTTTTTTTTTTTTTCACTTAGCATGACACAAACATTTTCCTGTGTGATAACATAGTCATTTTAAGGTCTCTGAGTTCCATTAATTGAAGATTGAATAGTGTCCATAGGCATTTTATTGTTACTGTTATATGTTAACCTTTTTTGGTACTGTACTGCCAATAGCAGTGTGATACGAGAATGTTTGTTATCTTGCACTGTTGGAACATTTGCCCCTTCCGGTCATACTGGTTCCACCTCCCAAACATCTCTATTCTGTCCCCATGTTCCCATCCCCAGTCATTCCTCCAGTCCAGGGCATAGTTACTATTACAGAATGTCTTCCAGAGAAAAAGGAATATGGAAATTTGAGAAGAAAGAGTGAGAGAGAGGGACAGAGGTAGGAGAGAAGGAAGAAATCGAGGAGCAAGGAGATTGTGTTAGTGGCTGGACAACAGAAAGTCAACGATTATAATTTTTTCTCTAAGATGAAAATTGACGGCCAAGTGTCAGGTAAATACAAATATTCCAGGCATCTCTACAGGGACACACTAGGCATTATGTTATGAGTAAACAGTGATAAAAACAAGTCTTGAGTGGTAAAAAGTTTAAAAAAAAAGTGTCTGTGGGAGAGGTGAGTTTTTGTCCATTCCAATTTAGTTCAGTGTCCATGTTCAGAACCCTAGAGGAGTCAGCAGCCTCTTCTTTCTTCTGTTAGTTGAGTATTTCCCCCAGGGAGGGTTATGGTTTCTTTCTCCAGGTGTTTTCTGGTCAGGTGCACTGGATGAACTATATTTGCTGTGCCCCATTCTACCTGGTACTATAGTAGCCCCAAATGGTGGGCCTCTCTGTGTTCTCTGCCCCTGCTTCTCTCACTGGTAGTCTCATTAAAGCTTTCAGAAGTTTTAGCCGGCAGCCCGCATGCATCTCCCCCTCCCCTCCCTTTCTCCTTTATGTACCTGTATTTATGGGTCCTCATGGTTGCCTAGTCTTGAGAATCAGGCAGCCATGCATTCTGACACAGTCCTCCCCAGTTTAGGTCAGTTTGTTTTGAACCAAATCCATGAGCACTATCTGCATTATGACTTCTTCTCTTAAGATACATTTTATTCCCGGGGCCATCCGTGTGGCTCAGGCAGTTGAGTGTCTGACTCTTGATTTCAGCTCAGGTCATGATCCTTAGGGTCATGGGATTGAGCTCTGCGATCAATCTGCTTGAGATTCTGTCCCTCTCTACCTGCCCCTTCCCCTACTCATGAGCATTCTCACGCACACGCTCTCTCTCTCAAATAATAAATCTTTAAAAAGAAAAGGGGGGGGGGATAAATTTCATCCCCAAGGAGGTTCCTGATCCCTGCATACAAATACAGTTGACCCATGAACAACATGGATTTGAACTGTGTGGGTCCACTTATACATGGATTTTTCAGTAAATATAGTATAATATTGTAAATGCTTTTTCTCTTGGTTTTCTTAACATTTTTTCTTCTAGCTTTGTTGTAAGAACACAGTATATAATATATGTGTAACATAGAAAAAATGTGTTAATCAACTGTTTATGTTATCTGTAGGGCTTCTTCCAGTCAACAGTTGGCTACTAGTAAAGTTTTTGGAAAGTGGAAGTTTTTGAGTGCACTGGGAGGTGGAGGGAGGGGTCAGTGCCCCTAAAACTTCCACATTGTTCAGGGGTGGACTGTACACCTGCGGCTCTTGTCTCCATCCCCACCCTGTCCCATGGCACTCCACCCTGCCCCAGTAGAAGGAAAGAATTAGGTGGCTGGAGTAATTCCAGAAGAATGACAGTGACAGAAAAGAGATATACTGATATTGGCTTGGCTTGAGTTCTGTACTACTTTTTAGGATGGGAATATTTAAGTATGTTTATAGTCAGAGAGGAAGAGACTAGTAATGAGGGAGTGATGCAAGAGAATGGGAATAATAAATGGAATAGGGGCCCAGTGATGGTTATCAGGGAAGGGATTGAGAGTACCAGGAGAGAGCTAACCTGGGTACTGATTGGAATCGTTACTTCTTCCTCAGAACTGGGAGTGAAGGGAGAGAAGCAGGATGAAGAGGGAGAGATTCTTAGGTGGTGAGGAAGAAAATTTATCTCCAATACATTAATAGGGAGAACTGAAAATCATTTACTGCCTTTAATGTTATGGGCACTGTGCTAAGTGCTCTGCATGCATTTACCTTCTCTAATTTTAAGAACCCTATTTTTCATAACCACGTTTTTAAAAGAAGATTTTATTTATTTATAAGAAAGGGAGGGAGTGCACAAGCAGGCAGAACAGCAGGCAAAGGGAGAAGCAGGCTCCCTGCTGAGCAAGGAGCCCAGTGGGGGTCCCCAGGACCTGAGCCGAAGGCAGACGCTTAACAGATTGAGTCACCCAGGCATCCTTACATAACCACATTTTTAAAAAGATTTTATTTTTTAAAGTAATCTTTATACCCAACAGCTCAAATTTAACAATCCCCAGATCACTCTACCAACTGAGCAAGCCGGGCACCCCTACATAACCACCCGTGTTTAAGAAGAATAATTTGCTCAGGGTTAACTGTAGGGAGTTCTCTAGCCAAAATTACCATAATCTTCTCAGAGAGATAAGAGTCAGAGTTTTCTGTTGCAGATAGGAGGGAGGTGGTAACGTGGTTCATTTGAAGTTCACTCTCAAGAAATCTCTGTTGAGTACCTTTTGTATGCAGGGCACTATTCTGGCCCTTGGCAACACATGGACATACAAGACATGTTGTCTGAACTCAAGGAATTTATAATCTAGGATTCAAGTAGTTAGGAACCTGAATAAATTGGAAAGTTGGAGAATTTCTAAAACCAGTTATTAAGAAGAGTACTGTTGAACAGCAGTGAGTGGCCCGCTGACAGAAGGGGACTTGAAGAGCTTTGTGTCACTCTTTCCAGTTAGAGAACTTGAGTGTGGGGAGAACCATGTCTGGCGTTTGGCAGGACAGGGTTGATAAAATAGCAAAGAAACAGAGAATTCTCAGGTGTTATTAAAGGTGTCTTTTAACATGGATACAGTAGAACTATACTGAAAATAATCTAGTCTGGAAATCTTACATGTGGAATCTATTTCTGAAAGTCCCTGCATTCCAGCCTTGTTAAAAAGTTTCTAGACTTTATTTTGTTTATATTCATTTTGACACATATGGGTAAACGAATGGTTACCTGATCAGGTTTTTATCTCAGTAGGTAAAGCAGCAGTTACCCTGATGCTTTAAGTGATGGATTGGGTCTCTGGGTTTACTTGCTCTTCATTTGCAGGTCAGTCTTCAAGTTTGAAGACTCAAAGTGAATTGGAGGCGATGAGGTAAGAAGTCACAGCTCCGTTTGGATCAGTAGGGTCTGGGATAGACAAAAGCATGATTTGAAAGATCAGTGTCATAAAAATAAACTTTAATGTATAAACACTCCATGACGGACTTTGAAATTGTACCCATGGGAGAGTCTGAGATAGAAATCTCCCTGTGTTCTTGATGAGCTTACAGGTTGCCTCAGGCTACTGATAGGTGCCTTAGACCCCTGGAAACAGCACAGAGACACTGGAACGTGACTACTGGCCATGCGCCCCTGCCATTTAGGACTCCCCACGGAGGGGGTGTGGCAGTTGCAACTGGTGCCGTCCTCGACCATCTCAGGCCCCTCAGAACTCTGGCTGATCTACAGCCTTAAGGACACTGGTGTAATCCCTGCATCAAGATTCTGACCCACTGAAGAGTATTCTGTTGAGTGAAAGAATATTTTAAATTAGATTTACAAAAGAAAATGATGTTTTTCTTAAACTAGGGAATAGTCTGTGAACTTATTAATTTATTTTTTTACTCTGTCCTCTGTGAACTTACTTTAAAGTTATTGCATGGCTTTACCATTTCATACTGTGGTTCCATAATTTTTAGTTGGTTTTAAAATCAAAATGTTTTAAGTATTTTTTTTTAATTCATTGCAACCTTTTGGAAGCCTGAATGGCATCATTTAATATGATAGTCCTGCATTTCCAGTGTAGAAATGTAGATATATTGCTTTCTGATCAAATAAAGGTTTGGAGAACATTTTCCTCTTAGCGTCTTTGATCCTTTTTTTTTTTTTTCTGACTATAAATCATAGAAGCAAATGATTAAGTAGACAGGTGGAGAAGAGGAAGTCACAAATAAAATAGGCACTTACATTTATTGTGTTTGCAGGGTTGTTTTTGAGGATGGCACATGTTTCTTGAGACCTTGTTTCTTACCTGTTTTATAGAGCTCTGGCCTCTTAACAGCACTGCTTTAATGACTTCTTGTGGGGTTCTTGGTTTATGTTAGCACTGGCTGTGGAGGGAAAAAAGAGGTCAGGTTTCACAAGGAGGCCGTAGACTTGTAAAATCATACCTAACTGGTAGAAACAAAGTCCATGTCAAGGAGAAAGCCAAGATTTGCATAAGAACATAAGATGTTTTGCCATTTAATGTCCCCCTTAAAAAAAATCAAAATTACTCCTGAAACCAATATTGCACTGTATGTTAACTAAAATGTAAGTAAAAATTTTTAAAAATATGATAAAAAAAAAAGGTGAGAAAAAAATCAATATAGAAAAACACTCGTTGGAAAGCAAAGTTTAAGACTATCATGATATAGATATGCATATTTACATATTCTCAAGTTTCTAAGTTTTCCTGTAAAAGTTTATACAGTTTGTTGAAAAGTAGCTATTATTCAGATGTTCTTTTTCTTGCAATTGTCAGATTGAGGGCCCTTGTTGGGTTGAGAATCAAGCATCCATAGCTCATAGGTGATGTCTGCCCAAAGAATGAAGTTCAAAGTACTAAAAAGAGGGCAGATAAAATTAAAGTGAGGGATTTTCTCAGATAGGGGAATAATAGCAGAAAATTTATGCAGGCAAAACTTTCCATTCCATGCCCCATGTAAGTAATAAAATTTATTTTAAAAATATTACTTTTTCTTAGTTACATGTATTGTAGGAAAAATGTAAATTAAAACAAATTATCATATATAATTCTGCCACTAGAGATCTGAACTTAATTACCTATCTTCTTGTAGTCTATTCCCTATTACTTCATTACTGAAGTAGGGGATTTTATCCTCTCCAAAAAATTGACCTGTACACATGAAAAATAGGAAAATTATTTGTTTCTCTCCATTTTATGTTTCTTTACATAAAGTCTACAGTGTCTAGCTCAGTAGAAAAGAAGAATTTTAAATCTTAAAATACCCCTGACTTTGTTAGGGCTTTAAAGTTTATTTTTATTGCGTGATGGTCACTAACATCCTTTGCTTGCCTTTCTGTAAGTCATCATTCTGAAAGTAAAAGCAGTGTATTCACAGCAGGACATCCTGTTACTGTTACCACCTCCAGCACCACAACCAAGGTTACTAGGTGCCCAGCAGTGCCCGAGCACACACTCATGTTGTTCTGTGTGTATATGTGTACATACATGTATATGTGTGTGTCATTTAGTATTCTTACAATAACCTTGTAAAGTATTATCTCCATTTTACTGAGGGATGCTGAGGCTTGTGGTTGAGTAACTTCTCGAGGGCATGTAGCATCAGTCCAAAGCTGTGATTTTAACCCAGAGCCATAGATTTTAATATCTGCATTCTTTCTTTAAAAAAAAAAAAGATTTTATTTATTGATTTGAGAGAGAGAGAGAGAAAGCATGCACAAGTGGGCGGGGTAGGTAGAGGGAGAGGGAGAAGCAGACTCCCCGATGAGCAGGGAGCTTAACCCTGGGCTCAATCCTAGGACCCCAGGACTCCAACCTGAGCTGAAGGCAAACTCTTAGACAACAGAGCCACCCGGGCATCCCTAATATCCGCGCTCTTAACTGCAAGGCTGTACTGCTTTACTGCCCTCCTCTATCTGCCTAAATTATGTCCTGTAGTTTATTTAGATTTTATTCCTGATTTTCTTTAAACCAGCTAAGGCTAAGGTTTTGCCTTAGCTCTCTACTTCAGTTTTCTATTGCCTTAACTTCCATCATCAAGAAAAGAGCATAAGTTAAATTGGAAGAATAGTGAACACTATGTTTCCTGAGCTCATTCCAACAGAGCTTCAGAAATAATAAATTCTTTTCTCTGCTAATTTTACATGTTATACATTGCTATTTTTGTAGGCTGCTGTTCTAAAAACTCATGGATGTCTTTCTTCAAATCTTTTTTTTTTTTTTTAAGATTTATTTATTTATTTGACATACAGAAATCACAAGGAGGCAGAGAGGCAGGCAGAGAGAGAAGAGGAAGCAGGCTTCCTGCTGAGCAGAGAGCCCGATGTGGGGCTCGATCCCAGGACCCTGGGATCATGACCTGAGCGGAAGGCAGAGGCTTTAACCCACTGAGCCACCCAGGTGCCCCTCTTTCTTCAAATCTTAATGACAGCCTAACATCTTGACCACCTGAACCAGTTAAAAAATCAGGATGGATAAGTATTTGAGGTTTATATTATTAAGCCCTGGTCTTTTATTTTATAAATTTTATAGCTTCCCAGTCTTCCTTAATATGTTGGGTTTCCTCTCATTCTGAGGAAATGAGAGTCTGTAATGGTGATTCGTCAGTGAATCTGAGCTCTTATTTTGTGTTCCCTGTCTAGGTACCATACTGTACTCCAACCTTCCAGGCACATAGCCCAGAAACCTCACCTGATGGATCCTTCCCTCACTTTCCCTTGCATGCCTTATGACCAAATCATGGTGTTCTGTGTATATCATCTCTTATATGTGCTCTCCCTTCCATTCCATAATCTCCTGCATCATTCAGGCCCACAGCCCATCTCTTGTCTACTGTTCTGATAGCCTCTTAAATGGTCTCCCTACGTCTAATGGTTCTCCAAGTATTTGGCTTTCTGATGTTCAAATGTATGTGAACTTAGAACTAGGAGAGTAAGAATGTAGGAATAGCTAGCAATTCCCACTAGGTAAACTGTTTTTCAAATAGAGTTTAAACTTTTTAAAGATTTTGTATATTTATTTACTTCAAGGGGAAGAGGGGCAAAATGGAAGAGGGAATCTGAAGCAGACTCCATGCTAAGTGTGGAATCTGACATGGGGCTCAGTCCCACGACCCAAGATCATGACTGAGCCGACATCAAGAGTCAGACACTCAACTGACTGAGCCACCCACACACCCTTCAAATAGATTTTTTAAAAAATATATTTGTTTCTAAAGAAATCAAATTTTTAAATTTTTTTTTTTTTTAAATTTTTAAATTTTACTACCTCTAAAGACCAAGGTAGTAGATTCAATTTGCATGCACTCCTGTCTCTTATCTTTCATGGGTTCCTAGAGATAGAGGTTCTCCTGCTTGTGACGGGAGCCTTTGCTTGAGAATATTATCCTAGTATGCAGGGGTTTAAAGGTGTTACTGTGTTTTGGAAATTTAGGATTTTAACACATATTCTTTTCCAACTCGAAAGTCAATGCATATTAACTTAGACAAGAGCAGTAGAATTGCTTGGATGTAGAACCAGTAATTTTCATCTTCAGTAGGAAGGTTGGGGATCTCATGAGATGATTTGCGTCGGGTGTCCAGAGACTGCTCCCTAGCTGCAAAACCTTGAGAAAGGTGCTTAATTTCCTTATGCTTCAGTTTCTTCAACTGAAGTGTGGGGTAATAATGTCTGTGGGGTTTAAATAAATTATATAATGTGTTTAAAGCACTGCCTGGCAATAAAATATGTTGGACTATTGTTATTTCTATCATTATTATAACCTCTGTTATGTGCTTTCATAATGCTTGGTGTTTTTCCTTGAAAGCATTTATCACAGTTGGAAGTTGTATGCTGGCATAGTAATTTAGGTGCATGCCTTTCTGTATCATTAGATGAAGATCCCTGAGGGTGGTGCCTCTGTTAGTTTTGTTCATTATTGGATCCTTGACACCTAGAATATACTAGACACTGAATGAATGTTCGTTGAATGAACGAATGAACTTAGAAGAGATTACTGTAGCCTAAAGTATTTCTAAAATAGGTGTAATTAAAATCCTTTTCTGGACTGGGGAGATAGTTCATCTGGCCCATTAGTGATGAATAATTACATGACTCAAAGCCTGCCAGCATGGGTAAACTACAAACTAAATGAATAGTGTGATTATACAGATAATGGGATTGATACTGTGTGACTTGTGGAAATCAAATGCTTTATGTCACAGTTATAATGTGTATCTCTAATTGCAGAGATATTCAGTGTTTTTTAAATATAACTACATGAGAGTGACTTTTTAAATACTGCTGCATGCTTACCATATAAACAGTTTGGTTTGGAGTAATTGATGTCAAACTACTTTTCCTTTGTGCAGAAAGGAGCCAATAAATCTGTTTATTGAGAATGTACTCAGCCAAAAAGAATTAAAAATATGTAGTTGGCATAAAGCTATTTGTTCCTTTTGATGTAGCAAGGATATATACATTCACTTTTTCTGAAAATTCGGCTAGGCAATTTAAAGACTTAGAAGGAGGGTTTTGTTGCTATCACACAGTGTTTTTGACATTTAAAATTGGAATCACATTTTTTGTGAGATTATTCCTTTTTTGGTTTTTAGCAGTAATGGGTTGACCTATGGAAGCCTTTGAATTAGTAGATGGAAGCTGCTTGTGAGCCCAGCACAGCCATATCACATACTTGTATACATTTAGAGGATGTTTTTGAAGCAGGGAAGAGAAACAATGGGAGTAAGAAGACCAGATAAGGGACTTTCATCGTGGTTTCAGTGAGAGATGTTAGGAGAGGAACACAGGAGTGGATCTGACTTGTGTTCAGGAGTTAATATCAGTGGGAACAAGTGAATGAGAGTGTAGAAGAAGGAATTAATAGTATCTAGCTCAGGCGAGTTATCTGGATAGTTGTGTGATAAACTTAAGTAGAGACCCAGACTTGGAGGAAATAAGAGGGTTTCATTTTGGACTTGATGAGTTGGAACTACCTTTTATAAATTCCAGGTGAAGGTGTCCAGTAGCAATTAGAGCCATGAGTATGAAACCCTGGGGATGGTGATCTAAGCTGGAGATGTATTTTGGGGAATCAGCTGCAAGAAGTAGATGTCACTGAAAACTGAATGTGGATGGAATCCCCCAAAGAGAATCTGGGGAGAGAAAAGAGCAGGGAATCCCTGGAAGGAAAGGCAGAGGAGGAGGAGGGAGCACCCTTGAAAAGGGAGACTGAAGGAGGAATCAGAGAAATAGATAAGACAGTGTGGAAGAAATAGGAGTGTGCAATGTCATTGACACTGTTTCAATAAAATAATAGGGGAAGAAGGCCGAGGAGATGTTCAAGATAAAATGTCAGAGAGGAAGAAGGGGAGGGGACTAACATCAGCGACTCCTTTTAGAAAAGTTTTAATGCCATGGGGAAGAGAGAGGGTGGATAGCCGCTTAGAGGGTTACATGCCATAAAGAGATGTCTGGAGTTTTGTTCTTTTTGTGTTTTGAGATTTGGGAAAATTTAATCACTCTCATAGTTGGAAGGAAGGATCCAGGAAAAGAATTTGAATATGCAGGCGAGAAAGAGAGAGAAGCAGATACATCAGGTTCCCAAAGGTGAGGGAGAAGAATGGGGTTGGCCCCGAGGTGGAGGAGTTACAGACACAAGGATGGCAACTTATTTTTATTGTGGAATCATGAATGCCTCTTTTTTCTTTCGTCTCAGAGGTACTCATGAGAGTTCCAAAGGGTATTGTGCTTGGTCTTCTTTAGGAAAAATCATTTTCCCAGCAGGTTGAATTTTCAAAAGGGACCAGAGAGTGAGAAATGTTAAATATAAAGGTGTTTGGGGGATTTAAAAGATTCCCCCCCCCAGGAAATCATGGACAAGGTGAATATGGGATCAATAAGAGAAATTAATGCTTCATCGTCAGGCATATCTCCTTCTGCATTAAGTCTGTTACAAAATCATCCATCACATGATACACTCGAGAAATAAGAGTGAAAAAGGCAGATGACAGTGATCATGAAAATGGTTTTGACTTTGTTATCCACTGACAAAAGTGGTGTGAGAACCACTGTTCTTGAGGAAGCAGAAATTTGGGGTTACATACACCCATAAGGTATTACTCTACCCCCATCTGCTTTTTGGAAGTAGATGTTCCTGAGTATTTTCATCATTGTTATTCACTGGCTTTGTCTTATACTCTAAAGTCTTGTGATCCATTTATAGATCAATGAAAGTAAGGCTAAGGCAAAATATGTAGTCTTCTGTCACTTTTTACCCTTCTCAGTCTAATGAAGTGTTAAGTCACGTAGACATTATGCCCTCTGCTTTTCTTCATGACTTCGCACTTTGTTGATAAACTGTAAGCACACACACGCTTATGTATGTATGTATGTATGTATGTATGTATATTGAACTGGTCTCTGCAGAGGCGGGGAGTAAGACCACCATTGGGGCCCTTTATATCCTGAAAAACAGTAGAGGGAAAGAAAACCACAGCGTTCTCTGGAGTCTGGACTCTATCAAAATGGAAAAGCATGGACACTGATGTGTGGCTCCTGGAGGCCTGCCTAGAATGAGAAAGAAGAATTATCTCTAGAAATATCAACACTTGGAGATTTATCTCCACTTAAGAAATACATGAGACTAAAAATAGTCTCTTGAGTCTCTCTACCTTTAATTCGTCAGGCACACACACACCATTTGTCTTCATTCTCTCCTTTCTCATTCGGCTTCATCAATACCAGGATCATCTGATTCCAAACACAGAGTGACATGTCTGTGTCCAGTGAGAACCGAGTCTTTGTTTCCATTGAGGTATCTGTAGAATCTCACCATTCTCACCGCCACCGCCGGGGTCTGTCGTTCCTGTTTAAACAACCTATTGGTCTTTTGACTTGAGGCTCTCCTTTTTCCACTCCATCCTGCATATCCATGCCTGGCTGATTTCACCCAAACACAGCTATTATCAGAACTACTATTGTCTTTGCTTAAAAATTTTCAGTGATGTCTTAATTTGTGTCATGGTACAGATCTGTTCTATCTCTAGTCTCCTTCCCCTTTCACATGATCCCTTAATCTGAAATATTCTGCAGTAGTTAGTTCTTGCTATTTCCTTACAGTCCTGTAAACAGAGGCTACACATTTCTTCTGTGCTTGCTTCCCTGTCACCGGGAATGTCTTTTTCCCCCCTTCCATCCCAACCCAACTGAATCTTCAAGTCCAATCTCTGTAAATGGTTTTTACCTGTCTAATTTGTCTTTCTTGATTTCCCTTTTCTCTGAAATATAGTAGTATGTGAAGTTCATACCACACAAAAATGGTATGTGATTACATATCATTAATTGTTTATTTTGTTTCAGTTGTATTAATTTTTTTTTTTCAAATGGGTTATAAGTTTCTTGAGAACTTATTTAGAATTTCATCCTGGTAAAGACCCGATTCCCTGAGTGAGGCCACGGTCAGTTGTTTTTCCAAAATCATTGTCTAAACTATCTTTGTGCTGGTTAAGCTGGGTCAGTCTTTTGTCTGGGCAGGAGTTCAAGTCTGATATCTAACACAATGTTATTTCCAAGTATAGTACAGTGTAATAGTACCTGTACTTATTCTAAATTTGTAAACTTTATCTTATAGCGATTTCTACATTTGAAGTTCAGCCGATTTCTACTGAGGTCCAAGAAGGTGGAGTTGCTAGATTTGCATGCAAGATTTCCTCAAACCCTCCTGCAGTCATCACATGGGAATTAAATCGGACAACTCTGCCTGTAACTATGGACAGGTAAATGCAGCTTTTTGTCATTGGAGATGATGCAGGAGTAATGAAGGTGTCGTGAGATTTACAGGGGTAAAACCATTATGGAGCTTATTTTCATTTACAGTAGTGATTACCAACCTCTTTAAGACATTTCAAACTTAAGGAAACAATTAGATCATCAGTCTTTGGTACATAGGGAATAATTTCCGAGTTTTGGGTTAGATCATAATTCAAATAACCTACCTTACTGCTTTGTTACTTTCCTCAAACAACTTTTCCAGTCATAGGACTACCTGAGCACCTGCTTTGCCGCCCAAGGATTTAGGAAACCAAATTAGACCTCCACTGTGGCTATAGCACTCTTACTTTGGGGGTCTCCCATATGCCCTGGTAGTTGCCCATTCTGTCTCCACCTCCCACTTCTGGTCTCCTCTGGCCCCACCACACACAGCCCCAGTGATCTGCAGGTCGAGGTTTAAGAATCAAGAACTTAATAGCAACTTCATAAAGTCTGATTTCTGTCCTCATGAATAGCAGTATTCCAAAGTAGGTAAAAATCATTTGCTAAAATGGTAGGATGCTGAGAAGGAAAATGTTATTCAAAAAAGCTTTTTTTTAAAGTAGATTCAGGTATATCTTGGAGAATACATCTATTTTAATAGGCAAGACATCAGGATTTGAAAAAAATCATACTAAGCTCTAGACCACCAGTTATATAAGCTATAATGTCAAATGTAACTTGTATAAAATCAGACTGGTAGATTTCACAAATCACATACTGCGTAGTTATGCATGTTTCAGAGAGCTGTAGTAACCCAAATGAGAACAGTTGCATCAAGCTAATATTTTAAATGGTCTTTAAAGTATTGCATTGTCTGGCACTTTAAAAAAGGTTGAATGTATTAATCATAGAATACATGTTAAAATATAAAATCTCACCTCAAAGAATTTAATCCCCTTTCTTCTTGTAACAGGATAACTGCCTTACCAACAGGAGTACTGCAGATCTATGATGTTGGCCAAAAGGATGCTGGAAATTATCGTTGTGCTGCTGCTACTGTAGCCCACAGACGTAAAAGTATGGAAGCCTCTCTGACAGTGATTCCAGGTACCACGCGGAAGAGACTTCAGCTTTTATTGGCCCAACTATTTTTCTTTTGTGGCTGTAATAGTATGCCATAAAGTAGTACTGTAATTTCACTTAGATTATTGTTATCTAGTTGGAAATGGTCGCTTTTATCCTTATTGGGCACCTCTTCTTTCACAGGCCAGCTTGTTTTAAGTTATGTCAACATCTTTAAGAAAGAATGAATATTTGTTTTGTAAAAATATAAAATGTGAAAAGAGAAAAACAATTATCCATTTCCACCAAAACTATCCATTGTCAATAAAGATGTATTTCTAGTTTGGTATTTTTTTGCTTGTTGTTTTAAGAAAAATTATAATTTGTGTTTATAAAAATGATACATGGTTATTATAAAGATTATATAATATCTAATGTCTATATATTATATGTAATATATAAATATAGACATAATATATATAATGTAGGCATATTATATGTCTATAAAAGTATAGAAAGAAAAACCTTTACATTAAACAATGTAAAAATATACAGATAGAAGTTTAAAAATATCTCCACCTCCAATACCCAGAAATTATCATTGTTAACTTTAAGTGAACATAATTTCTATATTTTGCCATGTGTGAATATAGTTAGAAGGGAAACTAGCCAAAGAGATGAAGATGCAGAAAAAAATATGTGTCTTATTAAAATGGAATTACATATATATATATATACACTAGTTTTTATTTTTAAATAATGTAAATTTACTTGAATATAGTGGAAGAAAATCTGGACTGAAGACATTGTTGAACTTCATAAGAATGTTTGTTTTTCACAAGTTTCCTAAAAGATCCTTGGAGATTAAAAAAATCTCTTTGGAAAAAAATCTCTTGGAGATTAAAAATTGTATTTTTAACACTATGTTTTAACATCAGGTAGTATCTGTTAGCTTTCTGGTATGAAAGATTAAAGACAAAGGCACTCCAACACTTCTTCTCCCCACTGTCACATAAATTCTTAACAAGATTAGTGAAAGGATTAAATGAATGTTTGAGCCTCAATTAAAAGTGAATGATACGGAAACAACTAAATGTCCGTCAACTGAAGAATGGATAAATAAAATGTGTTCTATCCATGTAATTAAATTCTTTTCTGTTATTATTACTCAGTAAAAAGAAATGAAATACTGGTACACATTGTAACACAGATGAATCTTGAAAACATTTGCTAAGTGAAAAGAAGCCAGTTACAAAAAAGACCATAAAATATATAGTCCCGTTCTTATGAAATGTCTAGAACAGGCAAATCTGGAGAGACGGAAAGATTAGTGGTTGCCAGGCTGGGGAGAGGAGATTGCTAATAGGTGTGGTGTTTCTTTATTTTTGGAGTTCTAAAATTGATTGTGGTAATAATTACTCAACTCTGAAAATACTAAAAAATCATTAAAATATCACCAAAATGGTGACTTATTATGTGAGTTATATCTCCCTAAAATTATTTCCTAAGTGAATAACTTAAGGATATTTTAACTTGTTTCACTTATCATATCTTATTTGTAATTTGTTCTCATGTTGTGCCTTTTCCTCCTCAAAGCTAAGGAGTCTAATTCCTTCTACACACCAACCATTATAGCAGGCCCACAGAACATAACAACGTCTCTCCATCAGACGGTTGTTTTGGAATGCGTGGCCACAGGAAATCCCAAACCAATCATTTCTTGGAGCCGCCTTGGTAAGTTTTCTCAGGGAAAGAAGTCTTTAAACTTTCTTCATTCTAAAGAAACTGATAAAATGTTTATTTTATTTGCAAAACACATGTTTGTCATTTAAGTAGCTTTTAACTTAACGGCATTTCAGTGTATAGAGAAAAGGATTTTGTGTAGCAAATTTTATGCTTTTTTATGGTATGATTGGATAGTGATCTTTTGACGTAATTTTAGATCTTATGTTACATTATTTTCACTGAAGTATTCTCTTGGAAATAGATCACAAGTCCATTGATGTCTTTAATACTCGGGTACTTGGAAACGGTAATCTCATGATATCTGATATCAAGCTGCAACACGCTGGAGTATATGTTTGTCGGGCCACAACCCCAGGCACGCGCAACTTTACGGTTGCCATGGCAACCTTAACTGTCTTAGGTATGTTCTATTTCATTCTGCATTCAGGAGAATCTTGTATTTTAACATTTATTGTTTTATCTCATTCATTGCTTACTTATGCCTTTCTTGAGTTTTGTAGCGTTGATATGAAAGTTGATATGAAGTACTGTAATCCAACAATGAATTTTAGGAGAAAATTAAAGCCCTGGGTTAAAACGTAATTATCATGCCTCCTGTTTGCCTGCACACCATTATGTTCCTTCTTATTTAAGCATCCCTTTTATGTCTTTGTTTACCCACCAGCAAATCCACATATCCATTTACCAATCTAAAATTTTATTCTGTTGGTTGTGGGCACTCACAAGTGGCTATATATTATTGGGCTTAGTTAAGGTGGACTATAGTGGATATATTTTTAGCGTGTTGACACAGAGGTTCTCAATAGGAAAAACCTTGGGGGAGTGAACATCTAAATGAGCAATGCTGAGAAAAGGCATCTGGATAGATATATGTAGAGCATAGATAAGAGGCTCCGACTGTTAAATATTTTCAAGGATGGGACTTGAGTCATTTGCCAGACTCTTCCTTGACTGTTTGTATAATTCCTGTTTTGGGGACTTGGAAATTTTTTTCTTTTCTTGTTTCTTTAAAAATAGCTCCACCTTCATTTGTTGAATGGCCAGAAAGTTTAACAAGGCCTCGAGCTGGCACTGCTCGATTTGTATGTCAAGCAGAAGGAATCCCCTCACCCAAAATGTCATGGTTGAAAAACGGGAGGAAAATACATTCAAATGGGAGAATTAAAATGTACAACAGGTAGGCTATGCTATTGTGCTACTCTTTTAGAGAACATATAATGGCTTTCATAATTGTTATGTGAACTGGTTGTAATACCAAATATCAAAATTATCTTGGTATTTTAAACTAATATAAAAGAGAAGTTAAGATTATAACATCAGCACGCCCTAGATTCTTCTGTGTTTTATATGGATCATGGAAGTGATAGATTACAATGAAATAAATGATGGACAGTCCCCTTGGGTACTCATCCTGATAAGCTAATAGCTAAGTTACTAGCAAGCATATTATGCCTTTGCGGTCTCAGTTCCTTCCTCCTTTACGGATAAAAAGAGAAACTAAGAAGGAAATACTCAAATCTCAAGGAATTTTTCCACAGCTCAAACTTAATGATTTTAAGAACTCCTTTTTATTAGTATAAATATGAATCTTCTTGTAACATTGCCAGATGTTTAACAAAACTTTAAAATTTTTGTTTATCTGAATTTATGTAATGTTGCAAAGTTACATAAATTAGATGCTATTACAAAGTAATATACTTTCTTATAAAAGCCAAATTTTAAAAAAGAGGTTAGTCACTCACCTAAAGCAAACAGGATTTGGCTATCACTATTACTTAATTAAACTCGGAAAATAAGAGTAATTTTAAGCAACTCAGATTTTTCAGTTGGGTTGACTACACAGTTTTTTGTTCTTAGTATAAACTTTTGCCACTTAAAATGAGAGTGAATTTAACAATAGTTTATATATATTTTTACATCGTTCTTAGCATTTTTCATAGAAGTATTTTTTTCTTTCTTCAGTAAATTGGTAATTAACCAGATTATTCCTGAAGACGATGCTATTTATCAGTGCATGGCTGAGAACAGCCAAGGATCTATTTTATCTAGAGCCAGACTGACCGTAGTAATGTCAGAAGACAGACCCAGCGCTCCATACAATGTGCATGCTGAAACCATGTCCAGTTCAGCGATCCTTTTGGCTTGGGAGAGGCCACTTTATAATTCAGACAAAGTCATCGCTTACTCTGTGCACTACATGAAAGCAGAAGGTAAGCAATTTGAGGAGTATTTATCTTCAACTGCTACTTCTTGTCAGTAATTTCAGTATGAGTGACATCTTACAGAATCCAGAAAAAAATTTTTTTCTGAATGTCAGTTCTATAGTATTTATCTCTTTTAGTAAAACAATCTATCACTCACATATCAGTTTTTGCTAAATGTTCTTATTATTGAATACCTGGTATATATATGTATAGTTTAAGATTTTTATGCTTAGAAATAAGTACTATCTCTGCCTGCTGAAAATGACAGAGTGGTGGAGTGATGAATTTCATTCCAGCCAAGATATAAATTCTTTAGCAATTAAAGTATGCAGTTACATAGGAACACTGGTGTAACTGGTTCAGAAAATAATATGGAAAAAAAAAAAAGAATATGGTAAATTATGGTCACTATAACATGTTATTTTTAAGGGGGGGAAGTACACATTATCAGATCCCCATAAGTTGATTTTATATGTTTTGAATGCTTCCTGAAACCATTTAGAACCTTGAATATTGAACAGGACTGTCTTTATTGATATGTCATTTCTTATATAAAACTAGAAAATCAGATCTGCCTTAAAATTTTTATTCAGAACTATTAATTCCATTTTTTGCCCTAGTATTTTCTTTTGGCAAAAAAAAAAAAATTGGAAAAGGAAAGCTACTTAGAAATCCTAGAGCTTTCTTTAGTGATCTCTCGTAGAAACCACAGAATTTACAAGTTTTAATTGTGCACACAGTCCAGACTTTATGCAGTAGACATTAAAACAAACCTCAGCACCCAAAAATGATGGTATGATAAAGTTGTTCATAGAAACAGGTGGTTTGTTGTTGTTTGTTTTTTGTACTTTGAAGTAGTATTTTGAAAAGGGATATTTTGAATTTAAATCAGGAGTTGTGTTAGCAAGAAGAATGAAAGTCTAACTGAGCCTGTTGGAGTATGTTAATTCCCTTCTTAGTGATTTAGGAAGGTAAAAGGAATGCTGGTTTTGGTGGAGACCACTCTTGTTCGCTATTATGGTTGTTTCATTAGAGCCTCCACATGTGGCTCAGTGGTCTATTCAAGGACAGAACAAGGCTTTTTAATTCGAACTCAAGGACCTTGTTTGGTAGGTCAGAAATCGTACTATGCAGTTCCTAATTAACGAGCCATTAGCCAGTCTGTTGTGAAATGGCTGTAATCTTGTCTAATTAAAATGCTATCAAGTTAATTCAGAAATGTGGGAAAACTTAATAGTGGAATTTGCCTTCTGTTTTGTTTATAAATCCAGTGTGGGGGAGAAGGGCCTTCGTCTTAGAGCATTTTGATGAAGTTGACGTGCATTTACCGTGAATTGTTCTCAAAGCACAGGAGCTGCCTTTGCACTTTACAGATTTGCACCATAGGAATTAAATCCCCCAAAGACAAATTCTTTTCTGTACCTTGCCATGCATATTTTATAAAGAATTGCTGAGAATTTTTTTTTCCCCTCTTTGGGGGGAAAAAAAAGTTCGTTGTGGAACAAAGTGTTTTGAAGCACATTCCGTGCCTCCCAGTTCTTTTGCTTTCAGTATAAATAAAAAGAACAACTTGTGTCAGTCAAATTTAATAGAATCTCTAGGGCCAAAATGAGATCTTTTGCAGGACGACTTTTGGTTTGGTTTGTTTTTATAAAGCGTAGAGCCATTACATTCCCTACTGTCTCTGCATTTACGTATAAAAGAAAAAGGAAGGCTTGAGTTAAAGCAAGTAAAACTTAACACCTTTTGCAGGACAACTGTTGGTTTGGTTTGTAAAGTGCAGAGAGCCATTACATTCCCTACTGTCTCTCCATTTATATATAAAAGAAAAAAAAAGACATGAGTTTAAGCAAGTAAAACTTAACACTGTTACAAACTACAGAGTTCTGCACTTTAAGCTCGCTCTTCTGTGTTACTTCTGTACATTGTCTCTGCTATGGGTTTTGACTGGATTTTAAAACAAATACAGAAGAGATTAATTATTTTCAGTTTCATTTATTAGGGAAGAGTTCAAACTAATTTGTAGCAAGACATAGTTACTTTTAGAAATCACTTTTATTTTCTAAGGGTCACAAAAGTTAGCAGAGATTGGATCAGAGAATCAGTGTTTCACAGTAAGGGAAATTGGTCACTTTATTGTTTGAATATTCCTAATTTTTAAACGCTGATACTTTAATCTAGGTTTAAATAATGAAGAGTATCAAGTAGTCATCGGAAATGACACAACTCATTATATTATTGATGACTTAGAACCTGCTAGCAATTATACTTTCTACATTGTGGCATATATGCCAATGGGAGCCAGCCAGATGTCTGACCATGTGACCCAGAATACTTTAGAGGATGGTAAGAAAACAGTCTGTGTCATTTAAGTATGAACATCAATATGTTTAATCCATTTCAATGAATAAATGTGTTTTAAATTAGAGAAAATATCTTCTTTTTGGTTAAAAAAAATAATAAAAACAGGTGTGGTTACCAGCAGGGTAGTTTGCCATTTCAAATTTGACCCTCATTTTTTGACAGTAACGTGATATAGGTAAAGAGTTTTTATAACTGATAATGTGTAACATAAATTTTAATAAAATTCTTGTATTATTGTTTTTCTTCAAGTTTCTTAGTTTAAATTGTAAGGATGACTTTTAAAAAAATTTTTTTTTGACATTGCAGATTTTTTTTAAGCAAGTGGAACAAAATGTAAAATTTTCTAAGCATGAGTAAATATGAGTGAATATATATAATGAAGAGAGGTCAGAGGTCTTAGACTTCTGAAACTGGGAGTTTTTGAAATTTAGTAAATTGTTGATTAAAAAATATTCTTAAAAAATCAGCAGTCTATATTTAGGTATAATATGTCTATTCTGCTTAAGGAGGAAAGTAATAGTTCAGTTCAGTAACAGACTCTGGGTTGGAAGTTGAGTGCTTTTGAGAAGCAGGCCTCCATATATTCTTATAATGGTAGGAGATCCCATTCCTTAGGAAAGTCCTGAGACTGATTCTCCGCCTGATTCATCACCTTTCTCTCTCTCCAGGGGCTCTCCAGAAGGCCCATTTTTATACCCTTCACTGGGAAAAGGGAATGATTTAACATACGCTTAATTATACTGCTTTCCTCTACAGGTATTTTCCATCCTCACAGAGTGGTCCACTTTTAGTTTTGAAAATATTTTTTTGAAGATTTTTTTAAAAAATTAGAACGAGAGAGAGAGAGAGCACGAGTGGAGGGAGGGGCAGAGGGAGAGAGAGAAGCAGACTCCCTGCTCAGTGAGGAGTCAGGGGGTTTGATCCCAGGACCCTGGGATCATGACCTGAGCCGAATGCAGACACTTAACCGACTGAGCCACCCAGGTGGCCTTCAAAACATTTTTGGGTAGATCATTTTCATATCACTTTCTTTGTTCATTTGGTCCCAGATCTCTTACTAATATCTCTGTTATGCCCCTTACTTAGATGCTTTTAAATTCAGAGTTTGATGAAATGAAAAAAAATTACTAATCTGGATGCTTAGCTCCAAATTCAGTTTTCATTAAAGAGTCTGTTCTGTTTTAGGGGTGCCTGGGTGGCTCAGTAGTTAACTGTCTGCTGTTGGCTCAGATCATGATCCCAGAGTCCTGGGATCGAGTCCCACATGGGGCTCCCTGCTCAGCAGGAAGCCAGCTTCTCTCTCTCCCTTTGCCATTCTCCCTGCTTGTGTGCGTGCTCTCTCTCTCTCTCTCTCTCAAATAAATAAAATCTTAAAGAAAAAAAAGTTTGTTCCATTTTAGAGTGAATCACAGTCTCTATGACCTCTCGAGTTCTCATCACATTTAACTTCTGACATGTGTATCTAAGGTGAAACACGGGCTGGGGAGGTGTGCTCTTTTGGGGCTTCTGGGGGTTTCTTGGTATATGAGGTGTATTCCTCCCTATATCCTTGAAGAAGAGGAGTCTGACCATGGCAAGCCACTTGTTAAAGCCTGCCAATTCCAGTTAAGTTATGACCTCAAGATTTTTTCCTTTTAAACCTTTTCTTACTTTGTAACTGTTTTACTTATTGAAGTTTCATTGTCTTTTCTGAATAACACAGACTTCTGACCCTGCTTTTCCCGTTTCTGCACCAGTTTCTCCTCAGTTCCTAACCCCATACTTCTCAGATGAAGGTGTGTGGGTGTCTCAGGAGCATAGCAGCCTGCAGTAAATACAAGTAACAGTTCTCTCCATTATGTCATGTAATCCCTGCATAACGCGGGATAGAAGAACTTTGGTTATAGAAGACATAGTAAAGTACAGGGAGTAAGAATGTGGGCTTTTTCAATCTGCCTAACTATGCTCCTTCACCAACAACCTGTATGACCTTGGGCAAGTGAATTGACCTCTTTGTACCTCAGTTTCCTGAACTATAGAGTAGAAATGATCATGGTACTGCCTTTGGTTTTTGTGAGAATTCATGAGTTCATACACATCAAGGACTGAGAAAGGCTTAATAAACGGACTTTCCCTTTTCTCCCTATTAATTCATTCGCACATGAGTTCATACACATCAACGACTCAGGAATGCTTAATAAATTGATTTTCTCTTTTCCACCTGTTAGTTCATTCACACAACAAGTATTCATTGAGTACCTGCTATCTGTTATTCATTATTCAGTAATGAACAAAAGAGACAAAAACTGTCCCTGATTTGATGGACTTTACTTTCTAGTGGGAGAGGGGGCAGAGGAACAATAAACAAGATAAACAGTCCATTATGTATTTATGTCCTGTTTGGGATATTGATAATTATCTAGGAGAAGGAGAAAAAAGCAGGGAAAGGGAGTATGAAATGTGGGGAGGATTTGAGACTTGAGACAGGGTCACCCAAGAAGGGCTTACTGAGTAGATGACATTTGAATGAAAACCTGAAGGAAGTGAAGGTGGCGAGACAGATGACTGGGGGAGGTGCCGGCTCAGCAGAGGAAATGGACATTGCTAAGGGCTGGAGACGAGGGAGCAAGTGGAAAGCAGTAGGAGATTAGGGCACAGAATTCATGAGGAGCCAACCCTGTAAGTACATAGGGCTTTGTTTAAAGCCACGGGAGGACTTGAGCTTTTACCTTTTTTTTTTTTTTTTGGAAAGATTTTATTTTTTAATTTATTTATCACAGAGAAAGCAATGGGGAGCAGCAGGCAGAGGGAGAGGGAGAAACAGGTTCCCTGCCCAGCAGGGAGCCCTATGCTGGGCTTTTACTTTCAGTGACACTTTGCTTTCTTTGGTTCTCTATGCTTGATCCTTCCTAATTATTTTTCCTTCATTTTTTCTGGTTTGTGATCTCCTCACCTGAAAACCTCTGCTAAGGCTGATAGTATCTCCTCTTTATTATGTTGTGTGATGCTCTTAAGAGAATTCAGTAAATACTGGTGTGCTGATTGACAGTTTTGATTCTAAATATTCATAAGCATCCTGTTTTGTTGCATGACTAGTTCCGCTGAGGCCTCCTGAAATCAGTTTGACGAGTCGAAGTCCCACTGATATCCTCATCTCCTGGCTGCCGATCCCGGCCAAGTACCGACGGGGTCAGGTGGTCCTCTACCGCCTGTCCTTCCGCCTGAGTACTGAGAATTCCATCCAAGTTCTGGAGCTCCCGGGGACCACACACGAGTACCTTTTGGAGGGCCTGAAACCGGACAGTGTCTACCTGGTGCGGATTACTGCTGCCACCAGGGTGGGGCTGGGAGAGTCGTCTGTGTGGACCTCACATAGGACACCCAAAGCTACAAGTGTGAAAGGTAAATCCCAAAATGCTATTGAGGAAGAGTACTTTTACTTTTTTGAAACTTCTGTGAAATCAAAGTTATGTTTAAATAGTATTTTATGAAAGAAAATATTCCGTAGATCATGGACTTCACTGAAAGTAACTTTCGACTTTTTGTTGCATAGTCCCTTTTGACATAGAGATCAATAGTGTGTAAAACCTTTGGTTACGCTGTCAATTTGCTCAGCAAATTCTTCATAAGTGGCTGAGTCCAGATCAAACTGAATTACCAAAAGTTGTATATTAATAGAGACCTAATTAATATTATTACCATATATTTTTTTAAATCATCCATTTAATAGAAAGACCATAGACTAGGAAGTCCTAGACCCTCTTCTTTTAATAATGTGAAATGTAACATGACCGGGGTTTTTGTTGTTCATTGATTAATAATAATGCCTGTTCTACACAGAGGATTAATGAATGGTCAAAATTAGGAAGTCCTCATTGTCTCTTTAAAAAAAAAAATTCAAGTATCGATGGTATTGTGTTCCTATTTATATACCTTAGGGGTTTTTTAAAGGTAGTATTTTATATTTTTAATTCTGTCTCAAAGTTTAATATCATTGTGGAATTTTGAAAATTAAAGTATGATTGCTTGGAATCGCACTTTTTTTGCAGCTGTTCATTTAAAACTGGGTGGATTTTTTAATGCATACATTTCCGGTGGATTTTTCTAGCCCCTAAGTCTCCGGAGTTACATTTGGAGCCTCTGAACTGCACCGCCATTTCTGTGAAGTGGCAGCAAGATGCGGAGGACACAGCAACCATTCAGGGCTACAAGCTGTACTACAAAGAAGAAGGGCAGCAGGAAAATGGACCCATATTCTTAGATACCAGTGACCTTCTCTACACTCTCAGTGGTTTAGGTGAGTGAGCCCGTCCTGGGCTTTCGTTTTTTTTTCTTCCTCTCTGACCAGCTGGGAAAGAGTTTTTGGATATAAGGCAGAAGAACGGACTTACTGGTAAAAAGGGAATTGCCCTTATCAAATCACTGTGTATGTCCTACTGCTGGAGTCCAGGCTGGCCTTTGACTCACCATCATGAGCAAACTTGTCAGTGGTCAGATAACCGTGTTATCTTTCCCCTACTTCTGGGCATCCACTTTTCTTTCTGCAGTTCACTTCTGGTAGAATGAGAACTGATCAATTATGGTGAGTATATGGTGTACATAAAATAGTAGTATCACCAAAAGAGCAGAAAGTAGGCAACGATTAACTTAGAAATTGCCCGAGAGTGCTAATATATAAATTATATATATATATATATATATAAAAATACATATTTAAATTATGTATAAAATATTGCTCTTACATATGACCCATGCCGCTGTACATATTTATTTTTGTAGCTGTGACACAGAAACACTAGAGAAAACACATTCAGCCTTGCGTTTGGGTTTATCACAATTGTGAAAGACACCATTTTATTCTCTGTTCGTCTTATCATTGCTGAGTGAAGAATTTCATCATGTGACCATGTTTAATGGAAAGTAAGGAAACTTATGTCTACAATAAGTACCTGGGTATGAACAGATAGATACTTAAGGTGTAAAATGCATACTCAGTTATTTCTTAGTTATTTGTTAAAGCAGCAACTTTACTTAGGATTCCCAACTAAATTGCTGCTGAATTGTTAACAGCACCTTCTGCACCTAGTGGAATCTTACAGTGCTCTCCGGCTTTCCCCCTCACAGACTACCCTTTGGAGTGCAGAAAGGGAAGAGGTGGGGGGACCCCACTAGGGAGAGCTCCATTTGCTTCTTTCAGGCCTGTGAAAACAGCAGGAGTCCTGAGACCCTGCCGGTGAAAAGCAGCGGTGGGAGTCTGTTTTTAGAGGCAGGGACATGCGACCCCATCCTCTGGTTCTTTACTGTAGTTTTCCAGATGGCATTTTGCTTCTAATCTTATTGTCTTGGATGTTAATTTAATCTGCATTTGCCTAAATAAATTTCACTATTGATCCCTGTCACACAGTTTTATAAATGATGAGGAGAAGTTACATATGTTCCAGGCTGACCTTCCTTAAAACCACGGACTCAGAGATGATGTTAGCCCAGCCTGTCACCAGAGTCAGGAGCATTTATTCCTAGCTGAGGTTTCTCAGTATGCTCTTACTTTTTATGTTCATATCCTTTATTCAAAAGAGTTGCACTAAGTTATCAAGTAAGAAACAGGATTTGGGACAATTGCTGATGAAAAATCGTACATCAAACTCAGTATTTCCAATTCCTTCACTGTTAAGGAAAAAAAAATAAGTAGAAGATACAAAAAGTAAGTTCATGGAGCACTCTTCTTGAACACACATAGGTAGCTTGTTTTAAACAAATGAGTAATGTATTGGGAAGAACAGAGAAATGCTCTGCTTGTGAAAAGTTTGTAGAAACATCTTATTAAAACTGTGTCAAGGGGCGCCTGTGTTGCTCAGTGGGTTAAAGCCTCTGCCTTTGGCTCAGGTCATGATCCCAGGACCCTGGGATCCCGAGCCTTGCATCAGGTTCTCTGCTCAGTGGGGAGCCTACTTCCTCCTCTTTGCCTACTTGTGCTCTTTGTCAAATAAATCTTTAAAAAAAACACCAAACACTTTGTCAATTAAAACAATGTTTTGGGGGGGTGCCTGGGTGGCTCAGTTGATTGGGCATCTGCCTTTGGCCTGGGTAATGATACCACGGTCCTGGGATGGAGTCCAACATAGGGCTCCTTACTCAGCGGGGAGCCTGCTTCTCCCTCTTCCTCTGCTGCTGCCCCTGCTGTGCTCTCTCCTTCTTTCTGTCAAATAAATAAATGGAATCTTAAAAACAAAACAGTGCTTTAAAATTTAAACATTTTCTATAGGTGCATATAAATATAGAGAAGACCCATTGATCTTTGTTGAAATTTTTTATAATCTCTAGCTAATAGCTTTTAGTACTACGGACTTTACTTTCCTCCTGTGTTTTAAAAATAAGTCACATCTGTTATAGCCTGTGTTTTTATGTTATAAAATCCATTGTGTATCCATGTGTTTTGGGTAACCCAGCTTAAAATCACTGTGTAATGCATACACTGGGAAATTATTTTGTTATAGTCAGTATGCCTCTCTGTTAAAATAACTCCATGTTTCCTGACTGTGGAATTAGACTGAGCAGTTGGGGTAATTGCAGTGCAGGGTAACAGGGGACTCCATCTCAGCCTTGGGACTTTCTTTGGATAGTGGATTCCACACCTCTGGAGGTCCCAAGCCAGGGCTGCAATGGGCTGACCAGCAGAGATGCAGTTGTATAGATCTAAGTATTATATGGCTGTTGACTAGCTCACCTTTAAAATGCTTTTTAATCTTGAGAGCTGTAGGGTCTGTAGAGTCTTCTTTTTTAGAAAGACACTGTTGAGGCCTAGCCGAGCTTACACTAAGTTGAATGTGTGTAACCCACTGAGCAGGCAAGTGTTAAGAGCTCTCACTCCTTCCCTTCTTACTTTCAGCTATTGGGAGGGCAGTATGTTCTGTTAACTGGACAACTGACCATCTGTGACCATTTTTAGCAAGAGCATCTGGCGGTAGCTGCCTGTTTAACAGAGAGTGATGTGTGCAGAGGGCAGTAGGTTAAGGGAACCCTATCTGTGTCTTGCATGGTGAATACTTTCTTTCACAGAGCTTTTGTACATTAAAGATGCTCTAACTAGAACTAGATTCACTAAGTAGGCTTGGAAATGTAATTTAAATGCTTCTCTTTGCTAATTCAGTGTCAATTTGAGTAGCAAACTGATGTCTCAAAATTTCATTTTCATATTAATCCCTTCTCTGATGCCCTAATACACTTCCTTTTGTTACTTCTGCTAATTAAGTTTTCAACTAAAAAGTATGTTATTGGGACACATTGTCCTTGGTAACATACAGTTCTTTGTTTCTAAAAAAAAAGAAATGAATTTGTGTATTTCAATTCATTTAACAAGAATTAACAAATTATTTTTCTAAATAAGGCGTTGTGGTACTAAATGAACAGATTTAACAGATGTGACCTCTGCTCAAAACAAGAAAAATTAAAACAAAAGACACTAACTTGATTTACTTTCCTCCCGAAGTTCTGATTAACTAAATTTAATTGTACTTAGTAATTAAAGTTGTTTGACAGCATTTTACACTAAACCCTCAATGCTCAGTTCAGAGATATAGAATGTTTTGTTTTTAAAATGGCTGAAAAGATTATTTTGTCCTTATTAGTGTAATAGAAATAATGGTAGAGCAGTAGAGGTATTTTGATGTTGCTGGTTGTTCTAGTTTAATGATTTTTAAATACACAGTTTGCTTTTAATTAGAAATGGTTTGGTGGTTGGGAAAAAAGCATTTGGCTTGTGATTAAATGTTTATGTGATTTGTTCTAAATTGTGGTTTTTTTGAGGTTTTCTTTAAGATTTGCATCTTTGTTGTGATGATTTTCATTCAGTTTTTCCTCCCTTTAACACTTCTCATGTTTACCTTTTTAAGCAGAATTTTAAAACATTCATTAAGCTTATCACACAATAAATAGAAGCAAAATTAATAGCATACTTGTATTCCCTAATAACAGATTGAAATAATTTGGGTTTTTTTTTAAAGATTTTTATTTATCTATTTATTTGACAGATAGAGATCACAAGTAGAGAGAGAGGAGGAAGCAGGCTCCCTGCTGAGCAGAGAGCCTGATGTGGGGCTCGATCCCAGGACACTGGGATCATGACCTGAGCCGAAGGCAGAGGCTTTAACCCATTGAGCCACCCAGGTGCCCCAATAATTTGGTTTTTTTGTCTGTTTATTTCAGAAATTGGCTTCAAATTCTGAAGTTAGTTTCTAATTGCAAAGAGAACTATTTTCATAAGCTGTCAGAAACCTCTTAATTTTTCAGTATTTATATAAAAAGGGGAAAGGGGAGATTATTTAGATGGTCCTGTTGTTAGTTTAGCGTTTGGGACACTGATAATCTTTAGCTTCTATTTTGCCAAAGAATGTGTACTATTAACACTTCACAGCAAGCTTGATTAGTGACCATGAGATTCAGTACCAATTATAAAGATCCAAAATATTTAAAGTCAGTAATGTTCCTGGATTCCTTGTACACCTTCAAAACTTACCAATCTTTTTTTGAGAAATCCAAAATGGAATTCCCCTAACTGGGGGGAATAGGAGGCCAAAAAAAACCCCAAAAACAAAAACAAAAAAACAATTCCTGAGTGACAAGTAGTTTTAGAGTCCCTTAGCCAGTTTGTATGGAAACATGGTAAAATTAAGTTGGATTTCTGGGTGTTATCCTTTACCATACCCAGAATAGGATTCGGTTGATCTGAGGAAAGAAAATCAAGAGGTACCACTGGTGAGCCAAACTCATGTAGCTGGAGGGAGTTGTAATCTTTCCTTTAGTCAAGACAGGACAAGATTTTGTGGCATAAAAGAGACTACTTTTATCAGAGAGGGTTCATTGTGAACCTCACTATAATAGTGATTTTGTTTTGAAGAGAACTAGAATCACTCAGTTTACGAAATATGGAAGTCACGTTTTAAGGCAGGCCAAAGTCTTTTCAGAGACTCTGTTCCCTCTTTCCTCTCACACAAGGAAGCCTTAGAGAACATTCAGAAAAATCTTAGGCAACATGCTACAGGTGAAAATCCTTGTATTGTGGCTGTTTTTCAATTTTCTTGCTGCACTCCTTAAGATAGAGTAAAAAACTACACCATATTTTATAAACAAATCTTCCCAATTGTGTATAGTTTCCAGTATATCTTAGCATACTGACTTTTAGCCTAAAAATTCCTTTCAAATAATTTGGTGGCTTGATTTCAACTACCATCTCAAATATCACTATAGATGCCAGGATTCTTCTGTTTTCTAAAGTAACATATAATCAATGTAGGCATCATGAAGCACTCTGCCCATATTAGTGTTGACTTCACAAAGTAGCATTGGTTTCTGTGAGATCAGTTTGCATTTGTTTGTTAACAGATCATTTTTAGGGATTGGTGTAGAAATTCCTGGATATTATTGCTGTCATTTACCACAGGCAAGATCACTGGGGACATACCTCACATTTTTTGCCTCTCTTCAGTTCTTCCTATGCTTTATAACTGTTAAATTCCACTTTTAGTAGAAATAGTTCCTCTGAACAGTGTCTGATTGCACTCTCCCTTACCTTCCTTTAAAAGAATTACAAAATAAATTCATTTAACTCACGTGAATAATTTTGGAAACCTCTTACTCTGTAGACCAGAAAACTGACTGACAATGTGGGAATACAAATTATAACAAAGGAAACATTGTAAAAATACTGTATTTTACTTATTTCTCTATTACTTATATTTTAAGTTACCCTTTCTTGTGTTTAATCTATTATCTAGCCAAAATATGTTGAAAATTCAATGCAGATTTTAAGAAATATTCAACTATTTTTTCTTAATTTACTAGGTGATCAAAAACTTTTAAATATTTCTGCAGTATCTGAACATAGCACATATAAGAGCTATTTAGCTCAAACTTTAGAATCTTAATACTTGAAAAATTTAAAAACCAGTACCTCAAAAGAATGTACCTCAAAAGTACCTCAAAAAGATGCTCAAAAGAAACAGAGCATCCATTTCTTTAAAAATCCTGTTACTAAAAAAAAAAAATACTGTTATATTACAACAGTAACAAAGGAAGGGACAGATTTTCATTTGACAGTTTGCAGCTACCTCCATTTAAAGACAAAATATTTATAGACTTGTGAAACTGTATGAACTATACAAAGCTTACGGTGCTGTCATCTGGTGATCTTTCCTTAAATTCTCTCTCTTGAATGAAAGGTTATCTGCCATTCTAAAATATTTCTGATACTCCTTGGACGAAATTGGAGATATGTCTCTTTCCATTTGGAAAAATCTTCCCCAGCTTTTAAGTTTCAACCCTCTGGGAATCGTCTTGTGATCTCAGATGGTGTCAGTCATTCCCATGGTACATCATTTATAATGCCCTATTATAGGAGGCACTTGGCACCGACAGCTAAAAGAAAAATAGCCGTGAAGTAAATTTCATGTCTGTTGCCTGACATTAGCTCTGTAACTTATTAGCAAATTAAATTCTGGTTATTTGCCTAATCTTTTTAGGTAGTGATAATAATAATAGTAATAGCTATTTTAAAATATTAGGAAGTTTAAATGAAATAATGTATATAAAAGTTAACATGGTTCCTAGAAAACTGCACTGTAAGTCCTCAACAAATGTTAGCTGTTGTAATTGTTTTTAAAATTTTTCTCCTCCTAGGATGGAGCCTGGAAATCTATATTTAAAATTTTTTTTCATGTGATTTACTGTGATCAGTAGATTTGGAAACCAGTGCTCCTTGAACTTTAGTATCTACACCCAGGGTCTTGTTAAAAATGCAGATACTAATTTAATAGGTTTGAGTGGGGCCTAATAATCTTTGCATTCCTACCCACTTGGAGAAGCAACATCTATACCAGGGGTAGGCAGACTTTTTCTGCAGTGGAATGGATAGTAAATATTTTAAGCTTTGTGGGTGTTATAGACTGAATATTCATGTCCTCATGAAAGTCATATGTTGAGGCCCTAATCCCTAATGTGACTGGATATGGAAAGATGGCTTTGGAGTAGGGGATAACTGTTAAGTGAGGTCATAAGGGTGGGGCCCTAATGTGATAGACAGGTGCCCTTATAGGAAGAGGAGGAGACAACAGAGCTCTCTCTACCATGTGTGCAGGATCTCAGTGAGAAGCTGGTTGTCCACAAGTCTGGAAGAGAGCTCTCCTCAGAAACTGAACACTTCCACGACCTGATCTTGGACTTCCCAGTCTCCAGAAGCAAGAAATTAACTTCTGTGGCTTAAGCCATCCGGTCTATGGTATTTTTGCTATGGCAGCCCCAGCAGACTTATACAGTGGGCTGTAAGAGATACCACAAGTGTTCCGTCCTGCCACTGTAACACAAAGGCAGCCAGAGGAAAATGCATGGATGTGGTTATGTTCCAATAAAACTTTATCTGTGGACACTGAAATTTGAGTTTCATATATTTTTGACATGTCACAAAATACTATTATTTAAAATTATTTTCTGATCACTTCAAAATGTAAAAACTGTTTTTAGCTAGCAGGCTGACCCAGAGGCAGGGGACCATGTTACTATATGTTGGCAATTCCAGGTGTAGACTCTAGTTATAGTCTTTGTTTTGAAGTCTATTTTGGGGGCGCCTTGGTGGCTCAGTTGGTCAAGCATCTCCCATTGATGCGGGTCATGATCCCATGGTCTTGGGGTTGGGCTCCCTGCTCAGTGGGGGCCTGCTTCTCCCTCTCCCTCTGCAGCTCCCCCTTGTGCGTGTGTGCTCTCTGTCAATAAATAAAGTCTCTAAAAGAAATAAAGTCTATTTTGTCTGATACAAGTATTGCTACTCCAGCTTTCTTTTGACTTCCGTTTGCATCGTAGGTGTTTCTCTACCCCCTCACTTTCAGTCTGCAGGTATCTTTAGGTAGTGTTTTTTGTCTTTTGCCAGGTGTAGACTCTAGTGTTGTTGCTCTTGAAAATGTGGTCCCAGGAACAGCAGCAAAATCTAGAAGTTTTGGGTTTCCCTTGTCCCCTCTCCTGCCAGATCTTCTGAATCAGAATCTCTGTTTTAACAGGATTATTTCGTGATTGTACGTACACTGAAGCTTGGGAAACACTGGTCTGGATGACTTGGTATATATTTTTCTAAATAGTGAATATTCTTTATAAAGTTAATAGATTTTTAGGGTTAGTTTGTTTCTTTTGTTGGAAATCTTTCAGAATTTGTTTTTGTGCTTTCTGAGCCCCTATATAGCTGACTCTCCTGATTGTCAGGCCAATTATAGTTTTTAATTATTGTAGCCTTCCCCTAAGTCTACTTTCACTGCACTTTTTATTGCATACTTTGTTTCAAGTCTATCTCCCCATACTCCTCAGCTTTCACAGGGAAAGAAACATGGCCTTTCATGGGTATCATCCTTTAATCGATGCATTTTTTTCCCCCAGACATCCAGGAAGTGGATGAATCCCAGGCTCTCAGGTATAATCTTCCAGTTGAGGCCCTTCCTCCCTATGTTTTGTCTGTCACTCAGTGCTCATTGACAAAGTCCTTCTTTCATTCTTAGATACTTACAGAGCTTACTGTATGGCAGTCCCTAGTTCAGGGACTGCCATATATATTTAATGTAAACATGGTCATAGCATTTGTGTCTAGGAGGAAGACCAACAAATAAGCAACTAAAATACCAGGCGACGAACTCTTTGACAACATTCTGCAGGTGCTTCTGACCTATTTCAGGGCTGGAATGGGGGTGGCTTCCAGGAAGAAGTAACATTTAGGTTGAGATTTAAGGGTGGGTAGGATTAGTCAGGCAAAGAGGCAGGGGCAAGTACAGGTTAGGTGGGACCTAAGAAAATAATGTGTAATAACATAAAAATAATGTAAAAGTATATTAAATAATGTAAAAGTATATTATCGATATGGGGCCTTGGACTTACCCTGCAGGTAGAGGCTCCATTAAAAGTGAAGGGTTCTGAAAATTAAAAAGTTCTCACAACTTTGTGGTAAATCTGCTTTGAGAAGAGGGTGTAGCAGAAGCCAGGAGATACTCAGGGACTGGTGAAATTCACGTGGGACGTCCAGGAGGTGTGGAGACCAGGCTCTGGAGTAGATGAAGCGTTGCTGTGTGACGACAGTGTGCGGCAGGCACCTGGGAGACTGCCTGAGGGAATTTGGGCTTTTATCTTAAGGGCAGCATGAAGCTGAATCATTTTAAGCAAGCTAGTGACCCAATTAGATTTGTTTAGAAGTATCTTTCTATTGTAGTGTGTAAAATATAATGTGGAGAAGTAAGACAGCAGCTCGAAGTAGCAGCTCAGAACTGCCTACTGCCTGAAAGAGGTTTTTGTGAGTTTTCTTTTTCACTTTCTTTCTGATTCAGAGATAAGCCTATATTCCATGTTTGCTATGGTCCTGTTGCACGTGGCAATTTTTGTGCACACAAATGATAAAGATTTCTTCGGAGAACAGCATATTCTGCTGCTTTTAATCAATTTATACTTGACTTTTGGGAACTACAGTCACTGTGTAACATATCTATATATACATGTACGCCTCCACCAAAACAGTAAATTTGGAAATTTCTTTGTGCTGACCCTCTTCAGAAATCAAAGTGTTAAGGTAATATTGTTCCCATATCTAAAAATACAAACCCTACTGTTTTATAAAGGGAAAGATTGTTGGATCTTTGGTTTATGGTTGTCTTAAAGTCAGCTCCATAACTGTGTTAAAGTGTTTTAATTCTTCCTCCCTTTTCTTGAGTCAGCTCTCAAGACGCATGTAGTCACAAATCTAATGGTATATTCTGTGCCCCCTGAGAATGCCTAATTACTCTTGATTTGGTACATTTCGTTTTAGGCAACTGTGATTGCCAAGTTAATTAAATTTCATGTTTTTAAATGAACAAGGAAGTAAAGGAAATATAGCTATGGATTCCATAAACATAAACCTGTAATATAAATTGTTCTTCGAAGCCACAGCGTAAATCCAGGAGCATTTATAAGTCACTCAAAAGAAGAATATTTTGAACCCACTCAGCTGCTACCATTGAGCTTGAGGATAGGCTTTTAGAGCTACAATACTGTTTACAAAGCCCTGGTTAACACTGTGTGAATACAGTGAGTACAGTGTCTTATGGAACTCAATAGATTTCAGATAAAGAGACTTCTATGTTTTCTTGGTGGTTCTTTTGCGCCCCTCCTAGAAGGCTTGTGACACAGAAACTCAGTGGCCTTGCAAATCAGGAGATGAACTCAATTTAAAAGTTACTGATAATGGGCTGCAGTTACCATTAAACTAATATAAATTAATTACCAGTAAATCAGTCACAAAATTGAAATCATCCTCACAACATACAGCTTTGGCTTATGTGATTGATTTCTTCTGCTAACACCTTCTGAAGACCTTGCCTAAAGATAGTGCTAAATAAAAATGCAAAATTTCTAATTTTAGGATTATACAATATATATTTTTCTTAGAACTTAATGTAAATCTACTTGGTTTAATAACATGAGATTGCTATCTATACCAATGTTATTGCCATTTCTTGTTGCATAAAATTTTCATATTAAAGTTTACCTAGCCTAATTATGGATGTTAACTTAAGTTTATTTTCTATTATTGTTAAAATTTAAAAATTAGTATATATTGATTGAAAGCACATACTGTGTCCCAGGTCCTGTATTGGGGACAAGGAATATGGACATGAGATGGCATGTCCGCTTCCGAGTATTTAAGCTCAGCATGAAGGACCTATTAGTCTCCATAGGAAAATGTCCTAATAGACAATATTGAGATACAGTCAGTGTTCTAGAAACACAAAGGATAAATGACTTATTTATGACTCACACATGACTGCATGTGTGAGAACGGTTTACCTAGGAGAGAATGGAGGAAAGTCACTCTAATAATAGGAAGTTACAAGGTACAAAATAGAAGATTGAAGAGGTGGCCTGAGTGGTATATAATGGCTAAAATGTGGGTCACATGCGTAGGAGTTTAGAAGTTGTAGGAGTTTGAAGCTGTAGAGTTAAATAGAGCCATGTCTTAAGAGCCCTGTGGACCTTAATAATTGATTTGGTGTTTGTCCTACAATACAGTAATGAGGGGCCATCAAAAGTTTTTTTTTTTTTTAAAGATTTTATTTCTTTATTTGACAGAGAGAGAGATCACAAGTAGGCAGAGAGGCAGGCAGAGAGAGAGGGGGAAGCAGGCTCCCTGCTGAGCAGAAAGCCCGATGCAGGACTGTATCCCAGGACCCTGAGATCATGACCTGAGCCGAAGGCAGAGGCTTTACCCACTGAGCCACCCAGGCCCCCCAAAAGTTTTTAACTGAGAGTATAATATGGTTTGCTTTAGAAAGATAAAGTAATGACAAGGTCTAGGATAGGTTTAGAAAATGCATTGAGTATGGGCCAGGGAGGGAGTTACTGAAGACAGGAAATCAAGATGATGGGTGTTGAAGTAATCTAAGAGGATGAGGGTGTGAGCTAAGATGGTAATTTATTGGAGAGAAGGAAGATACAAAGTTGTTTGGGACTCACAACAGTCATGGGGCGCCTGGGTGCTTCAGTCGCTTAAGCATCCAACTCTGAATCTCAGCTTAATCAGGACTTCACTGATTACATGTGGCCTGATGGGAGGCCTTCAGATATAAGTATCGGGGTCACACCTAAGGGATCTATGAAAAGATGCTCAACATCATTAGCCATTAGAGAAATGCAAATTTAAAATTTTAAACTGCAGTAGGCTACCACTACATGCCTATCAGAATGACTAAAAATTTTTATTTTTTTTTTTAAAGATTTTATTTATTTGGGGTCGCCTGGGTGGCTCAGTGGGTTAAAGTCTCTGCCTTCGGCTCTGGTCATGATCCCAGGGTCCTGGGATTGAGCCCCACATCGGGCTCTCTGCTCGGCAGGGAGCCTGCTTCCTCCCCTCTCTGCCTGCCTCTCTGCCTGCCTCTCTGCCTGCTTGTGATCTCTGTCAAATAAATAAATAAAATCTTTAAGAAAAAAAAAAGATTTTATTTATTTGTTAGAGACAGAGAGAGAGAGATCACAGGCAGAAGGGAACGGGAGAGGGAGAAGCATACTTCCTGCCAAGCAGGGAGCTCCATGTGGGACTAGATTCCAGGAATCATGACCTGAGCCAAAGGCAGACACTTAACTGATGGAGCCACCCAGATGCCCGAACTGAAAAATTTTAAATGCCAAGATGACCAATAGCAAGTGCTGCCATGGATGCAGAACACTGGGAAATCCCATGCATTACCGTAGGAATGCAAAATGGTCCAGCCACTCTGAAAAACAGTTCAATGCTTTTGTTCAATGCTTTTGTTGTTTTTAAACTTAAACACGCCTGTACCGTATGACCCAGCAGTCACATCCTAGGTATTTACTCTAGAAAAATGAAAACTTATGTCCATACAAGAACCTATAACACAAATGCATGGCTCTGTTCCACCCCAAATACTGGAAGCCATGAATGTCCTTCCGTGGGAGAATGGATGAACAACCTGCAGTATATTTGAATGGTGGAAACACTCTCAGCAATGAAGAGCGATGGACTGTTTGCTGTTTGCAACAATTTGTAAGCGGATCTCAGTGGCATTATATGGAGTGAAAGAGGCTAGTCTCAAAGGTTATATTCTGTATCATTTCCCTGATATGATATTCTTGGAAAGTCAGAACTAGATTAGTGACTGCTGAGGATTCGGGGTGGGGGCTTAAACTTTGTTACAAAGGGAAGCACAGAGGGGTTTCTTGCTGTGATGGAATTCTGTATCCTGATTGTGGTGGTAGTGGACAAATCTGTACATGTTAAATAAAACTGTATACCAAAAAGGTCCACTTAAGTGTATCTAAATTTAGAAAGTAAAATAGAATACTGGGTTTTGAGCTAAATTGCCAGGATTTGTTCTTGTTTTTTTTTGTTGTTTTTTTTTTTTTTTTATTAACCTATAATGTATTATTTGCTTCAGGGGTATAGGTCTGTGATTCATTAGTCTTACATATTTCACAGCACTCACCGTAGCACATACCCTCCCCAATGCCCATCACCCAGCCACCTCTCTCACCCCCCTCCCTCCAGCAGCCCTCAGTTTGTTCATGAGATTAAGAGTCTCTTATGGTTTGTCTCCCTCTCTGGTTTTATCTTGTTTCATTTTTTCCTCTCTTTCCCTATGATCCTCTGCCTTGTTTCTCAAATTCCTCATATCAGTGAGATCATATGATAATTGTCTTTATCTGATTGACCTATTTTGATTAGCATAAGACCTTCTAGTCCCATCCACGCTGTTGCAAATGACAAGATTTCAATTTTGATGGCTGCATAATATTCCACTGTATATACATGTACACATCTTCTTTATCCATTCTTCTGTGGACGGACATTTAGGCTGTTTCCATAATTTGCCTATTGTGGACATTGCTGCTATAAACATTAGGGTGCCTGTGCCCCTTCGGATCCCTACATTTGTATCTATGGGGTAAATGTCCAGTAGTGCAATTGCTGCGTTGTAGGGTAGCTCTATTTTCAACTTTTTGAGGAACCTCCATGCTGTTTTCCAGAGTGGCTGCAACAACTTACATTCCCAAATGGCCAGGATTTGAATTCTAGCTCCCTACCCACTAGTGTCAAGTCACTCTATCTTTATGATCCTCACCTTGCTGTAAATGTCTAAGATGTTGAGGATGATGATGATGATGATTTAAGTAGGCTCCACACCAGCTTGGGGCCCAATGCAGGGCCTAAACTCATGATGCTGAGATCAAGACCTGATCTGAGATCAAGAGCCAGACTCTTAACCCCCTGAGCCACCCAGGCTCCTCCGGGTTTTTGAGAATTAAATGTGCTAGTGCGTGTGGAACCCTCAGCACACTGTATGGTACAAAGTAAGTGCTTGGGAACTAGTTACTCTATATAAATATGATTACAGAGAAGAAGAAGTTGGAATGATTCCCAAGAGCTTGGAGTGGACTGCACTTTAATTGGAGTAGGACTTTCAGGAACAAAATCAGGTTTGGAGAAGTGGCAGATACTGAGTTGAGTTTTGATCACGTTGGGTTGAAAAGATCGGTGTCCTAGGGGAGATGTCTGTAACATCTTAATATATTTAGAGTTCAGAAGATCCGAAATGGTGAGTCTGTGTACAGCTGGGAGTTAAGTCTTCATACTGAGGCAGCCCTTCTCCGAGAGACTTGGCATCTCTCTGGCTTAGCTGCCTTGAAAGAAACTGATGAAAAACTTGAGCAGGAGAAACCTCTGTCAGCATAACTGTAAAACAAAGGACATTAGGTCATTTTCAGGGAAGTGAGACACATCCAACAAATCCCACTGAAATTCCTCTTACTCTGTGAAACTTTGAACAGTCTCATTTTCTGTGTTAATCACTGTCAGTCCAGTCTTTTTTTTTTTTTTTTTTTTTTTAATTATCTTCCTAGACCTCAGGAAACTGAAATTCTTTCTATGATTTCCATATAGATAAGGTCATACATAATCTCATTTTGGTGCAATTCTGAACATTTATCAGTTTCTTTTCTGGCCACACAAATACAGAGGAATTCTAAATAAGGAAGCAAAGAAGATCCAGTGAATCATTACTGCTATGTTACAGGAGAAATACAGTTGGCAAATTCCAAACCAAATCTTGTAACAAATTACAGAAGCTGTTTTACACTGCAATAGCAATACTATCATAATTTGCATTTTTGCCTCTGAACTTCAGAGGATTGTAAACAGCATTAAAATGACAATGTCTCCTGAAAGAATAAATACCTTATATTCTTCTGCTGTATATTGTACTGCATCAGTTGTATTAATGGCATCCTATGGGATGTTATACCTAATAATTCTGTTTCTCTTTTTAAGGAAAATCATTTGGAGAGACAGAAGGAAGGGAGAAATAAATGCTTGTATTTTGTTACATTATTTTTTACCATCTTAAAAAAAAATGAGCTTCAACTTTCCGTATCAAACACCAAAAAATAATTTAGAAAAGAATTTTGATGGTTTTTCCTGGGCTTTTATATTCTTAGTCTTGAATAGTCATCACCTTTGAAAATGCTCTAAAACATGGAAAGCTCTGTGAGAAACATTTGTCTTGTTATTAAATGCAGTGTAATTTGTGAACAAAAACGATCCACAGCTACCACTTTTTTTTTCTTTTTTAAAAGATAAAGCCAATTTGTTTTTTTTCCCCAGGAACAAAATGGATGCCTTTGCCTAAATGGTCATCACTTTTGGAGGCTTGAAGTTGTTTTACGGCTTTCGCAGCTGTGGGACAAGTTTTCTAGCAGACAATGGGTGGGGAGGGGAGTTCAGTTGCATCTGGTTTCTCTTTGTAGAATGCCTGAAAAGTTGATATTTAGTGGTTTCTTGAGAAGGCAGTTTATCTGTAGAAGAAGAACGTTTTTAGTACCTAAATTAGTTTGCTCTGATTGATATGCATTCGTTTTGTTCTCCTGCTTAAAAAAAAAAGAAGGAAGGAAAAGAAAAGAGGAAAGAAAATCATCTACACTAAAACTACATAGCACAGATAACCCTCTGACCTATGGCGTTGGGTAAAGATTTAGAGTACTTGTGGAGCTTCATTCACATGCCTGATTGAAAAGAGCCTTAAATAAAGTATAAGGCCCCTGTGGAGATGGAGAAAATAAGCAGGATAAGGAAGTTACATTATTTCAAGTAGCAGTGTGTTGCTTTATTTTTACTAGTCCCTAAAGTGAAATACCAATTGGGATGTGTTTCCAGTTTTGAGTCTGATGTCACTTAAGTTTGGGGTTTAATGTTAGAATAGTTTGAGTCAGGGATGCTCTGGGCAGAGCATCCTTCTCTGTCTCTTTTGCCACCAGCAAATATCCCTACCTGCTGACCCCCTCAAATTAAATTTCATTTGAAATATTTTTCCTTTAAGGAAAGCAAACAACAGAAGACTTAAAAAAAAAAAAAAGTACTATCAAAATATGGGTGAGGATGAGAATTACCAGTTGTGTAGCTCTTCATATGTTAAGAAGTTAAGTTTTTCTTCAGCTATAAAAAATAAAAAGTATTATTCCCATTGTTTGTCTCCAGAAAAAGTGTTTTGATTGGTTCCAAATGACACTTCAAATTAAGATATTTGGAGAAACTTTAATCATTTATATCTGATGACGCTGACATCTGTTTCATGGCTTTTAACTAAAAGGTTTATATTGAACATTTAACTTAATGTATCTTTCTTCTAAAATATCCCGTTGTCCTCTATAGCACTTTGTATTTATATTTTGAAGCTTATTTATTAAACTAATTTTATGGTTTTATTTCCTAATTCTTTTCTAGATGTGCTAATAAACTCCCATTAAAATGGTGACAAATAAAAGCAGTATTTCCTTGGTCTTAGGAAGATACTCATAGCCATCGATCAGCTCTTGATTGTTTTATAGACCAGAGCTTTCAAATGGTACTTTTTGAATGATGGAAAAACTTCAGTAAGCTTTTCATTCTCCTCTTTTTAAAAATCTGTAAACATGGCAAAAGGACATGAATTACGAACAGTTTTCCTTATAGAAGGAAAAACTCATGGAGAAAATTAAATCAATACTGTCCATTAATCATACTGCTTGTCAGCCCTCAGACTACTCTGGAAGTTTCTGGTGAATGTAAAGAGTCTTTAGATGTGTGAGGTCCTTAAAGATCTAAGTAAGTTAAAGGAGAGTAGGTTTTTTTAAAATACCACCATTAGCACATGAAAGAAACTTCAGGGTGGATAGAAAAAAAATAGTTGTAAAGTAGTAATTATACTTGTGGGTTTTGTTTTGTATTTGTTTTAAGCCTGTTCTTTAAAAAAAAAAAATAGTTCATGCAAATAAAAATTTTAGTTTTGCACTAATTATGTACTCCATGGGATAGAAAGGGAGCTGCAAGATAGGCCATTACTAGAGGAAAATATTTTATACCTTAGCCTTTAAAAATATTTGTGCGTGTTTATTTTGTAATGTGATAGTATATCAGGGCAGCCATACGTGTATATGCTATAAATAAAAGCTTATATGTTATGAGTATACACGGTAGAAGAATATTTTACTAATGGGAGGTAGTTTTAGAGACCGTTGTCCTAAAATATTGAATCAGGTATTTCTATGTAACTACCCAGTTATGAAGCTGTAATATCTGGAAGAGAAAATAGACATTCATAAAATCACCAGAAACCATAATTACAAACCTTAGTAGGCCCTGTGATGGTGAAGCAGAGGGAGTTATAAAGACCATGTTACAAGGGACAGAAGAGCTTGAGGGTGGAGGTCAGGGTAGACTTCCCTGAGGAGCTGATATTGTATTGTTATCTGAAGGATACCAGGTTAACTAAGTGAAAAACCCTGATGGTATAATGAAAGAGTTAAAGAAAGCATGGCATAAACATAGCCATAGACTAATCATCAGAACAGGCTAAATCCTGGAGTAGCTTACTATTAAAACAATCTGATTAATCAATTGATTAGGGTAAACTAGTGTGATAACATAATCCTGAAGACTTTATTGAGATTTTTGCATGTTTTTTTACTCTGTTTTCAAACATGTGAAACCTTGAAGGACTTTGTATAACATCCCAGAAAATGTAGGCTGCCCTGTGTAGGTGGAGGCCTCTTGTATCAGTTGAGATAGCTGACTCCATTGACTGTTCTCTTGGTTTATTACAAAAACTAGAGCTGTTCCTTCAGCCGAAGTTAAAATGGCATCTTCCCATTCTCAGCCTGCCAGGATGTTAACAATAACTTAAGAAACCTGTAGAGACAGTAGGCAGCACATTTTGCCTGATTACCATAGTGTGTCCATCTTCCTTGGTAGATTGTGTAACGTAAATACATCTAACAAGTCATTATTTCAGATGTGCATATCTCCTGCTTCCTTTTCCTAGAAAGATTGGGAGGAGTGATTCAGTATGGAAACACAAAATTCAACAACAACAACAAAAAACAAATAGGTGATAGGAGTCTCAGTGTTTTTAAGGGTTTTGGATTAAACAACATTCATACTAATAGTAGGAATGTAAATTGATAACACAGCTTTTCTAGGTGTCACTGGGTAACACCACAAGGGGGGGGGGGCTGTAATATACATACTGCTTTCTTTACACAGCAATTCTGTTAGTAGACGCCTGTCATGAGAAAATACTAAAGAACACACACATTTAAGATTTATTTTATTTTTATTTTAGAGAGAACAAAAAAGAGAGAGAGAGTGAGCAAGCAAGCAGGGGGAAAGGGAGAGAAGCAGACTCCCCGCCTAGGGCAGAGTGCTGAATGGGGTTCAATCTCACGACCCTGACATTGTCACCTGAGCTAAAACCAAGAGTTGGCCGCTTAACCAACTGAGCCACACACGCATTTAACCATCAAGATGTTCACTGTAATGTACAGGATCATTTATAATTGTGAAAAGCTGGAAGAAACCTAAATATTCAATTACAGAGCTTTAGTTAACCTCTATGTGGTACATCCATACAATTTGAATAAATGTGGACATTGAAAGGAATGTTTTAGAAGACTATTTAGTACCATGAGTGGTTATTCACAGCATATTGAATGAAAAAGGCAGTCTATAAAATACAAAAAAATATTCAGTATGTGTATGTGAGTAGAAAAGGGAATTTAAAAAAAAAACACCTCATGTTAAAAGTGCTTGTATCTGGGTGCTGGTATTAGGACATTTTATTTTTATTTCCTCTTTTTGCTTGTCTAAGTTTTATAAACTTTCTATAACAAACATTTGATCCTAATGAGAAAAAAGCATTTTTTAAAATTTTGAATATATCTAGATGAAGAAATCGGAGGAAAGATAAATAAAAGTTGGAAAATCGGTGAAACCAGGATATTGGCTTCTTTAATCACATGCTGTAGGGTTTGTACAGTTGCTAGAAATGCCTGTGAGCTTTCTTGCAACCAAAGCAAACCACAAATTCTGCTAGCTATGGGGCACAGGGTATTTTAATTACTAGAAAAAATTATACTAATTAAGTTCCAAAATACAGTACCTCCAGAAAAACTCTCTATGTTCAAATTGTTGAAGATTTTTTATGAATTTATGTACTGAACACCATACTAATACTTGACAATGACTTAGTGTATTAGAGAAGATTCCTGTAGTTTCTAGGATCATTTGACAAGTTATAGGCTTTTGGGTGATCTAGAGATATTAGTGGAGGAAACAATTAAAATAATTTTTTTGAACTTTCACCTTTCTCCATCTGGATGGCCAATTAGGATTGTTTTTGGTATGTTTCCCTTTCTTTTCTTTTTCTTTTTTCTTTTTTCTTTTCTTTTTTTGTTTCCCTTTCTTGAATACATTCCCATTCTTTTCATAAAATGACCTTTTGTCTCAGAAGAAAATCATGACAGATGGACCTTAACTCTGACCCAAAAAACTATAGAGACTACATTTTAAACCTCTGAAAACGTCAAAAAGTAAGGAGACACTCTGATTTTGCTAATGCACATTTCTGTTCTGAGGAATTACAAGGATTGTTTTTTATCGTATTCTCTTTCCTGTGTTGACTCAGTGGCATATTTGTGTGGCTCTGGTTCTTTGTACACTTTATTCCCATGCTGTGTGCGTATTAAAAATTGGCATTCCAGTGTGACTCATTGAGAATTTTTTAGAAAAGAAATCTGCATTTGTATTACTTATACAAAAAATACCAGATAGTTCTAGAAATCTTTCAAGAATCCTAAAAATAGGTTGGTGCTTTTTTTTTATTGTCCTCAGTGTCAGGCAAGAGTTCATTTATATGGATAAATGTAGATAAATAGATAAGATTGGCCAGTGAGAAAATTAGGCCTTTCTGAGGTTAGGAAGGCTTTCAAAACCATAATATCCCCCTCCTACAAGCACTGTAACAAATTCAAAGTTCAAAACAAATTCACTTGTGAAAAATAGGGGTTTTAAGGTTTATTTCCTTGAAGAAAAGAATCTGTCTTACAGCCATAATTTAACTGATAGAGTAGACTTACCAAAAAAAGAAAGTGTTTAATCTGAATCTAATAAACGAGGAAACAAACAGATACAGCCAAATTGTGAGTTGGTCTACAAAACATCTGCACTGGATTCTTTGAAGGTGTCGTTGTTGTGAAAGATAGGAAGAGGAAAGGGAGCAGTTCTCCGTGAAGGAGATAGGACAGGCAGTATGCGGATCTTCCACTGGGCCGGTAGGGAGGGAGCAGCTACAAAGGACATTTTGGAAGTAATTTGGGAGACTTAGAAATGAGTTATATATTGGGATAAAATTGCATTTTTGCTCAATTTGTTGAATGTGATCATGGTATTATGGTTGTATAGGAGAGACTGTCCTTGTTCTCAGGGGAAGCATGTCCACATATTTAGGTGTGAAGTGATGATTCAACAAAATAAAAGTGTGTGTGTGTGTGTTTGTACACTTGCACATGCACACACAAATAAGAGAACAAGTAATAAAGCAGATCATCAAAATGCTTAAAAGAAATTTTAAGTTAAAAAAATGCCTTGCTTTGTTTTTAAGCTTTAATCAGTATCTCCAAATTAGGATTGGTTTTACAGTGACTATGCACATGGTTAAAACAATAGCATTTCTGAAGTAACGGATATTGAACATAAGAAACCTGAGATCTTCTATTGAATGTTTTATTTATCAGAAAATGCCTTTTGATTTGATTCTTCATGCTCAAATTGTTTGAGATTCTCTATTATACGTGTTGAAAACCATCTTAAGATATACTGAATACTTTCCAGGACCCCAATGATTTTCACTGTCTTTGAATACCTGAAAGATTTAAGGTTTATATAGAATTGGAGTAGGCTGTTGATAGCCAGTTAACATGGTAATGACCTGCCCCTGCTAGTACCACAGAGCTCCCAACATTCCCTTATCGGCTAACATTAAAATCGATTTCAGAGTGATACATTGGGAAAGTTTAAATAAGTTGTTGTAACATAGTGTTTCTCGTGAATTCTAAAGGAGGCATAAATAAATAACAGGACCGTGTTTATCTCTGTGATTGAGGATGCTGATATTTCGCTGGCTCGAGTTTCCCACTTGAGAAGAAATTTAAGATTGGTTTCAAGCTGTCTGCCTGCATCTTTCCCATCTTGTAAGCACGCTTTTAACTGCCGAGGGCTGAGATTGGGAGGAATGGTTATCAAACCACAGATGTTTTTGCAATGAAACTGTGCACCTCCGACCAAGTCTCTGTGGTTCAGGAGATGATAGATGGTATTTCCATGTTGCCTTACAAAAGGGTCAAAATGGCATGGCCAGCCCATGACAGTGAGACAGAGAAATGTTAGTCCTGAAAGGAAATTTATTTCATGGCTTCGGGGGAAGTTTGGTTGTCGTGAATAGGCTCTCTCTGTCAGTCTATAAAAATATTGTTTGTAAGGCAGTGATGTATGTGGGACAGACAGTGTAAGTGTGTTGGCAGACAGAGCAGCTACTTAAACAAATGCTAACCCAAGTACAGTATCGTAAGTCAAGTCCTGGATGTTTTTAGGGTAAGGATTGTTTGTGATAGAAATATCAATATAATTAAAGTAACTTATTCTGCGTATCCCCCCCCCCATTCTAATTTTTTAATCTTAGAATTCTGAATTTTTATAATCAGTCATTATTCCATTATATTCACTTTTAAGTAATTCAGGAACATGAATGTGGACCAGCTTTATTAGTACTGTTCACACACAGCTCTTACAATTTGGGGACAGTTAAGCCACTGCTTTTTTCTCCTCCCTACCCCATAGGAGATAACAGCCACCGGCATAAATCCATTAACTGATTATGTGGTAGAGAGACTCAGTGGCTGTGCTCTCTCAACTTGCAAAATTGGACCAGTGAGGTATCTTTTTATCCACAGAGATTCACAAACAGAAAGGAGTATCATAAGAAAAGAACATAAAAGATTAAAAATGGTGTTTGTGAGAGGTTTGGTTTTGCAGGGTTTGGATGTAAATGGGATTCATTTGAGGCAGTGTTCAAGTAGAACTCTTCAACACCAAATATTTCTTATCCAGACAACCTCAAGTAATGCATTTGTCAAAAATGAAGAATACTTTTTACAAGAAGTCTTGAAAGCCTGATAGATGTATAAAAATGAAATCACATGTTCAAAAAATAACATGACCAAAATATTAGTGAACACAGTATGATTGAAAAAGCCATTTGCTTCTGGATTTTGCAAAAGCAATCTGAGTTTTTTTTGTGTGTGTGGGGGTGTTGTTAAAATAGGGATTATGAGTAGGGTTTCCTTATTTTGGTAGGAAACTGATTCTCAAATGTCACATGCAAAGAACTTTCTTCTAAATTATCCTAAACTCCGTAGGAGAAGGGATGTTTTCGCTGGGAGTGAGAGTTATTTGTCTTAAGGCCCTTCAGGGGTGCTGAACAAAAGGCACTGAGTCATTTCAGGTTTAGACAAATACTCTACCATCAGCTTCCATAGAAACTTGTTACACAGAACACAGGGAAATTTGGGGAGTGGGGGATTGCCCCCTCCCATCTACTGTTGTGTCTACTGTACACTCAGATATTCTGTATTATTACAACAGGTTTATAACATTTTGGCATAGTGATCATTAACAAAAATCCTTCAAATTTATAATGGATATGAAAGATGTTTATCCTTCACAATCCTATATGGAAATGTAGTTTATAAACAGAAGAAAGAAATTTTAATCTGCACTTTAAGTAAAATTTACATTCTTTTAGGCAAAAACCTATTTTTAAGTCAGTATACTCACACGTTTGGGTCAGGCATTGTTTTAACCATCATGAATTAACCTTTTCCATTCTAATGTACGTCTGATGATAGAAGACAAAGAAATCACTGGAAAGAAGCCTGCTTCTCTAATCTCTCTCATTGGGGTTTCTCTCTCAGAGGAGAAAACTACAGTCTAACAACGTTTGGATAACATTGTTTGCATGTGATTTGTGTTTTTGTTACTGTGCTTAAACACCATTTTTAAACGCAGAGTATTTCACTCTGCTTTCCTTTCCCACCCATCCCCCTTAGCATTTTTCCTGCTTCTCTGCGGCTGGACCAGACTTGACCTGGCCCCAGATCCTGTGTCAGAGGCCATGACCCAGGTGTCGGAGCAGTCATGCTGTTGGCCTCTTCTCTGAATAATTATATGGGGTGGGGGGTATTGTGTTGGAGGGACAGGCTTGGGGGCAGTGCAGTCACCCCGGCTAGCCAGACCAAGGGGCTCTCTAGTCAGACCACAGGGGAACAATGGCCCTGAAAAGGCTCGCACAAAACCTCGTAACACAAAAGATTAAATTAAAAGTGGACATTGGGCCAGATACTCAGTTTCATCCTTCAGAATCTCACCTTTCTCACTGATTCTGAGTACTTCCTAATTTAACATTTCCAAACTTTACATGTGGTGATATTATATCAGCAAACTTTCAGATTGTTACTTACCTCTGTATAGTCTAATTAGTTTGACTTTTTGAATGCTTTATAGCCATCTTAATGGCTTTGTGGTTAACATTAGCAAAGCTTCCTACAGTGGTGTTTTAAGCGAATAATTTAAAGCAGTACATAGTGATTTTTAAAGTAATGCTTTGTGTTTTCTTAAGACATTTTACTAAACATGTTCCATGTCTAAATCAAACCAAGTGGCAGGAACTGTCCCAAAGTAGATATAATTGCTTTATGTTTCTTTTGGTCCTTGGAAGTCTTTCCCCCCACCACCTGAGAAGTTTTTCTTAGAAGGATACGGCATAAGACTCATTAAGTCTTATTTAGATTTGGATTTTAGAAATGATGTCAGAAGAGGCTTTATAGATGTAAGGTAAAAGTTTTCTCATGGTCCTGACCTCAGGTGTTTTCTTAGTTTTATCTACCTTGACCTGTCCACTCCAGCCCTGCTCTTTTCAAGGGTTCTGGAGTGTCACCAACACAGCAGCTAAAGGAAACAAAGGACTGGTTTTCATGACCCCAATAATATCTCTTTTTTGTTGGTCCATAGCTAAATACTTTGTCATTAATAGTTTTCTATTATGCATTTTCCAGGAAACCAAACTTCTAGAAGTATTAGTATTACAACAAGGAATCCATAAAGTTTGAATCGATGTCTGTCAGTTTTGCCATCTGAGTTCTAATTCTTTACTATCTTATTATTACCAAAACCATTCACAATAGAACAGGTAGAAATATAGGAAGCAGGGCGCCTGGGTGGCTCAGTGGGTTAAGCCGCTGCCTTTGGCTCAGGTCATGATCTCAGGGTCCTGGGATCAAGTCCCACATCGGGCTCTCTGCTCAGCAGGGGGCCTGCTTCCCTTCCTCTCTCTGCCTGCCTCTCTGCCTACTTGTAATCTCTCTCTGTCAAATAAATAAATAAAATCTTTAAAAAAAAAAAAAGAAATATAGGAAGCAAAATAACCACAAATTCTACCATATAGACCTACTGTTAACACTTTGGTACACATCAGAAAATAATGCATTTCTATTTTCATTCTCCTTTTTCACTCTATACCAGTGTTACCACATCCTTGCTGCTTAAATCCATGTTTTCTGCTACCCCCAAAACCCCACCCTTTCTTGATGAGTTTATTCTGTTAAAAGACCTAGATACTAGATGTCACTTTTATCCTCCATGATGTCCCTGTAGCTCTGGACATCGTTTTCTCATGGCTCCCGTGATACCTTCCCAGTTTTCCTCATGACTCCTTAACACCACTTCCCATCTCACACCCAGGTCTCTAGTCCCTGCTGGTACCCTGTCCTCTGTGTACTGGACTGCTGACTGTGGATCTCTGTCCTCACTGCCAGCTCAGCCCACACTTTCTCACCCAGGGTCAGCTCCCCTTGACTGACTCCCGCATCTCTGATGCCATGTGTCATTGGCTCTGCATCTCCTCTTCCATTTCTGTTGGTTCACCCAGGCTGGACACTTGGAGCTTTCTGACTCTGATGAGTGCCTTCTCTCAACAATCCCATTTACTAAAGCCATCTTTTGTGTCTATATAACAAAATCCATGCTGGCTAGCCTGGTTCTTAAACCTGAGATCTACCCACAGCCTAACTTTTCTACGTGACCTTCACTCATGCACTTACCCATCTCTTCCCTGTTACTCATCCCTGATCTACATGTTCCTGTCCTCAAGCCTTCACTTACACTCTTCTTTGGCCTTAATCTCTTATGTTCACATGCACTACTTCCATGAAGTAGTGGAAGTACTTCCTCCTTCATGCAGTAAAAAACTACCAGTAACTTCTCCTTCTTTTGAATTCCGTTAGTCTTAACACATCTCTTCACAGTAGTTATTCCTGTCTTGCACGATATTTACTTGTACTTTGTCTTAGGTTCCCTGATATACTGTTACCTAAACAAATTTGAAGACAACCGATAGACTTCAACTTGCTAACCTTAAAGACGAGGAAACTGACTTCCAGGGGACTGTATTTGCAGCCACAGAGCTACTAAACCCAAGATTCAAATCCAAATCCCTTAATGGTCAAAGCAGCCCTCTCCTCTGTATTTACTTACTTAGCACTGGAAAGCACCTACTTGGTGTGCATTTCTAAAAGCAAGTTACAAATATAAATCCATCAAGTCCTCATTTTATAGATAAGGAAACTCAAATTTTAAACCAAAGTAGTCTGGTTCCAGAGTCTATCCTTTAGTCACCATGCCAGCCTGCCCTTCTGCCTGAGAGGGAGCAGGGAGCAGGGGTCATATGATGCTGCTAGTAATTATTTCATTACTAAAGGTATTCTTATCGGTATATTATTGTTACAGAGTGGCACTCTCGGAGATACTTTGTGTGGATTAATTCATTTCCTCTTCCTAACACCCGTGAGAGGTAGATTGTTATCATCATCATTACCCATCTTACAGGCGGTTTTAACAAAGGTATGGAGGGTGAAAATAACTTCTGCAGGTTGCGCAGTAATGACCCAGCTGGATCAGAATCCAGGAAACCTGGGACTGGCATCTGAGACATTCGCTGTTGTGCTAGACTGTCTCGTAGCTTCCAAGTAGTGCTGAGTCCTTAGGAAAGTTGTCTTCTGTTTGTCTCAGCCTTCTTCTCTGTAGAGGTCAGTTGACAAGCAATGATATAGCTCACAGGGTTTTTTAAACTCCATGGAAAATATTTATATATATGACAAATACTGATTCAAAGCACCCTTCTTCTTTTCACTGCTTTGCATTTCATGCAGTCCTTCTTTTGACGAAATTTAAGCAATCGCCATATGTCATGGTAGCTCCCACCTTCAGTAGATGAAGTGGGGCCATCACTCTCAGTACGGGCACACAGATGCCATCTAGTGGTAGAGAAGAGAAGTGCAAGTTACTGGGATGAAACCCTGGAAGACCTGGGTTTTCTGCTGTTTTGTGGTCTTTGGGAACATGTTGCAAAGAAAATTAGGTATATTATACCAAAGTTTTTGTAGGTTACTTAGGATGTATAAAGATACAGTTAATTCACTATTGTTGTTAAATCAGGTACTTTTAGAAAGGAATTTAGGTCCTTGATCAGTAATCTTTAAAAGACCTTTGCATTGTAGAGAATCTGATTTTATTGAACTTTTTTCTTGTTCTCATTGCAGTCATTGAGAGTAATAAATACTGAATTGTTAAAACTGGATGTAATTAACAGAGTAAATGAATTTGTTGTCTCCATCTGCTTGCTCTTGCTAATGCTAGCTCTCAAACTTCCTTATTTCCATTTCATGAAACAATCTACTGTTCTTCCATTAGGGAAGAAATCTGTTATGTTGTTTTCTAAAACTTTCATATCATCAGCGAGTTTGTTAGACGATGAGACATTATTGAATGAACATGGAAGACGTGGGCGAAGGTGGATTTGAAGCTGAGAGGATTATACACCATGTGACATGGTTGCCAAAACAGCAAGCTTTCTTAGTGGCTATAAAATACAGAGCACAGCTCCTTCAAGCATGAATACAAGGCAGACACACACTTGGGAGCCTTTGCCTGCTCCACAAACCAAGGAACATTAATGAGGACAGAGAGCAGTTAGAGCTCAGCTTTAGTATTTGCCAACAGCTCACTTACTGACATTCTGAATTCCAGACCTTGGATGCATGAATGAACATCCTTGATGGGTTTTTTTGCCATGATTCCAAATTTAAGTGTACGGTATTTTTGGTAGTACCCTTTCTGTTCTCCTGAGCAACTTTGCTCATTATAATAACAACAATAATAATATTATATCTCTACTAATTATAGGAACTATACAAATTCCTTAATGGCCATGCTTTCATTTAATACTCTTAAAATCCCTGTCAGGGATTATTTGTTTATTTTCCAAATGAAAGTAAGCCAGGCTTAGAAAACTAAAAAAAATATGCTCTCAAGGCTATACATTTAGTAAATAATATTTACAGAATATTCATTTATCAGTCTGTACTCTGGTAGATTGAAATTAAAAGCACAAGTTATGGCTTTCTTTTTTAAAATTTTTATTTCATTTTTTAAAAAAAATTTAAGTCATGTCTGCACTCAGCATGGGGCTCCAACTCACAATCCCGAGATCAAGAGTCATACGCTCTTCCAGCTGAGCCATCCAGGCTCCCCAACAGTAATGGCTTTCTAACTGCTGAGTCTTCATATAGTGTCTGACTTTTAGTAGGCATTTGGTAAATGTTATTGGATACCTGTATACTCTTTCTTGGCCAGTCAGACTTCTAGTTTTGATTTCTCCTCATGTGAAACAAAGTCAAGTGGGAAAGTTCATGATGAGAATGAATCAGAAAGGAAAGAAGGTGAAGCAAATCCTAGAGCGGAGGGGAAAAAAGGAAGGAGTGCTACCGTAGCAGTGTTTGAGGAAGGAGATCTTCATTTTTTGGCCAAAGGTTGAGTCCATAATAAAGGTACAGGTTAATTTGGTTGGGACCACAGTTATGGTAACCTCAGCTGACACTCACTAGAGTTTGTGTTAAATTAATTTGAGCGTATTTCCTGGCCTTCCATCTTTATATATTGCTAAATCTTTAAGTTTAACCATAAAGGCAAATACTACCTAGTGGAGCCGTCACTCCTGAGACCTTTAAGAATTAGCCCCAAAGAGCGATTTTTATGCTCTGTGTGTTGAGTTTGGAAGGAAATGAGACCAACTCTCTCCCCTCTTTTTATTTCTCCTTTTAGCCTCACTGGGTTTTGGGAAGGCCTGAACAATTCTTTGTGGCTGCTTTTACTGACTCTGCTGTTTTCCCCATAAACCGCATTGCCTAAGTCTGCTGAGTCTCGTGTAACCAAGCACCACAGACGTGGCAGTCCTTGACTCAAGAAGGGCTGTTAGCAGGCCTTGGAAACTATATGTACAGGGTCCCTGTAGCATTTCACAGTGCTGAGGCTGGGTCTCTGCTTTGTCCTTTATGCACTGGAGGGTTTTCTCAGAACTCTAGAGTTTTAGGACTTGTGCTCTTATGCTGAGGTACATTATCTGTGCATTTAACTATATTGAATATGTTGGTCCTAAACTCTGATTTCTTACTTTGTATCTTTAATTTTGTTAATTGTATAGCTTTGTTTTCTTTCTTAGCTGATTACTCTTGCCGTCTGATAGTGCTCCTCTTAACATTAGCCCAGGGCTCTGGTCCCCTGGGTCCAGGACATCACATCTCTAACAAATTGGTGCATGAACATGAGCCTTATTGCTCTGAGGACTCGATTAACCAACCAAAATAATGTCACTAGATTTTGAGGCTGGAGTCCTATTTCTCGGAGCCTGAAAGGAGCACATGATAAATGCTCATGTCCCACTGCTGCTCAGCTTGGCCCCCAACCTGGCACTTCAATTTTGTTACACGAGATTCTTTGAAGAGCATAGTTGATCACATGTGAACGTTAAATGGATTTTCTCTCTCCTTTATTTTTTTCCCACTAAAATGGTTTTAAAAATTATCCTGACCCTTGTTTTACTTCTTTTGTATGGATAGAAAGGAATCTCATGCACCTGATATACTTGATTTGCCAGTCTCTGATGGTTTGCCTTTTCCTGACCTTATAGAAACATGCAGGCAAAGGAGCCCAGCCTGGGAGGTCGTTGCTCCGGCGACTTGGATGATTTCCAGATGGGCACCAGAAAAACTGGGCTGTTACCATGCTGAGTAGGTTGTACAGGGGCTAAGTGTGCTCTCCTCTCATTGTCTCAGGACACATACGTTGCTTCTCGTCAACCAGAAAAGGTTGATTTGGGGTTTAAAATTTAAGCAGCTCATTTTTCAAAGATGAAGGGAAAATGAAGAATCAATTTTAGGACTAAAAATAAATGACCGTTCCAGAGAAATATTCATGAAGTGTTAATTGATTATTTGCACAGTGGAAAAAAAGTTTAATCTTTCCACCCATACTCATAACCTCATCAAAATCTGCTTTCTGTGAGAGTGGCTATATCTGTGTCTGGCTCTCTGATGATGCGAGCTACTTGGGACAAACTCTGTCTCATCCCTCGTCTTCTGTATTTCCTAATTCCTGGTGCAACGCCCCACACTCCGTAGGCTTTCCTAAAGATAAGTTTCTGATTGAGTAGAGACAGAAGAAAGAAATACATTTGAAGAATTCAACGGCAGAGAGCCAAATGAATTCCATTTGTACCCATTCAGAGGGAGTATTTGTAAGACAGCACTCAGGATTCAGCTGCCTCATGAGTTCAGCAATATGTTAAGAGGGAAGAAAGATGAACACGGATTCAAATTAGGTTGCTGTTAATCTGAACAGAAGTCCTTGAATCTTAGAATTTCAGTGCTTACTGTTGGAAATCATCTGAGTAATGAAGTCCAAATGTATTTCTGTGTTTGTTTTCTGTAGTTATTTTACAAAACGTTTAAAAATATTTCTGTTTTAGAATTCATTATAAAGAGACAAAGTTACCTACCATAACAAAAGCACATGTGATAGAAATATCAGCAAGTCCTTGGTTTAGTTTTGTGTAGCACTAGACATGCTACTTAACACCGTGGTACCACCGTTTATAGAATGGGAAGAACATTGATAGAATTTTGTGTTACTCATATATCATTTTCTATAGTATAATTGAATATTAGCCTTCCTACTTCCTATCTAAAAAGTATAGAAATGTCCTAAGTTGTATAAATTTTTTTTGTTCTTGTGATTTTAATTTTGTTAAAATGAATAGAAATTCGTTAAAACAAAAAATTTGTATTTTAGGACATTCTTTTAACCCATTTTAATATTAAATAATAGAATATATCAGTTTTTAAAATATGGAGACTCTCATAATTATTTTGGAAACTTTAACAGACTTCATATTTTATTTTTGAATTTTTAAAGCAATTTCTACATCCAATGTGCGGCTTGAACTCACAACCTCAAGATCAAGAGTTGCATGTTTCCCCAACTAAACCAGCCAGGCACACCCCTATTTTTGGATTTTTAAATGTTTAAATTCACTCTAGAATTATTTTTATCCATTTATTCTAAGTTTTTTGCACATTGGATATATCTTTCAAGGATTTTTTTCCCTTTTGAAGTATTAGATCTATTTACACATTTATTATTATTTAGAGAAATGTAATACAGAAATATATTAAAGTTAGAAATATACCATATAGTCCAGCAGCCCCACTTCTGGTTATGTATCAAAAGGTAATGAAACCAGTATCTTGAAGAGATAACTGCACCCCTGTTCATTGCAGCATTATTTGTAATAGTCAGGATATAAAACCACCTAAATGTCTTCTGCTGGGTGAATTGACAAAGAAAATATGGCCTATACACACGACGGAATATTATTCAGCCTTTAATAAGGAAGGCAATTCAGCCTTTGCACAACGTGAATGAGCCTAGACGATGTTATGCTAAGTGAAATAAGCCAGATGCAGAAAGACAGTTACTGCATGATTTCAATAATGTATGGGATCCAAAATAGTTGAACCCAGAGAAGCAGAGAGTAGAACAGTGGTTGCCAGGGCCTTCAGAGATGGAGGATATGAGGAAGTATTGCTCATGGGTACAAGGTTATACTTAGGCAAGATAAATAAGTCCTGGAGATCTGATGGACAGCATGGTGATAATACTCATCGATACTGTATTATAAACTTGAGCTTTACGGAGATCTTGTTTTCAAGTACATACCCACCCAAAAATGGTTCTGTGTGAGATGATAGGATATGTTTGTTAGCTTGATTGTAGAGATCACCTCACAATGCACGCATGTGTCAAACATCATCTCATATACCTTAAATATATACCTTAAATATATGTTCATCAACTACACCTCAGCAAAGCTGGGGGGAAAACACATTATTTCTCAGTAGTATTTATTTTTGTCCCAAGCAAGTACTCGATAATTAAATGTTATCACAGTTATATTTAAATGTATTTATATCATTACACTTCTCAAAATATGTCCTAAAACATGTCATTTAAAATTTATAACTAGGGGTGCCTGCGTGGCTCAGTGGGTTAAGCGTCTGCCTTCAGTTCAGGTCATGATCTCAGGGTCCTGGGATAGAGCGCCTCATCCGGCTCCCTGCTCAGCGGGGAGCCTGCTTCTCCCTCTCCCCCTGTCTGCTATTCCACCCACTTGTGCTCAATCTCTCTGTGTCAAATAAATAAAATATTTTCAAAAAATAAAATGTGTAACTTTATTTCCTCAAAAAACGGAAAAATTTTTGTATATATCCAAGGGCCTTTGGGTTTCCTATTTTGACAGTTAATGAGCACCAGTAGAGGGAGCTCCAGCTCCTCTTTCTTGGTGAATTTAGCTGTTGGCCTGAAAATGGGTTAATGGAAAGGGTACACATAGAAATAAACTTCAATAACACATGGTTGTGAAACTTTTTAAAGTTACTAAAGGATGACAATCATAATTATCTTTACCTTTGAGGGGGAGAATAAGCTCACTTTGATTTCCCTTCTTAAGGTAGCTAAACCTCCGATAACTAAACAAAAAATTTCTGTGTAGTGAAACGTCTTAGAAGTGACCCCTTAGGCAACCCCCAAGGCTTTTAGGATCAAGAATCTATCTCTGGTCAGTTGAGGAGGAGGACAGAGAGTATTGGTGTTAATGTTATTGTTTGAAGAAAGGTTAAGTAAAATTGTAAGTAACTGGTAGATAGTTACAGTAGCAATGTCACACGAAGGTGCGTTGCTGAGTCACTATGTAGGCTAGGAAAAGGAAAAATATCTCATTTTATTTTAAACTGTTATGTATCCAGAAGATTTTTAAACCAAACTCTGCAAAGGCTCTGGAGGGCTGATATCTAGAGGCCTGGACCAAATTATTACCTGTCAGTTTCTTTATAGACCCCAGAAGAAAGTACCACGTGAGGCTTCTGGCTTACAACAACATAGAAGATGGCTATCAGGCAGATCAGACAGTCAGCACTCCAGGATGCGTGTGTAAGTAAGGGTTATGGTAGCACATTTCACTCTGTATGGCGCACAGGCCTTGTTCTTCATTTCCTTCTGTAAATTTAAGTTTCATTACTCCTTGGAATCCTTGGTGCTTTTCTATCTTCCATGGCACCTACCATAGTTATTTTGAACAAGTACATGCTCAGAATAAATATTTAAGTGAGGTGTATTTAATTATAAGAACCTATTTTACTTTTGCAAACAAACGACCTTCAGAAATTTAACTGGGAAAAATAACCCTGAATACCTATCTGCTCTAATCTTGAGGCTATTTATTTCCTTCCGATTACTATTCAGTTTTACTGGTGCTAAGACCTGTTTGGTTTTATTGCTACTGAAGAGGGTGTCAGTTTAGTTTTAAGTCCATTGCTGGCCTTCTGAATGTCTTGGGCTAGTAGTCTGTCTTCTTGGTGCTTCTCTTTTATAATCTAAGTATTAATATTTGATTCCTTACCCGATGTATGGAAGAATTGCTCAGAATTGAATGATATACATCTCTAAAGGTATCCCTGAAAACTCTTTAATGAAAAAAGGACCTCAAGTCAACTAGTAGGGTGGGGAATTGTGATTTTATCATTTTACCACTTTCTATAGTAATATGCGGTGCAGTAAATTAACATTGTCTTTTTCAATAGCTGTTCGTGATCGCATGGTTCCCCCTCCACCGCCACCCCACCATCTCTATGCGAAGGCTAACACCTCATCTTCCATCTTCCTGCACTGGAGGAGGCCTGCGTTCACCACTGCACAAATAATCAACTACACCATCCGCTGTAACCCTGTTGGCCTGCAGAATGCTTCTTTGGTTCTATACCTTCAAACGTATGTAGCTTCTGTTAATAGTGGTTTTCTTTGCTCTTTTGCCTACTCGCACTTGTTTCTTACCCTCTTGGGCCAGCATGACATTTAGCTATGAGAACCTGTTTCTGGACTTACTTTACTTATAAAATGGCTGGGAGTTTTGCATCTTTGCCATATTCAGTTCTAAAAACTACATCTGACTTTCAGTTTCTATAAATTAATATTTTTTTTTTTTGGTTCCTCAGCCTCATGCAACAAGATTAGGCAAGAAGGTATTATTACTTCCAACTGGTTAAACTTAGCATGTTTAAAGGAAAAAAAATAAAAGACCACTTTCATGCTGGTATCAAAAAATAAAGCTTATTCTGGTTTTTTGGATATAGTTAGAAAAATGCCCATCATTATGGTTTAAGTATTTTCAGTATTTTAGAGGAAATCCCTTTGTATTGGGATATTTCCAAACTGCTATTCTAAACTATTTCATAGTTTCTGAGAGGCAATTTGTAGGCTAATTTCTATAGGATAATACCAAATATTGTATTTTAATAGAGGAAATTTTTTTAGTCTAAAAAATTGTTTTTAAAGAAAATGAGGTAATAATAACAGGATACTTCCCTGAGTTGACTGGAAATACTGATAATCTTTTAGAAACAATGTACTACTGGCATTACCAACTTCGTTACTCACTTTATAGATCAGAAACTCACATGTTGGTTCAAGGTCTAGAACCAAACACCAAATATGAATTTGCTGTACGACTGCATGTGGACCAGCTTTCCAGCCCCTGGAGCCCCGTTGTCTACCATTCAACACTTCCAGAAGGTACAGGCATTTATCTAAATGTTTAAAAAATAGATATGTCCTTTAAGAGCACCTGGTGGCTCAGTCGGTTGAGCGTCTCCCTTTGGCTCAGGGCCCTGAGATTGAACCCTGTGTCAGGCTTTCTGCTCAGCAGGGTGTCTGCTTCTTTCTCTCCCTCTGTCTCTCTACCTGCTCATTCTCAATCTCTCAAATAAATAAATAAAATCTTTAAAAAAAAAATAGAATTGTGATGCCACCAACGTTGGCTTTCTTTTTCAATATCCCTTTGGCTATTCGAGGTCTTTTCTGGTTCCATATAAATTTTAGAATTATTTGTTCCATTTCTTTGAAAAAGATGGATGGTACTTTGATAGGAATTGCATTAATTGATTGGGAGGGAGACAAACCATAAGTGACTCTTAATCTCACAAAACAAACTGAGGGTTGCTGGGGGGAGGGGGTTTGGGAGAAGGGGGTGGGATTATGGACATTGGGGAGGGTATGTGCTTTGGTGAGTGCTGTGAAGTGTGTAAACCTGGCGATTCACAGACCTGTACCCCTGGGGATAAAAATATATGTTTATAAAAAATAAAAAATTATTAAAAAAAAATAGAAATGTCACTTTAAAGAAGGTACTACCTAGTTACTACCCAGATTGGCACGTATGCATTTGTTTTGTTTTTTAACTTTTGAAATGTATTTTCTTTTATTATAGTAAATGTTTATTCCTCTCACTTTATATATTACATAAGCCAGTAGGCTTAAATCTAATGTCTCTTTGGGGAACCACTACATTTTCTAAAATCAGGTGTGCTGTTCAAGACTGTACCCATGTAACTTAAAATGGAAGTAAATGAATAGTGTATTTAATGATGTTGGGAGCCCATTAAAAGTAATGTGTGTGATGGCTTGAGGCTATGCAGTGTGGTGGTTGGGATATCTGATCAAGCACCCTTTCTGGAGCTTCTCTGTGCTACTCACTAAGGTATTTCATGTCTGTGGACCTGCATTTCTTTTCTCTAGAATGAGGGTGAAGAAGTAGATGATCTATGTAAGGACCCTCACAGCTCTAGTCTAATTATGCTGAGAGAGAGCAAAGGAAAGACACTGACTTCAGCAAGCATAGGGCCTCTTGGCTATGTTCTGTATTTGATGTGGTGCCAAAACCCAGCTCTTTACACTTTTAGCTCCTACTAAATATGTGGTCAACTAAAATCCCAAGACTTGACTGCTTTCGCAGGTATAAAGACTTAGTCTAAGGTCTCTCCTGTGAACTCACTGATTCACAACTTTTTGGAGAATAACTAAATGTTTTGGTCTCAGAAGTATTTTCTTCAGTGGCTTCCTAGATCAGGTGAAATATATATTCTGTATGTTTTAGTAAGAAATGTAGTTTAGATTCAATACCTAATGGTGGTGTTGCCTGTGGAATTGTAAACCTTTCTAGTCATCAGGTGGGCAAAACAATTATCAAAAGCTCTAGGAATTCCTACACAATTTGACTTAGTAATTCTCCATCTAGGAATCTACCATATCCCCCCCCTCTATTTTTATGTTTTAAACATTATAAAAATGAAATTAGCTCTCAGAAAAAGAAGAAAAAATAGTGTTTTACTCTTACCGCTAATGATCTGTAAAGGCTGTGATTCTGAGATGTTTTGATTGTGGTTTCTAGTTTTTTACACTCTTTTCCCTGAGTTTTCAGCCTATTAGCCAGGTATTTGAGTGTTTATCACCATTTAATCTTAGTAACACAGTATTTCCTCCATGTGTGCGCAGCACCGGCAGGCCCACCAGTTGGAGTAAAAGTGACATTGATAGAAGATGACACTGCTCTGGTTTCTTGGAAACCACCTGATGGCCCAGAGACCGTGGTGACACGCTACACCATCTTGTACGCTTCCAGGAAGGCCTGGATTGCAGGAGAGTGGCAGGTCCTACACCGAGAAGGTAAATATGAGCATAAAGGATCCAAGAGGATGAACAGTAAGATTACTGATGATAAGGAAACAAACAGAAAGAAGGATCTAGAGTTTGTTTTGAATTTAGGAAGTAACAAATTATAAAGGATTTGGGTTTTATTAGCAAAGCATTGGGAAACCATCACCATATTTTGAGCATGAGCATATGATTCACATTCCAGGAAGATCACTCTTGACTGTTGTGACTAGAATGGGTTTGGTGCAGGAGGGTTGGGTCAGAATAATGTAGAATCTAAGAAGTGACTGTAGTGGCCCAAAACTATAGGCCTGGATTAGGATATGGAGGATTGAGATGGAAGGAAGAGGATGGTCAGATGATAGTAGCTTAAGTAGAGAAAGCAAGCAAGCAAGGAAAGAAGAATTGTTATAGACGACTACTAGATTTCCAGTGGTTGTGTGTCTTGCAGTGGAGTAGCAAATGCTGGATGAAGATCTGGTTTAAGGGAGCCGACGTTTGCACTAAAATGGTCCACATACAAATAAATTGGCCCACATGAATATCAGGGTCTCACTTAAGTACTTACTTCAAACATGCATGCTGGGAAAAGAACAGTTTGCTAAGCAATTAAAAGCTTTAGAAGGATTTCAAGAGGGTAATTTTTTGGCCACCTGCATATTCTAAACACTTTTACAGCACTAGACATTTGTACCTATATTTCACCTTTTAAAAGGAATATTTACCTAATTAGGATGAACTTTAAAGATATGAATATAATATAAAACTTTCTATGCAGTTGTAAAACACATAGTGACTTTTGTTGGAATTTTAATAGTCCTATGTTCATGTTTTTTATTATGCAGAATCTCTACCAAGTAATACTTTCTTAGTCCCTGAACAGACTTGAAAGTGATAAGTACTTGCCAGCAATACAATTTTATATTTGTATCAGTTACCTATTGTTACCTAACAAACCACTTTAAAAATTAGCCATGGTATTTTCTCACAGTGCTGTGAGTCAGCAATTTGGACTGGGATCAGCTGGACACTTCTCTTAGTCTCTCCTGAGGTCACTCATGAGACTGAAATCATCTCATGGTTTCAACAGAGTGTGAGTAGTTCAAAAACAGCAAGAGTGAGTTCCAATGCCAGGAGGAGAGGGAGAGGTTGCACATACAAAGCTTTGCAAGCCTCTGCTTGTATCACTTTGCTGATGTCCCACTGGGCAAAGCAAATCAGGTAGGGAAACCCAGAGTTAGTGTGGGAGAGGACTGCCCAGGGGTGTGGATAGATGGAGGCATGATTTATTTGCAACTGTTAGTCTTACAGACTACCACAATATTCTTAAAATGTACAATTCACTTTTAGTTAATTCCAGAATGATTTATTGACACCTTTGACCCCGACTAACCTGATTTATCACGTGAGTGCTTCTTCCCTTTAGCTCTTCATTTGTACCTGCCTAAAAAGAAACAGTGTTTTGTTTTGGTTCCTTTTAATGCATTCATTTGTCAGTTTCAGACAAGGCTCAGAAAACAACATTTTGCCTCATTGGTGACCCAGTAGTGAAATGGATTGTAATTGCAGGTTTTTACACTCCTATAAGAATTGCATGAAAGGGGGAAAAATCCATTTTTGTTATTATCTTACTTTTGTGATTTTAAGAAAAATTCTTAGCAAAAAACTATACTATCTTGTACATGTCCTTTTTTATGGCTAATGCTAGTACTTCATAGAGGACAAAGTGAACGATATAGGTAAAAATAGTTGAGGTTTTTTTTTTTTTTGAGAATAAAAAACATAAAGGATTTGAGTCACCCACTTTTATTTTTATTTTTAAGATTTTATGTCTGAGTAGTCTCTACACTCAGTGTGGAGCTTGAACTCACAACCCCAAAATCAAACCCCAAAGTCAAAACCCCAAATGAGCCAGACAGGTGCCCCTTGAGTCACTTACTTTTAAACCAAAAGCAAAAAAAATACATCATGGCATTTAAAGAAAAAAATAAAATGTAAAATGGTCTTTTTTTTTTAATTTTTTATTTTTTATAAACATATATTTTTATCCCCAGGGGTACAGGTCTGTGAATCACCAGGTTTACACACTTCACAGCACTCACCAAAGCACATACCCTCCCCAATGTAATGGTCTTTAATGTCTAATTATGACAACTTTTGGAAAAGGTAAAAGTGTAGAAAAAGATGAGGAAAGAAGAAGAGGGAGAATATCAGTATTTCTTTCCTACGGATCTACTAATCTTCTATACATGTTTTGCTTATACATATTTATGTGTATAATTAATTTATATATTTATTGCCAAATGGAATAAGGGAAAGCATTTTTAAAATGTTCCTGATGACCAGATGGTATCTGTGGCTAAAAGCATGCATGGTTAACATGGTTGAGCAGTGATGTGACATGAAATTATACTTGTATGTAATTTGAAGTGAATCAGAAATTAAGTCTTTACCTTCCTTATATGTAGTAAATTAGCACAAACTAGCCAATTATTTTAAAATGTAAAAGGCACTATATACAATCTTGCCCTATATACTACAGCAATTCCTGAACTCTAGTCCTCATAGCATGAGTTTCCCACAGTTGTAAAGACGTTCCTTCTTAACAACAAAAAAAAAGTTATATGACTAAACTTAGCCTAAATAAGTATGCCATTTCCTCCTATTAGAGATGTACATTGGACATTAAAGTTCTTCAGTAAAGGAATTTAACTCAACATTAGCCAAGTAAATCAGAATACCAATAGTAAGGAACATACTCATTCATTAAATGAATGATTGAGTGATTACTGTGTGCCAGGCTTTTTTCTAGGCATTGGCAATACCACAGTGAACAAAACAATGTTCCTTCCCCATTGATGCTTGTATCACCAGTAATATACAAACATGTAGATATTCAGGTAGTGTTATAAGTGATATTAAGAAAGCTGGGGGGTGGGGTGGGGAGAGACAGAGTGATGGAGGTAGTAAGGTTAAGCCCTCTTGGAAGAAATGACATCTAAATAGAGCCATGTGAATATTGGAGGATGTGCAGAGGCCCTGAAACAAAAGTATGCTTGCATGTTAGAGGAACAACAAGAAGGCCAGGGAGGCTAGAGTGAGGGGAAATACAAGCAGTAGGAAATCAGTGGGGAGGAAACCAAGGGCAGAGTTTTTAGACCACAGATTTTATTCTAAGAGAGATGAAAGACACTGGAGACTTTTGATCAGATTTACATTTTAAAAGGATTACTTTATCAACCACCCAAAAACTGATTATAAGTTGGTAAGTGTAGAAGTTGAGAGACCACTGAATATACAGGTGTCCACGTGAGAGTTAGTGGGCATTTGGACAAGGGTGATAACAAGGAAGGTAAAAGAAGCTAGTAGAACACAGTTTGAAAGAATGGCCTACAAGGTTTGCTGCAGATTGATGAGAAGTGTAAGGGGGGAAAAAAAGCTGAATTAACGGGGGAAATCAAAGGTTTAGTTTTTAACATGTTAAATTTGAGATGTGTCCTAGATATCCAAGTGGAGAGGTTGATTAAGCAGTGGGAGTGTTAAGTTCATGGGAGAGGTATGGAAAGGTATTCTAGTGGTATAACTAAGTGGATGATTTTTAAGACTTTGGAACTGGAAAACAATCACTTCCAGAATGTAGACAGAAATAAGTTCTAAGACCGCATTCTGGAGCACTTCTCCAACCTCAGAATCTTAACCCCGTGCTTTTTTATCCTCAATGAACACTCCTTTGGTGACAGATAGCTCATATTTTAATATAAGTTCAGTTGGCATTTCCTGAGAATTATCTTGTCCAAGCATTATGCCAGCCACCTTAAGCTGTTCAAATGTGAAAAAAATTTCTGTCCTTCAGAAGAGGAAGAAGGGAGAGTCAGAGGTGAGGAGGAAGACTCACTTTCATTGAGTATATATACTTATGTCGGAGACTTGCCAATGGTAGTTTATTTAATCCTTTATAAAAACTATTTGAGGTGGGAATTATTGCCCCCGTGAGGAAATTAAAGTTCAGTAATGTGCCCCAAGTCACAAATTACTTTGTTGGTAGCATGCCAGCATTTGATCAGCATTGATCCAACACTGAGGCTATTGTTCTGTCTGGTTTCTGAAACTCCTAAAATAGCTGAGGATTCAGACACATATGAAAGGCAGGGGGCTGGCATCAACACAGTAAGTGAGATTGAGATAGCATGCTGAGTGAATAATAGAAGGACAGGCAGATCACTTTAGTATTTGGGAACTGTTTTGAGTGAACTGCTTTTTTTTTCCTCATAGAGGAGCCAAAGTGTTAGTTTCCCTTTTTTTGTGTGAAAGAAGACTGTGGAAGGAAGGGGAGCACTTGCACACATCCACACAGCTCATCTGCTTATAGAACTTAAGAAATTCTTTGAGGCACCTTAGCTGGCTCATCAGTTAGGTTTCTGTCTTTGGCTCAGGTCATGATCTTGGACTTCTGGGATGGAGCCCTGCATTGTCAGCCTCTCTGCTCAGTAGGGAGCCTGCTTCTCCCTCTCACTCCCTCTCAAATAAATAAATAAGATCTTTTCAAAATGAAAAGACTTTCAGTTTCAGGTAGGGACTAGTTTTTGCCAAGCATTTTAAAAAATTAAATGTGAAGTATTCTATGCTAAAATGGAAACTCAGTTTATTTATGTAACTCTTGTGAGGAAATTGAAATGTTCTTCCTTCACATCACAATACATCTTTGATTTTAATTCACCTGTCTGAGAACATGGTAACTGTACAAACATTCTTCGTGATTCTAAGTAAGGGTCAGTTTGTTTATTTAACAGCTGTGTATTCAAGTAGCTCACACTCTCTTCAGGCCAAGCTGAAACCAGAGAACATGAAAACAAGCCATGTTCAGCCCTCACATAGCTGCTTGGTTGAGCTGCCTTACACCATGTGACCTCCCAGGTGGCCTCTGAATCATGACCTGAGCTCTGAGATTACCCCACATTTCACTGCATAGTGAAATATATGCTAGCAAGTGTAAGAGAATAGTCCAGTCTGGCCTGGAAGGGGACTGCTACAAGCTATCGTAAGTTCTTCAAAGCTATTGCAAGGATGCTCTGAGTTGGGGAAAAAGTGAGATGATGTCACCTGAGGGAAGCTAGGCTCCCTGTGAATATCGACTCATGAATGTAGTCCATGCCAGAATAACTTTGTGGTTGAATTCTGTTACACCTGCGTTCTTAACATTAGAGTTCATTCTTGGGGTGGGAGTCTCTTTTGTAAGAAAAGTACTTCAGGGCTGTGGCAGAACCAAGAGCAGAAAGACCCCTCAAGGAATAGCAGTACGCACATAGGAATCCTTCTTAGCCATCATGCCAACAGAGAAAATGCCTTTGATACCAAATATCATATATAAATTCTGGTGACGGTGACTTTGGAGAGAAGTAGATTCTGGGCAGATTACTGGTGGTAGTTTTGGTAGTTAATCAGAGGTCCAGATCTTCAACACTCTGAGATTCCAATATAACATTGGCCTTTTCCTTTCTATTTATTTTCAAGAAATTTTAGATAATGATGGACCAGCAAGAAATATATTCATACTTTCAAAAATAATTGTGTTGTTTCTAATTTAAGAACAAGATCATTGGCCACACTGATTACCATAAGTAGTTAAAACATTTCTTTTTTTTTTTTTCAGCTGCCATGAACATGGTATTCCTTTTATAATCAGAAGAATATTTATTAAATAAAGTCATGATGGTGTGTTTGAAAGAATGAATAAAGATAAGGTTTACTTAACTAGTAATTGATCTATTTATAGGGGCAATAACCATGGCTCTGTTAGAAAACCTGGTGGCAGGAAACGTGTACATTGTCAAGATATCTGCATCTAATGAGGTGGGAGAAGGACCCTTTTCAAATTCTGTGGAGCTGGCAGTCCTTCCAAAGGAAACCTCTGAATCTAATCAGAGGCCCAAGCGTTTGGATTCAGCTGATGCCAAAGGTCTGTATGCCGTCCTCATTGCTCTTTCTTAGATCAGTGTTCCTTCCGCTCTCCTGCACTGTACTGCTTCTCTCCCCACGGCAGCCGCATCCCTGCACTTGGTTTCTTGAATTGTCGCTGGCGGTGCTGTCCGGATGCTGTGGGGCTACAGGCCGTTCCTGGCACTTTACAGGGGAAATAGACTTACCTCCGAATCAGCTCCGTTTCAGACCACTGTGTCCCAGTTACTCCTCGTCCCAGACAGACGAGCCACAGGGTCCAAAAACTGACGGCAGGAGGCTTCCAGGGAGGTTCCATGGAAATAAACAGCTGTGCTGGTTGTGGTGTTTAAGCAGAGAGCATGGTTTTCATTAAGGGTTGTTACCACAGAAAAACAGCCTTTCCGGAGAGAAAGTTCTCTGTCCAAAGAGCAGTTGGAAGTAGTGTCTTTAAAGAGCCACCCTCACTCCAGGGCAACTGTCCTGTCCCAAAGGAAGCCAGGACCCCCCCTGTGGTACAGATGAAGACCCCTTCCTTTCCTTCTCTTCAGGGGGAGTTCCCTGGGAGCTTTAAATGGAGGAAATGCCAGCTGAACTCAACAGGATTAAGGGCTTATAGCTCCTCAGATGAGAGTCATTCAGTGCCTCTGTGTGTGTGTGTGTGTGTGTGTGTGTGTGTGTGTGTAGGGGGTGTTGAGAGAAGAGAGAAACAGGGAGGGAGAAAGAAAGAGAAAGGCAAGGCAGACAGGTTTAAGCATTGCAGTGAGGTAACGGGGGCAGCTCCCTTATCATGGCAAAGGAGAGCAAGTCATAGTCACTTCTCAGATATCTGCTGCCCAGAGTGTCTAGGGACGAGCAGCATGAGTGTTACCCAAGAGCTTGTTAGATGTACAAAACCATGGGCTCCACCCCAGACATAGTGAATCCGGATCTGTATTTTAACGACCCTCTAGTGGTCGTGTGCACATTAAAGTTAGAGGAGCACTGCTATGTAAATGCAGAAAACACAGGAAACTCATCTTTAATATGCAGATCTGCTTTTAAGGTAGCAGGACATGAAAGCTGCCCTTTGGTTCAAGGAAACCAAAGCATTAAAAGTTATTAACTGATGTTCATGTTTTGATACAATAATATGGTATTTAGAACTCATATTTGGAATCTTCAATATGGGAATATAACTGATCTTTGAGATCACTGATAAAAAGAGTAATATGTGTCTTTTCTGCTTAGACACAGATACAGTAAAAAATTCTCCCAGGAGAGGTAGAAAAATCATAGAAAAGCAAACAGCTATCTTTGACTTAAATGGGATCATTTATTTTTGTGATTGATACTGAGTTAATGTGTTTCTGTTTCTAGTTTATTCAGGCTACTACCATCTGGACCAAAAATCAATGACTGGCATTGCTGTAGGCGTTGGCATAGCCTTGACCTGCATCCTCATCTGTGTTCTCATCCTGATATACCGAAGTAAAGCCAGGTGTGTTTCCATTGCTAGCCATGCTGAGGTGGTTAAAAAAACATTTAAATTACAGTGACTATGAGAAGCAAATTGAAATCAAGTGCTTTCTAGAATAACTGGGATTTTCCATTTTAAAATAATGTTACTTGAGTTCTTAATTGCTATAGAGATGTGCTCACTTTTCCATTTGAAAAAATTACTGTGCCAATAAAATGTTCTTAAATGAGGCCCTAGTTTCTTCATTTCCTTTTTATTTTGAGAAGTACAAAGTATATCCTTTGGTTTCTTTTTTAAAATGGCACACTTAGTCGGATGCTTATGCTGATTGAGGAGATTTCTTACTGTCTGGAATATTTTCATATCTAAGCAGTCTTCCGTTGAGAGCTCCTCCCTTATTTCCATAGGACATATGTTTGGGATTCTCCAGACATGGGGTTAAAATAAATGTAATAACTAGGGATTTGTCCTCTGGAAGCTCTGTTAAGCGGTCTCCTTTGTAGTTTGACTTCAGCTAAATTCTCAGCATTCAGTAAGTTTGTCTAATTCTGACCTTTTATATTTTGGCTCTTGCTTTCATTTATTTTAAGGTTGTTTACTGTATTTAATACAAGGTCAGAAACACACTATTTTCAGATAATCCTTATCACTAGACTCCCTGCATTAGTATTGACTATCGAGATTTATTCTTTCTGTATGGTACTTGTGTATAAAAACATACTCAGGAAACATACTCTATTAAAGAATTCTAACATCTTTTTGTATATTTAACCGCTTAGTTTTGCTGTACAGGTTTCTCACTTGAAGAATATTTTTATAAAATCTTTCTGTACAAATAAAATATTTATGTACATTGTCCTAGTGTTGTTTAAATCTTGCAGAAGTGCTACTGTAAATTTGCCATCATTAACTGGCAAGTGAGTTGTTATGTTAGTGCGACATTCAGGCAGACTTGAGAGAGAACCCGTAAATCTTAAAATTATAATTTCTGTGTAAATGTGAAGTAAATAACAGCAATAATTAATAGTACTTTGTAAATATTAAGGTTTTTAGTAAGTGTAAAAAATAATTTTCTGTAAGCAAATATTGGGGCTAAAAGAAAGACGTGTCCTCAAATCATAAAAGTTTGCGGGAGTGAGTTTGAGGTAAAAATCTAATACTCAGTTTCTAAAGGTATTTGAGAAATAAGCATTGAAGAACTTCACTGTTTGCAAAGTCGTGATTATAGGCCAAATTTGGTACATTTGTCCAGATCTCCTGTAAAATTGGAAGATTTCCTTTGCTTGCAATATTTCAGGAAGTCATCTGCTTCCAAGACAGCACAGAATGGAACTCAGCAGTTATCTCGCACCAGTACTTCTCTAGCCGGTGGAAATGAAGCTGGAAAGAACCTGGGGGGAGTTGTAGAACATGAAGAATCCTTAATACCAATGATAATGCCAAACAGCTTCATTGATGCAAAGGTACTCTGAGCTGAGATACTGATCTGCTGTGTAATCCTTCCCTCCGTTCCCTTCCCATCTCACAGCTTGGTATGTGAGATTTGCTTACTAAAAAATTGTGTGTTGAACATATTACATCCATATTCTACTTGAGGGAATACAAAACAGTTTCACCCAGATCCTTCCTTACATAATATATATGGGGAGATAAAGATAGGGATGGATAAAAGATAAAGAAATAAAAGATTAAAGAGATAGAGGGAAAAAAATTAAAAAATAACATAAATGCAATTAGATGGGATTATGTAGAGCTAACATGTTTTAGATAAGAACAGAGGGTCATTAGTCTATATTTACTACAATTTGGATTGCCCTGTATTTACTCAGTGGGCAATTTTTTTATTAATCCATTTTCATACTTCATTTGATTTTTTTTTTAACTGCCGTGGACATTAGAACATTCCAGGTATAAACTATATTTTTAAAAATATAGACTATATAAATAGATGTTTCAAGATCCTTCCTATTATGGCCTGAGGAAGTTGGATACAAGAAAGAAGTGTCATTGGATGATGTTACTTCATGTTCTACTATATGTAATAATAGTACAGAGATAAGCATTAGGAACACCAAATGAAAATTATTTTTGGTCACATTGCAACATTAGATAGTGTGCATTATTATAATAGCTCTTGCAGCCAATGTGGTGTAAATGATGTATCCACAAACTGTAGCCCATCCCAGGCCAGCCCATAGCCTGTTTTTATATGAGCTAAGAATGTTTCTCACCTTTTTTTCTTTAAAGATTTTATTTATTTATTTGACAGAGATCACAAGTAGGCAGAGAGGCAGGCAGAGAGAGAGAGGAAGAAGTAGGCTCCCCTTTGAGCAGAGAGCCCAATGCGGGGCTCCATCCCAGGACCCTGGGATCATGATCTGAACTGGAGGCAGAGGCCTTAACCCACTGAACCACCCAGGGGCCCCCTGTTTCTCACCTTTTTTAAAGGGTACTTTGAAGGACAAAAATAAAAGAGAAAATGAGATATAGGCCATTTGAGGCCCGCAAAATCTAAAATACTTACTATCTAGTCCTTTACAGAGGAAGCTTAACAAATCCTGGTCTAAATCCTTCCTCTCCAACCCTTCCCTAAAATTTAGAATAACAGAAATACAACAAAATTTCAGGCAGTTTTGGTACTAAATTTTTTTAAAGAATTTATTTGTCCAAGAGAGCTAGCTCAAGCTGGGGGAGCAGTAGGCAGAGGGAGAAGAGGCTCTCCCCACTGAGCAAGGAGTATGATGGAGGGCTCGATCCCAGGACTCTGGGATTATGACCTGAGTTGAAGACAGATGCTTAACCGACTGAGCCACCCAGTTGCCCCTGCTATTAAATTTAATATAGTTATATTTAACAAATGCAAGCTACTCAAATCTAGTACAGTGTAATATACTATATATATTATGAGTAAGTAATAATGACTTCATTTTTGTTGCTCCTGTTGTCTTTATTGTTTGCAACTTGAGTTAGCTTTTATTTTCTGAAACCAATGTAAGCCATTCCACTTATTTCCAGTTAATCTAGAACACTGGAACCTAAAACTTCCAAATAAGCATAAAAAGTACTAAAGCACATTGGGGTTCTCTTTTTACTACCTTGGAACTACCTTGGGCATGAGAAAGAATTCGGAGAAGCAGCATGGGGAGGAGGACATGGGGAGAAAAGAGAGAGAATCTTAAGTGAAAAGAGGCCTTTTTGGAGTGGGGATCTGTATAAAGCAGATAAATCAGGTCTCTCTGTGTCCTTGGCTTAGCCTAAGAGCTGATCTTCCATTTATTGCCATTTTGTTGAGCACATGCAGGCCCACAGTTTTTTCTTCCCAACAGCTTCCCAAAACTTCCCGTTTTTCAGATATGTGGAAAGGCTGAAAGAGTGATGTAATGAATGCACAAATAATTGTCAATGCCTTGTCATACATATTCCTATGTATTTTTGTTTGCTGTAACATTTGGAAATAGTTTTTGGAATTATTACACTTCATCCCAAATACTTCAGCATATATATCTCTGAAGATTAAATCTATTACATCTTTTTGTTTACTGACAAACACCCTGAATTTGTGGGGGTACTGCTTGTGTAAAAGAAGAAATAGTGATGTGTCCCTGACGGTTTTTTATTTTAACATTTAAAAATTTTGTATACTACGTATAATAAACTGAAATCTATAGTATTTCTATTTTCTCCTTTTATTTCTCCAGGGAGGAACTGACCTGATAATTAATAGCTATGGTCCTATAATTAAAAACAACTCTAAGAAAAAATGGCTATTTTTCCAAGATTCCAAGAAGATAAAAGTTGACCAGGTAACCCAACTTAATGAGAAAAATTTTTGGCAGCTCATGGTATCATGAAATGATAATTAAAAAGTGTAAATGAAGGCCTTAATTTTCATGTTCTGTCTGGATATGATTTTATTAATTTGGGGCATAATTCTGTGGAAAGCCATGATGCGTGATCACTGAAGTGGTAGTTGGAAAGTAATCAGAGCTGTGGTTTTCAGCAGGGAATGGGTGGCAGTGGAGGAAGGGATATGGCAGGAGTAAGCTTCAAAAAATCACTGAAGAAGCCTTTGGACACTTCACTTGCCCCAGTAATTCTGATGGGTTACCACTTGGGGAGGGAACTACTGACCTAGATCATCTCTTCCTGATGATGACCTTTCACCCATGTCCTTGAACAGATGACTATCTCAGAATCTATAGGGTATGTAAAACCATATCTATTATTTTTCCCAGAGCACCCTGCCATCACTAACAGTGTTTTATGTGTTTTTGCCTAGCCTCAAAGAAGATTTACTCAAGCAGTGTGCTTTTACCAGCCAGGCACCACTGTGTTGATCAGTGATGAAGACTCCCCCAGCTCCCCAGGTCAGACCGCCAGCTTCCCAAGGCCCTTCGGTGGTGTTGCCGCTGATACGGAGCACTCCGCAAACAGCGAAGGCAGCCACGAGACTGGGGATTCTGGAAGGTTCTCCCATGAGTCCAATGATGAGATCCACCTGTCCTCAGTCATCAGCACCACGCCCCTGACCTCTAGTTCCTTCACTGGCAGTGATTCAGGTGGGGATGGCTCTGTGAAGAAGTGTGAAGACCCAGCCATGCCCCCGGATGCCGAGCAGACGACTTCTTCGGGTCTGCAGCCGCCGTCTGCCATGCTGCGCTTTGACAAAAATGATTTTCCAATCTAGACAGCCATGTTCAGGTATTCTCACCTCTAAGTCTGTTCGAAGGACAAGGAACAGGGAGCCAAAGCCTTTTGTGAAAATCTTGATGTCTTATTGGGTATTTCAGCTTTTATTTTTTTTGAATGTGTTTTCATTTTTTTATGTTTAAACAACGTATTTTGAATGTTTTGTTGTCAGCAATGTGAAAAGACAGTCTAGATACTTGACTGGATTATAAAATATGTCACTGGAGCAAAGGGAAGACTTTTGAAAACCCCTTTGCTGACTATCTACCTCAGTTTGCCAGATGGCAAACTCCGAAGACAACTTTGTTACCTCGTGTGTTGTGATAGTTGATCTCCGCTCCGTAACCAATGATACTTCCTAGTAGCATTTTGTTTTCATTGCTGTATGTGTAGTGTGTGTGATCAAAGGAGTCATATAGGTATATGAGTAAGAATGTTTATCTGAAGCTCTGATTTTTTTTTAAAGAAAACTATGACATCTGCATGGTTTGGAGAATGTCATACCTCTGCTATGAGGACTGTCGAACCACTGAGAAGAGAAAAAGTGGGACTGCTGATTTTAACGAATGACCAAAACAAAGAGTGTCTCTTTTGAGAACAGAACTCTTCAGTAGCATATAGGGAATACTCTGGCTTCAAGGGCCTTTCTGTTTTGGGCATTAGAGTCTAGAGTGCTTTACCTGCTGTACCCCAAACCTCAGCTGCCTAGAGCCGTGCCTTTTCTACCTTCCCCTTTGCCTGACGGTCGGCCAAAGCCTGCACTGTCTAGTTTGCAAAGCATCCTCACCATTTCCAATGTTAGTTGCAAAACTCCATTTTTAAAGAGAATTGGTTAGAGTTTTTTGTTTTTTAATCCCACCTTGACTTTTAAAAAAAAAAAGGTAAAGAAATTTCATTAAATATTAAGAATAAAGATAAATGCAAGTAGACCATAAAATAAACTAGAGGATATCATGGTAACAGTGCCTTCCATTATGTATTATGAAATTCTTTGCCTTATACCTTTTTAATATTCATGAAATTGTTCAGGACAGGAGTACAGAAAGTTGCCTTAAGAGTTTCTTGGATTTTATCAATAACTATTTTGATGGTATAGTATCTTATCAAAGCGTTTTAGTTTGTTTTCATGCAGGTTTGGTTTAGGGATAAGTGTTCAGAGCTCTACCACCTCGTTTGTATTTTCTTGAATTCTTAAGAGAATTTGGTACTCTATAAACTTCTTTTCGTGTCAATGCTGTGAATGAGGAATGCTAACTCCAGGAGTGAGTTAATCCTCTTGCTGGTTTGAAATCAGCAAACTGTTTACTCAGCCACATAGAATAGACCTTCTTTCCGTCATGAGACAGTTACCTACTAGGTAACCAGCAGTGGAAAAGGAAAAAGAATTAAACACATGGCGTAGAGAGGGGCCCCATGTTTTTTGGTATTTCTTCACATTATTTGGAAATGACTTCTGAGCTTTATTTTAAAAGGAATCTTCATGGGTTTCACCTTGAAACCTTTGGTTTATGGGGTGTGGTGGGGTGGGGTGATGGTGAGGAAGTGATGTAAATGGCATTCTAAAATCAAAAGAATGTTCCTGGGTATTAGTCCCACCTCTGCCATTGCCTATCCCCGTGTCTGATGATGCCTCTCTTATTGTTTCTTAATCTGTGGTTTTGTGCCAAACTGGATGTGTTCAGAAGCAGACCAACATTAAGTGCCAGCAACCACTTGTGAACTAAATTCAAAGTCCCCCTTTAGTTATCTAAGTATGGGCTTCATGGCAAAACAAAAAAAGCAGAGCTTTAGGTGAACAATCTGAGGCAAGGAAAAATGCTGCTCCTGCCTTTATAGCTCCTGTTTTATACTACCTCCTTTTAAAGTTATTCTAGTGTTATTTTTTTTCCTGTACTCAGGGAACATTTTGTTACTTTTAAGCTGCCTCATGCGAGCATGGGCAAACTGACAGGGTATGGTGTCTTTTGGTTCGTAAGTAGTTTTGTGGGGCCAACTTTTATCAGCATACAAAATTAAGGAATACAAGGAGTTTGTTTTATTTTTTAAACTTTCATTAAAAGGCAGATAAAATCTAAGGTTGAAACATCATCCATCATGGTTATGGAAGATGTGTCCAGGACTGCATGAATTTGAATCATTTTTAAAAGCCTAAAAAGATGATCTGAAAGTCCTTGAGGAAAGTATTTTGTTTGTTTTCTTTTTCTTTTTCTTTCTTTCTTTCTTTCTTTTTTTTTTTTTTGATAAATAGGCCCATAGTTATTATAGATCTTTAGGCTATAACTGTTTGCTAATTATTTACCAGTACATTTTTACTTTTTCACCTTTTCATTTTGTTCTTATACAGATTTTTTCCATAATAATCCTGTTACCAAAGAAATTTCAGCAGAAAGTAAAAATTTGACTCTAATTTCCCCTCAAAATTGAATTAACTAGAAACATCTATAGGTCTGAAGCTTATATAAGTAGTTACTAACCCAAAATAATAGGGTTTATATTGATTGTTATAGTTAAATAGACTAGTAATTTCAACTACCTTATTGTTACCAGAGCATTTAAAATGATTTCTTTACCAGCAGATAGTTCCAAAGAATTTCAAGTGTAATTTTTTTTTCTTCAGCAAGTAAATCCTCATATACAGTATTAGAATAAAGTACTTTTAAATTGTTGAAACTACTTGTTGGAGAGAAAAAAAATATTTTCACCAAAGATAAGTATTTTGGTCTCATTGAATAAGATGTTTAGTATACACCAAAGACTTCTTTTTACTTGGCCAAAGCTAGCTTCTTTGAAGTCTTAAGTATGAAACTGTAACTAAAATGTGAAGTTTCTCATTCATCTCTCATAGTGGTGTTACTTCATGGCATTTCATTCCAACGGGGTTAATACGCAAATGGTAATTATTTTCTTTCCCAAAGACTTATTTGCTGTAAGTACTGATACATGCATGCCATTTTTATGCCAAATATTATGAGATACTGCTCATCAGTATTTTCATACCAAAGACCATTAAAATATATAGATTAGCCTGTAAGGAGGTAAAGATGAGCAGATTTGAAATAAATTTATTTAGAGGCTGATAGGACTCTAGCTTTAGTAGCAAAAGATATCAAAGGGCTAAGTTTACATAATTAAAAGCAATACAATTTATGTTGGTATTTATCAGTGTTTTATTCAAGTACTTTTTATCAGCAAATTATAAAAAAACCAAAGATATTTAAGATTACCTCCGCATATAGACAAATTTAGTTGTACATTAAACTGTTGTTTCTTGTTTTTATGTCAACCAAATTGTCTCTCCAGAACCCAGTCTGTATCCAAATAGCATACATAGGGACTTTCCATCAAGTCTGCTGATTCAGCCACAGGATGTTTTTGCCAAATGATGTGATTACTTTCCTAAGCACCTTGAGTGTGAGATGTCAACAGAAATCTCAGCAAGTTTTTCCATTCCAGAGCATATGGTAACCTCTGAATTAGCCTGTGCCGTCTTCCTTCTGCTTAAAGCATTACCTGTTTAACTCAGAAGGTTGAGGCAGTCCCAAAATAATAGGGACGTTCTCATCTCTTGGGAGCAGTGACATACAGTGGGCAAACAAATCGTATCACTGTTTAAGTAGACTGTCCTTCAATGGCTGTGCCCTTTAAAGTTGTCCATAAGTTGAAATATTTTAACAGCATCAAGGACCCTAGTGTTTCAAACTTGAGGGGGAACCTTAGGTAAAACCATAATCTTTTTTTTATGAAATCTGGGGTTTTATATTTTGATTAGCCTAAAAGTAAAGACACAGCTTTATCCACTAAATAAGTAGCTTTTAAAAGATTGGCTTTAGCACACCAGGGAAATTCGATCCTTGGTCCTCGGTGAAATGCCTTTTATTTGGCTTTGTTTCAAACAAGAGCACTGCCAACATTGATAACAGTGACAGTGATTTGCATTAGTTTGTCTTGACTTTGATAAGGACTTCTCCCGGAAACTTGCTGGTGTTGACTACTCAGGATCGATGGTTAAGGTCCATATGGAGACACCTTTGAAGAGTGTCCGAAAAATGGAATTGAAAGTATCTTTTTTTTTTTAAATGTAAGAATATCCAGATGTGGCTCCATTTCAGTGGTAGCTGTAGTGATTCACATGTATGTTTCCATTTCGTTGAATGTAAATTTTTAATACTGAATGTTAAAAAAAAAAAAGTTTCAACTGTATGGAAAGAGTCATGATCATTCTAAGACTAAACCTGTATTTTGTAAACTGTGTTCCTGACAATTTGCCACATGGCTCTCTGGTAAAATTGCTTTGGTTTAATTGAATAATTTTTGTGGGCTGTGAGCAAAGAGTAGAGGGTTCTGGAGATTTCCATATACAACCAGTTGCCAACTTGTTGAACTGTTACTGATGTTTAGAAGAACATATACATAGAATTCTGTGTTAAGTTGATTTATGCTCAGGATATCAGATCACAGGCTAATGCAATGTGTATGTTTGCAGGCTTTAATCTTGTCAGGCTGTTTCCCATTTTAAGGCTTTGAAGTGGTTTAGGATTATGACAGTCTTGCATTTTTATCAGACAGATGCTGTATTTTCTTAATGCTGCTGTAACAATTTACCACAAACTTGATGGCCTTAAAACAACATAGATTTATTACCTTCCACTCTGTAGGTCACAGGTCTGACACAGGTCTCACTGGGATAAAATCAACATCCGTGGGTTTTTTTTGTTTTTTTTGTTTTTTTTTCCCCTGGCTTTTAGAGGCTGTGGACTCCACCTTCAAAGCCAGCAGTGTAGCATCACTCTGACCCTGCTTCCATTTTTATATCTCTTTTTTCTGACCCTAACCAGAAAAGGTTCTCCAATTTTAAGGACTCTTGTGATTACATTGGGTCTACTTGGATAATCCAGGATAATCTCCCCATTTTAGAATCCTAAACTTAATCACATCTGCGAAGTCCTTTTGCCCCGTGTGGTAACATATTTAGAGTCCAAGGATTCAGGCATGCACTTCTGTGGGTGGCCACTATTTTGCCTCCCGTAGACACATTATTACTGTAGAATTCTGATTTCTACAAAATGTCGGCTGCATTACAGAGATTGGCAGTCTGAAGTCATGTACCCTTTAGAGATCTTCAAAATTTCAAAGCTGTGAATACCTTGGTTTATAGCTTATCAAGTGTACACATTAAACTCCCTCTCTAGATTGCTTGCAAAAATAATTCAGCTTTAAACTTTTTTGAATATGTGCTTCATAAATTAATGTCTCAGATCTATGCATTTCACAGAAAGTTTCCTGAAATTTATGGAAACTCATCAGAAATTTTTGATAACTGTTCTTACTATAGTTGAAATTTCTGCTTTTCTCTTAAGTAATTTTGTTGCCGGCGGAGGATTGAGGCAAAAAAGACCTCAGACATGGGACTCAGTAGATGAACAAGATCATGCTCATGCTCATTCTTCATCTTCTAAAAGCATATTTGCAACATGCCCCCTTTCTACTTTTAAGTCACGTTTATTTCTTAAGCTTCACCACCTGTTTTCTTTTCAGTTTGGTAATCCCTCGATTTCCCATCAACCTCAGCAGGAGCCTCCACTCACCTCTCCAGCATGTGTGCATCTGAGGCAGTGGTGTCTTTCTTGTCATGCTCTGTCTTTGATTTCAGTTGTGCCTTTCCCTGGAGAGCTTTACATTCCACAGCTCTAGTTGGTTCTAATTCCTGGATTGTTCAAGTTAAGCCTTCTTTCTGCTTTGAAAGATAGTTTCTAATTCTAACCCTAATTTTCAGTATGTCTTAACTAAGGAGATACAGCTATCTCCATTATAGGGTAAAGACATGATGATATTCTGAGTAGGGATAACGTGCTGGTCATTTTTCAGCTGCTTTTGATCCCAGTCTCTAGGAAGAGATAATGTGATTTACTGAGCAGATGTGGTGTGCCAAATATGTGCTTCATTCCTGCAAACTACTACATTCTGTGAGGCAAATATTCCCCCCATTTTAGAGATCAGGAAACTAAGGTTTAAAATGTCTAAGTTGCCAAAGATCACAGCTGGTTAAGTTGCTTACCCAAGTTACAAACCCGAGTTGGTCTACTTCCAAAGCTGATAGGATTTCTACTAGGATGTATTTTCTCAGCTATGAAATTATATTTAATTACTCAGGCTCGTGGTGCCTTCTGCTGTACCAACACAACCTGTCCACATAGTAATAGCCAATCAACAGAAATCTTAGTTGTGTCCTTTATTCACAGGAGGAATTTAGGAGGCTGAGCCATAACTTACCTCTTGTCATCTCCTAACCTCTCTCTTTTCTCTGTTAAAACCTTCAATTTCTCTTAGCCAATATTGCCTGAAAACTGATGTTTGTGCCTAAGGTTGCATTAGAAATAAGGTAATTATGGTTTCTGGAGTCCTTATCTTTTTAAGCATTTGCCTAATAGATTAGGTGTTCAGAATTCGATTTCATCTTGTGTGATTTTTCTATAATCCCCACATCCAAGTAGGAATTTACTCACTGGAAAAAACCAGGCATATAACCTGTCATCCTTCCTGCTAGATCTGGAGTCGATAGTTTTTATATGAGTTACAGTGTAACTAATTCTTCACACTAATTTAGGAGAGAGCAAAGCTGAGGGAGAGTCCTATAATAGAACAAGTGTAAGTTTAGTTATTGGACCACCTAAATTCTAATCATTTACCATTTTGAGAATTGTTTGGTAGGAAAGTTCTCAACCTATTTCTGTTCCATCTCTAATCATCAAATGAGGGGATGTGCAGAATGAAGCAATAGTACTGTGAAGACTTAAAAGGAAATTCAAGTGTAAATTATTATAATCTGAAAGTCATTTCTATAAGGTTGTGAAATAGTCTTAATGGATTTTTTTTCTTTATAGGTCAGCCTTTTCAATTACATTTTGCCTGTGCTAAAATGAAACATGTTTGCATTTCCTGTATATGCACCAAAAACTAATAGAAGACAGTGGTTGTTAAAAGATAAAGACTAGTATTTAAACACCCATCTCGGGGCGCCTGGGTGGCTCAGTGGGTTGGGGCCTCTGCCTTCAGCTCAGGTCATGATCCCCGGGTCCTGGGATCGAGCCCCGCATTGGGCTTTCTGCTCCAGAGCCTGCTTTCTCCTCTCTCTCTTCCTGCCTCTCTGCTTGCTTGTGATCTCTGTCAAATGAATAAATAAAACCTTTAAAAACAAACAAACAAACAAAAAACAAAAAAACCCCACCCATCTGTAATGTAGGAAAGTCTACAAAAGGAAATGGGAATTTACGTCAATTTAAATCTTTTTTTTTTTTTTTTAAAGAGGATACTCTTCTACATTTTATTATGGTGCTATTTACATGACTGTATACAATTACCAAACTTTATCAAAACTTACCCTTTAAACTGATACATTTTGTAATTTAAGCTATATATCAAGAAAGCAAAAAAAAAGTATTAAATATTATTGTTCATGATTTTTCATAGTAAAAAAAGTTCACCATAGAGATTATCAAGTTTTATTTAAATGCGCCCCAAACCCTCACAGCTACTAAACTTAAAGATCTTTTAAGACTTGCCAGAAATGAAATTTCTTATGAAAAGCATTCTATAAATAGCTAACGAGGATAACTTGGATAGACTTTCTAATTATGCAACATCTTGCTTTTTTAAACATCAGTTTAATATGACTCTTAAAAATCTGTATTTACATTTTATATTTATATTTCTGTCTAATGTCCACTTTTCCTTTTGGTTTATAAAGTCCATGAGAACAAGACTCATGAATTTATAATTTTAACTTTAGATGCCTAACATTTTTCCTGGAATCTTGGTTTTTCAAACAGTAGTCAAAACTCAAATCTAAAGCAAGGACCTCTCCTTCCTTCTAGTTTGCATTTATTGTGGAGACTTTTTTGGTTGAAAGTTAGACAATAGACCAGGGAACTTGCTTCAAGACTGCTACACTGAAGGTAGAATACTATGAGATAAGATGTCAATAAGGATACTGCAGCTTCCAATATTAACTATAGAGCAGTCACCATAGAAACAAATCTGGTGTTGATGGGGGGAATGTCATCTGAGAACCTTAGTTCCTGTCCATTGTGCTGGCCCACAGAGTCTCTCCAGAAAGGCTGGTTCAGGCTTCCCCACAGCACAGTGACTGGGTTCCATCTCCAGACATCCTTGACAAAGACACGAAGTTTACTTGTGGAATAGGTGTCAAAAAAGTTGTCACTGTGTTATTGTGAATTGTCCTTCAGCACCAAAGAGCAGGTAAGGCACAATTTGATGGCAGCTATCCATGGGATTCTCTTTCCCAGGGTCCTCACCCTCAGTGACTCCCTGGGGTGGCTCTGCCCTCCAGGTGGCGTTTTGAGGGGATGCAGTGCCCAGAGCAGGGTTGGGATGGGAGGATGGGGATAGTAAGCGCAGGGCCCTCCCTTCACCTGCTTGGGACCCACGGATAGGTGACTCACCCTGGTCCGGTGCCCAGAGGGCTCTGAGAGGGGAGCAGCTGTGGACTGGGGGCAGGGAGCGTGTGGAAGCCTCATGTATTGGCCTTGGTGAGAACCCCGTCCCGCCTGGCTGCCTTACAGCCACTTCTTCACTCCCCTAGATGTTCCCCCCACTTTGATATATATATACATATATATATATATGGCTTCTGAAGATTTAAAGAGAGTCAAATATCCTGGGAGGGGTAAATGGGTGAAGAGAAAAGTGCCTCTTTAGGCTTCTTCCCTACTTAATCTACACATCCACTTTTTCAAGGTTATGGAACGTCTTTAACATTTCTCTAAACTATTTGGAATGAATTGTATATAGGGCTACACCTACTGGCATCTAATTCTAGTTTACCGGACTCTACCTTTAAAGATTCTTGTGAAGTGTTAATGATTATCATGAATCTGAACATCTCTGCTGATTTACTCAAGTTTATATCTTGTAAGTAAGTAGTTCATGGTATGTAGACACCGTCCTTTCAAACCATCTTTAAGAATTTATGTTACAGAAGTATATTTTTCTACAGAACTATCTTTAAAAGTAACAAAAATATTTTAAATTTTGACCTAAAACCTTCTTCTTCCTGTTGCCACATACTCTATATTAATTCTGTTTGCAAATGAAATGATTATTAATGATTTAGTGACTTGAGCCTGTTATAAGAATTTGCAAAGCCTGGTATACACACACATTGCCTTAGCCTATCGGTAGAATAGAGGACATATTACCTAAGTTTGTCTGTTTGTTGCTGTTGTTGGACAAAATTTTATGTCTGTGTATGCGCAGTTTTTTTTTTCTATTTTCTTCAAAGATGTGAATTAAATGAAAGTGTGGGAGCCAGCTATATATTTCATATTATGGATGTTCTGGATCCTTTCACTCTGTATACCATTTTCTTGTAAGGGCAACATTTGCAGACTAGCTAATGGACTCTAGAGCTGAGCTATTTTAATTTTATACTTGACTCAGGGGATCAGCTCTGTGAACTCCATTGCATGAAGAAAGCAAATGTTTGCCTTGATTTTGAATGTACCTTTTTAATGTCTTCTTAAAACATATTTTGTTTAATAATGTGGGTTTGTTTTCTTTTTCTAGCATCATAGTAAATATTGCCTAGTATTTCCCCCCCTCCCCAGGGTAGTTTACATACTATCCTACAGGTCATGCCAAAAATAAGTAAAAGTTTAAATGCCAAAATGTTTATGAAACTGCTGTCTAAATACTGATTGATTGCACAGTTTAAATAAAAGTTTTCCTTAGTTAAAAAAGAAAAAAAACCTTTTTTTCCCTTTTGTTTTCTTTCACTTTATAGAATGATGACTTTCATATCCTATATGGGATGATTATAGAGTCCACTCCAAGCAACAGGAATAGAGCCTATTTTAGGGATCTAGGAATTGTTTTCATCTGTCATTTTACTGCATAGCAGCAGGGAAATAACAATTTCCCCTTTCCAGTGGATGACTGATCACCTCAGGAACTAAAGAGTAGGTAGCCTAAAAGCTAAGGGCTCAGCCAGTTAGACGAAGTTCTAATTCAGGTTAAAATTTTTTGTTTTTTTAAAGTAAAATATCTGTACAGCAAAAGACATTATAAACAAAAGGCAAGTGAGACATGGAAGAAAATATTAATATACAAAAAGTCCCTATAAGTCAATAAGGAAAAGTCCAAAGGAAAAGAAAATTTGTCAGTGGATTAGAAATCCACAGAGAAAGAACTAAATTCTAATAAACATATGGAAAAAGATGTTCTATCTTGCTAGCAATCAAGAAAATGAAAATGAAAATGACACAATATCATGTTTGCCCATCAGACTGAGAAAAACTAAAATGATTGATAACAACCATTGCTGGCAAGGATGTGGGGAAATAAGTGCTCATAAACCATTGGAGGGGTGGGGGAATTGGCTAAACTTTTAGAAGAGTAGTTTGGCAGTATTACATAATACTTTAAAACCACATACCCTACAACCTAGTAATCCCATTTCTAGGAACTACTACAGGAATGATAGCACAGGCACTCATAAATATTCAAGGATTCTTATAAAAACATTGCTGATAAGAGTAAAAAAGAAATTGGCCTAAATGTTTATCAATAATGGAATGTTCAAGTAAAGTAGAGCATATCCATAGTATGAAATACTCTGCAGGCGTTCAACAGGAAGCACATCTATATCTAACAAGATAAAAGATATCAAGGCATACAATGCTATTTCAGAAAGAGCCCATTTTTATAAATGTTTGTAGGTATATGCCCCCCAAAACTGGAGGAAAATATGCAGATGTTACAGTGATCACCTACTAGTAGGAGCATGAAGTAGATTTCATGATCTCTGTTACTTACAAATGTGTAGCTGGATTTTCTTTTGTAATTAGAAGAAAAATCAGTGAAGACAGGGTGCTCGGTAGTGGCTCAGTCGGTTAAATGTCTTCCTTCTTCACAGGTCATGATGTCGGGGTCCTGGAATTGAACCCCACATTGGGCTCCTTGCGCCATGGGGAGTCTGCTTCTCCTCCTCCCTCTGCTTGTCCCCTATGCTTGTTCTCTCTCTCTCTCTCATGCTCTCTCTCTCTCTAATAAATAAAATCTTTTAAAAAAAGAAATAATGAAGAGTTAGTGTTTTTTAAAAATTATTTTTGGTTTTTAATATTCTTATTTTAAAAGGTTAACAAATACTGAAAATGCTCCCACTAGAAAATCTAGAAATGATAGACAAAATATGACCTAAACAAGCTTTTTTAAGATAGTTGAATTCTTATGTTTTAAAAAAAATTCCTGATTTAGGAAATGAAAGGGAAACTGAAAAATAGAACAGTAATTTCTTGAAATGATATTGTGTTGACTGTGGAGAACATAAAGAATTAAAGCATAAGAGAACAAGAAACTATTTTAAATAAATATATTAGAAAAATGAACAGAATTTCTAGAAATAAAAAGGTAGAGTCATTGAATTTTTGAAAATTGTTAAATAGCCTACAAAATAGACTGAAAGAATATTCTAAAATTGAAAGATAGATGTAAGGAAATTATGCAGGATGCAGCACAGAGAAATAGAAAATACAAAACGAGGTAAACAGAGAAGACCTGACATACTTCTGACAGCCACTCTAAAATGAAAGACTAAAGAGAATGAAGGATAAGTAATATTCAAAGACAAAATGACTAATTTATGAAATCATCATCAGACTCCAGAAGTACAACTCTTGTTCTAGAAATATAAAAATAAGTCCACACCAAATGTTTGAATAAAACCGCAGAACATTGAAGACAAATTGAAGAACTTAAAGGCAGGAGGTGGGGGAAAAAGAGATGATGCAGATTCCAGTGGGAGGATTTCTCAGTGACAATAAAAGAAGCAAGATTGTATAGTATCTTCAAAACATCACAAAGAAAAATAACTAAAATGTGGAATTCTATACCCAGATAAATTATCATTTGCATGTTAAAGTTAAGTAGACATAATTCTAGATTAAGATTGAGAGAATTTACCACTCATACATGTTTGCTGAGTGAATAAAGGATATACTTTAAAAAATACAATCCGCAGGGAAGATATGAGAAGAAAGAGGCAATGATGAACTGGAAATATAAATCAAAAAGGCAATGAGATATCATCCCATATCCTGTAGGATAGCTATAATCAAAAAGATAATAACAAATGTTGGCAAGGATATAGAGAAATTAGAATCCATATATATTGCTGGTGGGTATGTAAAATGATGCAGTCACCATGGAATAGTTTAACAGTTAAATGCAGAGTTGTCTTTTGACCTAGAAATCTCACACCTAGTTATATAGCCAGAGAAATGGAAACATAGGTTCACACAAAAGTTTGTACAGACGTTCATAACTGCATTGTTTGTAACAGCCAAAATGTTGTTTCCACTTGTCTACCAAGTGATGAATGGTTAAATGGATCATGGTATATCAATTCAATGGAATGTTACTCAGCAATAAAAAGGAATGAAGTACTGATAAATGCTATATCAAGGATGAATTTTGAAAACATTCTAAGTGAAAGAAGCCAGTAAAAACACTCCACATGTTGTATGATTCCATTTGCTTGGAATGTTCAGAAGAGGCAAATCTATAGAGACAAAAATAGATTAGTGGTTACATAGGACTAGAAGGTAGCAGGAAATGGGACATGACTGAGGGTGGGTATAAGGTTTCTTGTTGGGGTGACAAAAATGTTTTAAAATTGATTGTGATGGTGTTTGTACCATTCTATGAATATACTAAACCATTGAATTGTACCCTTCAAATGGGTATATTATATGGTATATAAATTATATCTCAATAAAGCTGTTTTTACCAAAAAAAGTTGAGCAAAGACATAGAGAAATGTGTCTAAATCAGCATTGACTACATAAGACAAAAATATAAAGACCTTGTAGAATACAAGAAAGAGACCAATACAAGAAAGAGACCAATACCCCAACTTAAACATGGGCAAAATAGTTGAGTTGACATTTCTCCAAGGGAGTAGACAAATGGCCAATGAGTACATGAAAAGATGCTCAACATCTTTAGTCACTGGGGGAAATTCAAATAAAAAACCACAATAAGAAACCTCTACATACATAAAAATTTAATTTTTTTTAAAGGAAAATAAATGTGGAGAAATTTGGAACCCTCATACATTGCTAATCAGAACATAAAATGGTGCAGTCACTTTGGAAAATGGCTCAGCTTCCTCAAAAAAGCAAACATAGAAATTACCATATTGGCTAGCAGTTTCACCACTAGGTCTATACCCAAAAGAATGAAAACAGGGACTGAGACAGACACTCGTACACCAGTTTTTATCAAAAGCGTTGTTCAATAACCCAAAGTTGGAAACAACCTGTGTCCATCCACAGATAAACAGATAAACACGATGTGGTGTATCTACACATACCTATACGATGAATGTTACTCCATCGTAATAAAGGAATGAAGTTCTGATACATGCAACAACATTGACAAACCTTGAAAACTACCACTCCTATTCAACAATGTGCTAGAGGAGCTAGACATCATCACATAGGATGGTAGGTAGGATTGCAAAGGAAGAAAGAAGCTTTCATTATGTGCATATGATGTGATCACCCACATAGGAAATCCAAGAAAAATCTGTAGACAAGGGGCGCCTGGGTGGCTCAGTGGGTTAAGCCGCTGCCTTCGGCTCGGGTCATGATCTCAGGGTCCTGGGATCAAGTCCCGCATCGGGCTCTCTGCTCAGCAGGGAGCCTGCTTCCTCCTCTCTCTCTCTGCCTGCCTCTCTGCCTACTTGTGATCTCTCTCTGACAAATAAATAAATAAAATCTTTAAAAAAAAAAAATCTGTAGACAAGCTACTAGTCTAAAGAGAGGAGTCAAGTAAGACTGATGGGTTGTAAGACCAAAATACAAAGTGCAATCGAGTTTCTCAATACCAACAACAAACCCCAAGAAGGAAATTAAAACAAGTTACTGAAGGACATACAAATTAACTCAACCTTTTAAGGGGCACTTTGGCGAGAAAATAAAGTGCACAAATGAGATTTATGTCCAAGAATGTTTAGCACAGTTAATAATAGGAAAAAGAGAAAAATCCTGTCTCATCAGGATGGGTTAAAAATTAAAATAGAGAACACCCATATAAACGACTCTTATGATGCCATGACAGAATATAAGGCAGCTCTTTTCTCATTGATGGGGAGATAAACATCTGGAATATAATCGAGTTAACAGGTATGTATAATTCGATTCTATCTTTATAACAAAATAGTGACTAAATCTTTGTAAGAAAAGATTCCTTGTAAGAACATAATCTTTGGGCGCCTGGGTGGCTCAGTGGGTTAAGCCGCTGCCTTCGGCTCAGGTCATGATCTCAGGGTCCTGGGATCGAGTCCCGCATCGGGCTCCCTGCTCAGCAGAGAGCCTGCTTCCCTCTCTCTCTGCCTGCCTCTCTGCCTACTTGTGATCTCTCTCTGTCAAATAAATAAATAAAATCTTTAAAAAAAAAAAAAAAAAGAACATAATCTTTGTAAGAAAATAGAGACTAAATACAATAGTAATAGCAAGCATTTATATAGTACTCACTGTGTATCAGGCACATTATACACATTAACTCATTTAATCCTCACACCAACCGCAGGAAATATGTATTCTTTTTACTTTTCAGGACTTTTTTTATGTGTGTATTTTTGTTCTTATTTGTCAGAGAAAGAGAGCGAGCACAAGCAGGAGGAGAGGCGGAGAGGGAGAACAAGGCTCCATTGTCGAGCAAGGAGCCCGATGCAGGACCTGGTGTCAGGACCCTGGGGTCATGACCTGAGCCGAAGATAGACACTTAACAGACTGAAACACCCAGGCGTCCCTGAAGTTCGTATTCTTATTGTCCCTATTTTGCACACGAGGACAGTGATGCACAGAGAACCCAAGTACTTACCCAAGATTATACAGCTAATATACATTGAGGCAGGATTTGAAGTCAGGCAGCCTGGATCCAAGAAAATGAATGCTCAACCATACTGACTCAGTGTCACTATATGTACTGACTACATCGTTTACACAAACATTCGTGCTGAGATCAATACATACATAAAGGAAAACTGATAATTAGAAAATTCTAACTTTGTGTACAATTTGTGTTCAATCCTTCTGTCTTTAAACTTCTTCACCTCCAAGTCCCTCCAACTCAACTTTACAAGAGATATCTACTAATTTCTGTGTAAGGCGTTAACTAATTATAAGGCCATAATATACATTTTAATAGATAGCTCTTCAAAAGCAAAATAATTTTACAATCCAAAAGAATGAAACCGTAATAGTAGAGTGATAAGTGGTGAGGTCTGCATTTTACAGAAGGAGGACTGGACTAAAATTCATTAAAATGAATGACCATATACTCTCAAATTGTCTGTATATGTACACTTGAGTGCATGTGTTTGTAATTTCTGTGTGTTGTTAATATTTTGAAATTAGAAATGAAAACTGGGCTTTCACATTTTGTTTATTTAGTAACAAAAGCCCTAATAAAATGGGAACTTGGGGAACCAGGGTTCTCACTGTAGGGGAAGAAAGAAACAAAGAGAGAAGGGGTAAAGGCAAAGAAGAACCGTGTGAAATTGGCTCACGATTAGAGGTTTCCCTATGTATTGATACAAATTTGTGATTTAATATATTTAGTTGAACTACATGAACTGTATTCCCTCCCTCTACCCCTCCCCCACCAAAAAAATCCTATAAGCAGTGACACTTTAGTGGCAATAGCAAACCAAGCACTCGGAGTTTGTTTTCTAAATGTCATTCCTCCACACTGGGGCGCCTGGGTGGCTCAGTGGGTTAAGCCTCTGCTTTCAGTTCAGGTCATGATCCCAGGGTCCTGGGATAAAGTCCCGCATTGGGTTCCCTGCTCTGTGGGGAGATTGCTGCTCCCTCTCCCCCTGCTCCTTCCCCCTACTCTCTCTCTCTCTCAAATGAGTAAGTAAAAATTCTTAAAACAAATTAATATCATTCCCAAGTAAACAGCCTTCCCCAATGGTTGCAAAAACTCATGAATGAAAGTTTCATGAGGAAAGGATCACAATCTCAAAATATTTTCCCAGAGAGTACTTATTAACCTTACAGCAATGATGACTTTATAGTTGAGAAATGTAGTGGACACCGTATTAACCAAGTAGTCAAAGTTAACATCACCAGTAATAAAGCATTGGTATCACGTGCCTCTCTATCAGTATGATGCACCGAGGAAGACACAGCCTCACCGATCCACCATTTCTGTCAGGAATGCAAAAATCTTAATCCAATACTGAGAAACCACCAGACAAGTCCAAACTGAGCATCATTCAATGGAACAACTGGCCACAAAACTGTCAGCATGGTGAATGACAAGGGAAGACTGAGGTACCCCTGTCCCAGGTAAAGGGAGACCAAAGGGACATACCTGTGGGCTAAATGCAGTATGCATCTTTGATCACAGAGAAAAGACTGGTGTGAAGGACATTACTGGGAATATTGGTGATGTTTAAATATGGACAGCGTATTAGATACTAGTATTTTCCCAGTGTTAAAAGTTCTTTAATCATTGTTCTGTGATTCTGCAAGAGGCTATCTCATTCTTAGGAAAATACACAACAAATGTACAAGGGTAGAGGGGCGTGACAGTTCAGAAAACAAGGAGAGCGGGGTGCCTGGGTGGCTCAGTGGGTTCAAGCCTCTGCCTTCAGCTCAGGTCATGATCCCAGAGTCCTGGGATCGAGCCCCGCATCAGGCTCTCTGCTCAACAGGAAGTCTGCTCTGCCTCCACCCCCCACCCCCGCTCTCTGCCTACTTGTGATCTCTGTCAAATGGATAAATAAACTCTTTAAAAAAAAATAAGGAGAGCAACAAGGATGATAATGTGTGTGTACAGAGAGAAAAAAGCCTGAAACACAGCAAATAAGCAAATGAGGCTTAACGTTAGTTTATTTACCCAGATGAAGGATATATGAGTGCTCTTCTCACTTTTCTGGTACCTCTTCTGTAATTGAAGGTAAGTCAAATTTTAAAAATTTACAAAGAGAATGTTCTGTATGTCCTTACAGTGGAAAGTTGTTAGCCATAAAAAAGAAGGAAATACTGGTATGTAGGCTGGATGAACCTTGAAAACTTTATGCAAAGGGAAAGAAGCCGGTCACAAATGGCCATACATGTATTGTATGATTCCGGTTCTATAAAATGAAATATCTAGAGAGGGCAAATGCATAGAGACAGAAAGTATATTAGTAGTGCCCAGGCCCAGGGGTTGGGGAGAGGGGAAAAGGGAAAGTTCGTGATACAGAGTGGCTGCGGAACCACTACGGGGTTTCTTTTCGGGGTGATGAAAGTGTTCTGGATTTAGATATGGTGATGGTTGCCCAACTGTGAATATACGAAAATATACTAAAAAGTAAATAAAATACTACACCCTGAATAGTGCACATTACAACAGTGAATTCTGTGATATGTTAACTGTATCTTCATTAAAAAAATGTGGATGTACAAGGAAATGGGGGGACTCAAAGGAAGGCTTTCGCACAAAGCTGTCATTACCTTGCCTTCTTTTTCCCTGCTCTTTCCCTCCAAACACATATACAAACCAAAAAGGCTTAAAATTGGCACATTTTCTGTCTTTTAAAAGAGATTTCATAAAATGCCAATTGTTCCATATTTACAGTTTGTTGTTTTAACACCAAGATTTGTCATGTTTCTTAGGTAGTCCTGCTTTGCTGTGTTTCATTCACGAGTATGCACATATCTTGCTCATTCCCACATGCTCTTAAAAAATTTCTCAGGCACCCACAGTGTTGCAGTCTGCCTATGTTGGCAGTATTTACATCCTGAAAAAAATCTGCCTCTTTTCCCATTGCTGTAAGAAACAGAGCAAAACAAGGCAAAAATCCTACATTACTTTGCCATATTGGTTTCATCAGCTGTCACGTAAGAAGCATGTGATTCACTGTCTTTAAAATCAGAGATCAAAAACAGGTGGCTCACTAGAGGCACCTCTACTTAACCTGTGAATGTTTTCAACCACGCTGTCCCAGGAAAGTTCTTAGGACAGTTACATTAAACTAAAATCTCTGGGTGTTGATGGGAAGGGGTTTGTCACATTCATAGGACGATGATCAAGCCGGAGAGCTCCCTAGACATTCGTCCCTTGCCTTTCAAGCCTCCTTTGTACTTTCAAAGAATTACAAGTGTCCTATTAATCCTTTTCTTATTTATTTATTTATTTTAACAATTTATTCATTTAGTTAGTTATTTGAGAGGGAGGGAGCACAGAGGGAGAGGGAGAAGCAGACTTCCTGACAAGCAGAGACCCCGACATGGGGCTGGATCTCAGGATGCAGAGATGACCCAGGACCTGAGCTGAAGGCAGACACTTAACCGATGAAGCCACCTAGGTGCCCCTTTTTTTTATTTTTCAATAATATTTATCTTATAGAATTATTTAGAAAATAAGTCTTAGCTGAAATAATATATATTTCGGAATGTATTAATGTAAACTGTATGGATTTGAAATTCGGCTAAAGGAATCTATTGCTTATCTGACTACCCTGAACATGAGTAGCTAATTATCTTCCTTTTCCCACCAGCTTTAGAGTAGTTAATACATCTTTTTTTAAAAAATTTTATTTATTTATTTGACAGAGAGAGATCACAAGTAGGCAGAGAGGCAGAGAGAGAGGAGGAAGCAGGCTCCCTGCCGAGCAGAGAGCCTGATGCGGGGCTCCATCCCAGGACCCCGGGATCATGACCTGAGCCGAAGGCAGAGGCTTTAACCCACTGAGCCACCCAGGCACCCCTAGTTAATACATCTTAAATAAATAATGAATAAACACAATTACAGAATGTTAAGGCTTTGACATTGAATTCTTCGCAAGTATGTAATTCATTCATTCACTCAAAAATTAATTTTTTTGTTTTTAGACTTACTTACTTTGAGAGAAAGAAAGAGCAGGGTGGGGAGCCAAAAGGAGAGGGAGAGAGAATCTTAAGCACACTCTCAGCTGAGTGCAGAACCTGATCTCATTACCCTAAGATCAGGACCTGGGCCTAAACCAAGAGTCAAAGGCTTAACTGTCTGTGCCACCGAGGTACCCCACCAGACAATGTTTCTTGAGAACCTGTTATATATTAGACGAAAATAAGCAAATATCAACACAATGTTTGTTCTCATGAATTTTAGAGTCTGGAGGTGAAGACAAAATTTGATCAGATATTCACAGAAATTAACATGTAATTTCAAACTGAGACAAGTGATGAAAGAAAGGAACATGAAAACACAGAACCTGAGGTAGACTAGAGGAGGCTTCCCTGAGGAGATAAATACTGGAAATAAATACTTCAGGGAAACAAGTAGAATTTGAGTTAATTGGACTAGGACCAGAAAGAAGAGCACTCCCCAAAGAGGAAACATTTGCAAAGTCCCCATGGCAGGAAAATGTTGGAGGAAATTTTTAAAAGGCCAGTAAACTTCAAGAGCAAGGGGAGTGGTAGAGGATGAGGCAGGAGAAATCAGTGGAAATCATATTACATAGGCTTTATAGTCCATCTTTAAAAAAGTCTAACCTTTAGGGGCACCTGGGTGGCTCAGTGGTTAAAGCCTCTGCCTTCAGCTCGGGTCATGATCTCAGGGTCCTGGGATCGGGCCCCGCATCGGGTTCTCTGCTCAGCAGGGAGCCTGCTTCTCCCCTCTCTCTGCCTGCCTCTCTGCCTACTTGTGATCTCTGTCTGTCAAATAAATAAATAAAATCTTTAAAAAAAAAAAAAAAAAAAAAAAAAAGTCTAACCTTTATTATAATAACAGCGGGAAGCCATTGAAAAGTTTAATGTAAAGTGATGACAGGATGATTTCTGTGTTTTAAAAAGAGCACTCCACGCTCTGGAAAATAGTTTGGCAGTTACTTTCAGACTAAAAATGGTCTTGCCATACGACCCAGCATTTGCATTCTTGGGCATTTATCCCAGAAAAATGAAGACTTAATTTCACACAGGAATTTGTACATTAATGTTCATAATGGTTTTACTATACTTGCCAAAGAGTCGAAACTACTCATGTAGTCTTTCAATGAGTGAATGCTTTAAATGTGGTACATCCATACCATGGAATAGCATTAAGTAGTTAAAAGGAACAACACATTGACACACACGGTAACTTGGATAATAAGCAAGGAGATTCTATTGGGTGGGGAGAAAAACCTCAAAAGGATACATACTGCATGACTTCATTTGTGTAAGCCTCATTAAATAACATAATTATAAAAACGAAGAAGAGGTTAGTGGCTCTCCCTGATCTATTAGCAATGAAGGAGCTGGTGGGTGTGGTCATAAAAAGATAATACAAGGGAGTCTTGTGGGGATGGCACAGTTGAGTATCTTGATTGGGGTAGTGTTATAAAGGTGACACATGTGATAAAATCACACGCACACAAACATACACACACACACCAGGGCATGCATAACTGGTAAAATATGAATAAGCTTTATGGATTGTACCAATGTCAGTTTCTGGGTTTTGATATCATACTTATTTATTTATTTATTTTAACGATTTATTCATTTAGTAATACTGTAGTTGTACATGATGTTGACTATGGAGGAGGCCAGGGTGAGAATGCACAGGCCTTCCCTATAGCTCTTGTGAATCTAAAATAATTCTTTCAAAATAAAAAGGATCATTCTGGCTACAGGGTAGAAAATGGATTCGAATAGAGGTTAAGGTGAATGTGGGGCAAACCACTGGGTGATTAATGTATTAGTCTAGAAAAGAGATAAATGGTCATGGTTGGGATTGGGTGGTAGCCACAGAAATAGATAACAAACACATCTGAGAATTATTTAGGTGGTAAAATTTATGGAATTTATAAAATCAATGGGTGGGATAGAAGAGGTTAAAGAGAATGACTTCAAGAGTATTTTTAAGTTAAACTTTGTCCCATATTTCATTACCTTGAAAATAAGTATTCAGTTAGGACAAGATAGCAACATTTGGAAAGTACCTTTTTTTTTTTTTTTTTTTTTTAAATAGAGACTTCCAGAACCAGAGGTGCTGTTGATAGATCACTTAGGGACCCTTCCTAGGTTAAAGTGCACACGAACATTGTGTGAATAATCAGTCTGTTGCCTCTCAATGCCAATTTATCCTTCACTGCCTGCTCTGCAAAAATTAAGACAGATTCCTTAAATATTCTTCCTTTGCCAACTGGCATGATGTTATGTGTTGTCAGTAGCAGGTGCAGGAGGAAGGGACTTCCCTTCCTGTTACAGTCCTCCTCTTGGTGGGCTCCTGTAGCCCCCATGTCTTCTCCAGCATCCAGCTTCTGTAGTGCTGAGCACTTACCCAGGGCCAGGCTCCTGCAATACATGTAGCACCCAAGCCAACAGCTTCCTCTGGCACTCTCTGGTAAGATCAGAATGCAGCCTGGAGAGGGAGAGCCCCCTTCTCCGGGTGCTCCCTCTCAGCCTTAAGGGGAATGGCTCCTCCTCATACCTACTTTTCCTACCTTCATTTTTAAAAAATTATGTATTTATTTAAGTAATGTATGCACCCAGCATGAAACTTGAACTCAGGACCCCAAGATCAAGAGTCACATGCTCTACTAACTGAGCCAGTCAGGGGTCTCTGCTTTTCTAATATTCTTTAGCTTTCTTTTCACTTTTTTTTTTTCCAAGATTTTATTTATTTGACGGAGAGGGAGAGAGAGAACACAAGCAGGGGGAGGAACAGAGGGAAAGGGAAAAGCCGGATCCCTGCTGAGCAGAGACCCTCCCCGCCAACAGATGTGGGGCTGGATGCCAGGACCGCTCGGCCATTATCTGAGTCGAAGGCAGATGCTTAACCAACTGAGCCCCAGGTGCCCTCTTCTTTTGACTTCTTACTATCTAAAATCCCTCCCTACGGCAATCTCTTGCTATAATTAATAATTCTTTGTATTAAACTTAACTCTATTCAAATTACTGTGTGGTTTTGTGTCTTGATTGAATCCTAACTCATAAAGACATCTCCAAAAGTTTGCTGTTGTGATTCTCTCAATTTTGAGCATTCAACAGCCCATCTATATTTGTCAACAAAGGGCTCCTGGTGGTTGACCAGAGATTGCTGGTCTGACCACGTTTGTAATTATATCGCAAAAGGATTCAAACCAATGCTGGAAAACTCCCAAATACCTAGAATCGGATTTTTTTTTTTTTTACTTCTATTCAATTTTAAACACATTTATGATTTTAAATGTTTGAAAATAGAACTTACAGGGATATTTTCTTTTTTTTTTTTTTCCTGAAAAATAAGTTTATGTGTAAATCTAAAGCAACTTACATTGGAGTCTTTGCACTTAAACACTGTGCTACCTTCCACAATACAAACAGGCAAAGTTTGAGATGTAATATATTTAAAGCGAAAACTAAAAATTCAATATTTCAAAATATGAGACAGGAGTTTAGTAGATTGCAGACCAAGGATGGCTTCTGACAGAAATGAGTCCTTCCTTCAGCAGCATGTGATAATGTTGATCCTTTCTCTCTCTTCTTTTTCAATTGCCCTAACACTCCTGTTTTTTCATTCCTTCTCAATTTCCTTTACAGGTTCCTCTATCTCTACCTAGCCTTTAAAATGTCAGTGTTGGGGTGCCTGGGTGGTTCAGTCGGTTAAGCATATGACTTTGGCTCTGGTCATGATCTCAGAGTCCTGGCCTAGAGTCCCTCCCCACCCTACCCCACCCCAGCCAGTGCTCTCAGTTGAGCTCAGTGGGAAGCCTGCTTGTCCTTTTTCTCTCTGCCCCTCCTCCACCCTGCTTGCTTATGCTCGCTCTCTCTCTCTCTCTCAAATAAATAAAGCCCATAAAAATAAAATAAAATGAAGTAAAATAAAATATCATTGTTTCCCTGTATTCTTCCTTGGCTCTCATTTCTCATTGATCCTGGGTAGTTTATTCATTTTTAGGTAATGCCTCCTTCATTTATATCTGCAACCTAGGCCTGTTCTCTGAGCTCAAAATTCAACTTTGTGATCCAGCCTCTAGTCTCGGAGTCAGATTAGTCTCTGGGCCAAATTCGGTACACTGCCTGCTTTTATAAAATAAAGTTTTATTGGAATACAGCCATACCCACTTTACATATTGTCTATGGCTGATTTCCTACTACAATGACAGAGTTGAGTAGTTGTGACAGAGGACACAAGGGCCTGTGAAACCTATAATATTTATTATCTGGCCCGCCACAGAAAAAGTTTGTTGACCCTAAGATGTGCTTTCTATTGAGTTTAGGCATGACTGGGCATTATAGGGCATGACTGGCCCACCAACAATAGATGTACCTGAATTTCTCTGTGTGAAAGAGGGAGTGAAGATGAACTCTGGGATTCATAACCAAGTGTCATGGATAAAGACTATAACAGCAAAGTGAAGGGATATTTTTGTTAGGATTCTGTCATACTGGAGGCCTAAGGAATATCATGCAAAATTCTCATTGCTGTAGAATCACATAAAGAATATTTAGAGACAAATTTCCAGACCTCATTCTCAACAATCCTGACTCAGTAAATCTGGGGAGGGATTTGGGAATCTGAAATTTTAGAATGCCCCCCAAGTAATTCTGGTATGTAACAAGTAAGTAGTCAGAATCTGGAAGTCAAATCGATCTAAAAATCCATCGCTGGGTAAGATGGTCTTTTTATTCTTGATGAATCATTAAAAAGAGGCCAATTAGTTTCTCTTGATTTACATATTATTTCTGAGTCTCTAGCTTTAAGGCAATTACAATAAAGAAGTCAAAATCTCTCAGCAATGATTTTGCTCAACCACTCTCGTTGCACTAGGTTTATATAAAGAAAACTCTACATTTCCATATTGACTGATAGTGTAAGACCAATTTGCTTTGTCATAGAACTAGCTTAGGCTTTATCACACTCAAGAAACCCCTATCAATCCTGTCATCCCAGGACCACTTCCAGTCTGTTTATTCATGCATTCATTCAACAGCAACAAAAAATTCTGAATACTTGCCAGTCACTGTTAGGTACCAGAGGATATAGCAGTGAACTGGATAAAATTCCTACTGCAGGGAGCTTACCTTCTAGCTGCTGGGGGTGGGGTGGGGTGGGGAGGAGGATGGGCTTCTCTTTAGACCTGCCTCCAGTACAAAATTTTCCCCAGCCTATCCTAGTCTGGATCTTCCAATGAGAAATTTTCTCAAAACTTAATAGAGAAAGGGTAAAATGTGTTCCCTGGACACACCCTGTCCTTTTAAAGCCGATTCTGAGGCTATGGTGCTTGCCTGTTAATGTAGTTGCTAAGACTATCCATTGGCTTCGTGTTTACTTCTGTTCTTTCTGATACTGTATGTGTAGCTGAGTGAGTTTCGAGTCTAGTCTCAGGAGGGATGACACTCCTTTTGGAGTTAGTCCTCGTATGATTAACGAGTACTTTTCAGTGATACTAACATGAAAATAAGCCCAGTGTCTCACCTGATTGAAGATTAGAGGCTGCACCTACGGATTCTCTTTAGTGGGATTACTGGAAAACCTAACAAATAGGGACAAGTTTTGTAAAAGGAAGTCAAAGAATGTCAGAGCTAGAAGGGACCTCAGAGATGCAGCCCCACTGCCTTTGAAAGATCCTAAGTCTGAGACTCAGAGAGGTCACCTGGGTTGCCTCAGGACACACAGCCCAATTGATGGATGTGAATCAGTGATCACATCGAACGTACAAATCTCACTAGTGTTCCTTCTCCTAAAATGTAACGTCTGAATCAGGTCCGGTCTTCTCACCGCTCCCACCCATCCTCCTTTCTTGTATGAAATTCTTCATCGCTCTTTCTCGAAGAGCCGAGTCATTAAAACTTGAAGTTGGGGCATTCAACAAACAGGTGTCCAGACCACGGACACGGAGCCTGAGCATGGGGATCTCCACACGCCGGCCGAGAACTCTCCAGCTCCCGCGTACAAAGTTTGCTCGGATCCTACGTTTCTCTTTCAGATCCCTGGCTGCGAGGCCAAGATGCCTGCTGTGGCCTCCGACGAAGTTCGGAGATGCCATTTCCTCACAGGAGCGTGGCCCGGGCCGGCCAGCCGCAGAGCCGAACGTCCTCAGGCCCGGAGGGCGGCGGGGGAGGCCGGGCGCGGGGCTGGGCGGGGCGGCCCCTCGGCGCGCGACGGCCCGCCCCGGCTGCCAGAGCCGCGGGCCCGCGAGTCCCGGCGCGGAGCGAGAGGCGCGCGCGGGCCGTGGGGGCTGGGCCGAGGCGGAGCGCGAGACGGCAGCGGCGGCGGGCGCCGCGGGACCAGGCAGCGGCCCCCGCCCCCCGAAGTCCGTCCCCGCGCGGGGCTGGGGAGCTCAGGGCGGGGAAGCCGCGGGGCCGCGCCACGTCCCTCGCCCGCCCCAGAGCGGGTTTTGCAGGCGACTCCAGGCTGGGGGCTTTTGTGTCTGCGACTCGGGAGCGGCGAGAGCGCGGACCTCCTCCTCAGAGGGCGCTGTGAGTGCGCCGCCAGGGCCCGGCCACCCGCCTCCTGCCTCCCCTGTCAGCGGCTCCCGAGGCGGCGGCGGCGGCGAGGAAGAAGGAGTGGGAGGAGGCGGCGGCGGCGGCGCACTCGTCCTCCGCACATGCCGGCCCCGGGCGGGGGGCCGCCCCCAGGCCGCGCTCCCGGCCGCCGCCGCTGAGCTCGGCCAGCCCCCGCACGCCGCCCGGCCGCCCCGAGGCCTCGTCTTCCTCCCAAACTTTGCAAAGTCGGCCCGCGTCCCCGCCGCCCTCGGCCGCGCCTCGGCTCGGAGGCTCGCCTCGCAGCCGCAGCGGCCCCGCGAGGAGGAGGAGCCGCCGCCGCAGCATCAAAGAGACCGAATTCCCGCGGCCTGGGGGGGAGTCATGCTTTGCGGTCTGTAATGTCAGCAGAACAGGAGAAGGATCCCATTTCGCTGAAGAGAGTTCGAGGTAACCGGGAAGGGCACGGGATTGGGGGATTCGGGGTGAGTGGGGTGCGCGGGGGCCGCGTGCCCGGCCGCTGGGAGGCCACGGGGCTCTGTCCGGGCCTAACTCCGCGCAGCCCGCGCGTCCCGCCTGAGCCCCGGGGCCGAGGCTGCGTTTCGAGGCGCGCGGCCCCGGAGCCCGCTCGCCCCAGACACCCGCGCGGAGCCCTCGCCTCCGACTTTGTGTTAGGCGGCAGTTGAAGCCGCGCTCAGCATCCCTCCGTACCCCGCTCCTCTCCCACCTTAGCTCGTTCGCAAGACAGCACAATAGGCACCTCGAAGGGGGAGAAAGAAACACCCCCTCCCCGGCAGAGACCACGATCGGTGCCCACCCCCCCAAAAAGTAAGTTGGGCTGCTCAAGAGTTGACGCTTTGAGGAAGGTGTACCGGGCCTTCGAGTCTCTCCCAGCCCCCTTCCCACCCCCAAAGGCAACAAATATACAGCGTATTTTCCTTGGGTTGAAGAGGAGACACTATATAAATTCAAAAGGCATTTTCTTTATGGGCTTCTGGATAAGAATCAAATCGCCTAAAATCAATTTTATACGTGATTGGTTTGCGTGTTCCTTGCACACTAGTTAGGAAATTTCCTGCTGCCTTACTATCGAAGAAAAATCGGAGGGAACGCCGTACCAGACAAAAGATAATGCGTGTAAGTTCACAGATGCCAAATAGCGGCTGGAAATTTGGGGGATATCCTCCAGCTTTTATTTTCAACTCTAAATGGGGGTAAGGCTGAAAGTCCCAAAGTTGAAATAACACTGTTCATTAAGCAAATATTTATTGAACATGTACTGTGTGCTGTGCACTGTTCTTGGCACTGGGGTACAACGGTGAACAAAGCAGGGAGAGTCTTCACCGGGTAGCAGTTCACACTCTAAAGAGATAATGAACAAAAGATAGAGAATGTCAGATAGTAAGTGCTCTGGAGATAAACAAAGCAGGTAAAGTGGTTAGGAAATACATAAGGGGTGGAGAGGTATAGGTTATGTGTAAGAGGACTGATCTAGAAGATGATGTTTGAGCCAGGACCAAAGGAAGTGATAGACCAGAGCCATATGGGTATGCGTGGGAAGAGCAGTCTCAGCGAAAGGAACAGCGAGTGCAAAGGCCCTGGGTCTGGAACTTGCTGAGTGTATTCAAGCAACAGCAAAGAACTTTTGGTAACCGGCAGAGAGTGAGCAAAGGGAGAGTAGTATGAGCTGAGGAGAAAAGGTGAGAAGAGGTATATATATTATTTATTTGAGAGAGCATGCATGCGCACGAGGGGAGGAGGGGCAGAAGGAGAGGGAGAAGCAGACTACCCGCTGAGCAGGGGCTCAATTCCGGACTCTGAGATCATGACCTGAGCCCAAGACAGACACTTAACTGACTAAGCCACCCAGGCACCCCAGGAATTATATTTTTAGCAGGGTTTCTCTGGCTGCCCTGTGGAGAATAGACTGTGGGGGAACAAGGGGTGAGGCAGGGAAGCTAGTTAGGAAGCTACTGCAATAATCCTTTCATCCAAACAGGATAAAGTGCTTTATAAATCAGTAAGTAGTAAGGTAAATTTCCAGTTGACTTTAAGAGATGTAGAGATCAAGAACCACAGTCATTCATCTATGTTTTTGTTCCATGTGACTACAGATTAATCCCAGAGAACCGGATTGTAACACAGTGACAATGTGTTGATGATCCAAAAGACATCACTTTTGTATTTAGGTAAAGATTGATTTTCTTAGCCATTTAAGCAAAAACATAATTTAGAGCAGAATATTGTTTTTAAGAGCGCATGCATGCTCTCTCAGAATATTGTTTTTAATACCAGCATAGGTTTTCTATTGCAGTTTCCTTTTCTGTTTGTGGTTTTGAGTTGCCAAACCCTTTAAGGAATAGACCTTTCTGAAATAACAGTTATTCCTCTGATATTTTTGCCCTGTTATTTTGCTGATTATTATAAATTACTTTGGGGTTGAAGGAAAAGAAAGAGAGTTCTCAGGTTTATACCTTTGAACTCAATTATTATCAGTCTTAATCAAATGTAATTTTAAATAAAATGGATGGATATTTTGCTGTAGATCAAGAGCACGGATCTATCTTTATTTTGTTCCAGCTACTGCTTTTAAGTTTGGTGCCTTAGCTGTGTGTAGTCGGCTCAGGTGTCAACTCAAGAATATTCTGCAAGTTAAGTACCAGAATAAAAGGCAAAGAAAGCACTTTTCAAAATGAAAAATCACAATGAGGAAGAGTTTTTTTTTATAATAAGTCACTTTGTAGTGACTATAGCATTAATTTTTAAAATATTTTGGATTATTTTATAAAAGGTACCAGAATATCTATATGAGTGATTCTGAAACACAATTCAGCTGAACTTGACTGCTCTGCAACTGTTTGTTGTAATTTATATCCTAAGACATGCAGGATGTGGTCTTTGCAGAATACAAACTGTGAACAGTGCTTCTTAAACTGTTTACCATCTACCAATGTATACAGACAGACTTTTAAATAGTTATGTGTTTGTTTCATGTGTATTATAAAAAATATAAGTCATCAAACCTCTTGTTTAGTTTAAGGCTAAGATACACACACACAATTTCAATTTGAAGAAATTATTAAGCAAACAGTGTCACAGATGGAACTCAGATATGACAAAATTATGACAACATGACTAAGGACTTTACAGTAGTATGCTTTGTAGACCAAAAGTATCATATCCCCTGGGATATTTATTAAAAATGTAGGTTTCTGGGCCCACAGAATCAGAATTTCTGGGTGATTTCTCTACATCTTTAACAAGATCCCGTGTGTTCCTTATGCCTACTAAGGTTTGAGACCCAATGATGGTAGGCCTAGATTGAAAAGGTGAGTGGACAAGAGGAAGCTGATTTGGGGGTCTTCTAAACCTGTCCTGATATTTTAATATTAGATTCAGAATTGCTATTTAGTGGCAATGTATCTTACTCTTATTTTCTACCAGTTGTTACCATCCTCCGCCCCTCAGCCCTTGATTATAAGAAAGATCCATGAAGATAGGTACAATATCTTGGTTATCTTACTATTTCTCCCCTCATTGTTTTGCCTGCAGTATATGCCAAATGAATGAATGAGTGAATACATGAAGTAACTCATTCATATATTTATGCTGATTTTTTATTGTCTGTTCTCTTAAAATGTTACCTGTCATCCTTATTTTAACCAATATTCCCATTATGCAGTATTCTCAGAACTCTTAGGTGTTGATCTGATCACAATATAAATTCATTTATTCAGCAAATATTTATTGAGCAGTCATAGCACTAGACAGTGGAAATATTGATTAGGAAGACATAATACTGTTTTCAAGAAGTCTTTAGGATACAGACAAATAAGTAGTTAGAAAGAGCATGAGAAGTGCTGTGATCATCTATAGGAAATAATGGAACCTATAACCTATCTTTAAGGGAATCAAGGAATGCCTTCTGGAGAAGTGTTCTAAGTGTTCTAAGAAGCAGTGAGTGTTCCTTTGTGGAAATGATGTAGAAAAAGCAGCAAAGACAGTGGGGATGAGAAAAAGGTTTAGTAAGTCAGCAGTGGTTTTATAAAGTCACTTCTGGGAAAAAGCACATTTTCAAGTAGTAAAAATTGAGAGATAAAAATGTGATGTAAAGAAGCATGGTGGTAGAAAGACATAGCTAGTAGGTTGGAAGGATACAATTAAGAGAAAGTGTCTTTTTTTTTTTTTTCCTTTAAAGATAGGCAAACATACTGGTAGACTTACAAAAGAACCTGAGAGGGGAGAAACTGAAAAACATCAGAAGAGAGGATAATTCATTAATAAAACATTCAATACATGTTTTTGAATATGTACCATGTGCTAAGCATTCAATGTGGGAAGCTAGAGGTGAGACAGAAAAGGCTTCTTTCTCATAAGTCACATCTCTGCAGGTGAGAGAAGGGAAATAGAATGAAATGAAGAGGTAGTCATGGAGAAAAAAAGAGCGAAGAAAGAAATTTAGAGGTGAAGAAGGAAGTTGAACATTCATTCCAGATGAAGTGTTTTTAAATAGAGTTAGGCATGGCATTGGAGATGTTGGGATTTGGTTTAGAATGGGATAATAGCATAGACATATCATAAAAGTAGTAAAAATATACTTGTAGGCCATGTTGAATGAATGTATGGAGGATTTGAATTCAGACTGGAGATGAAACTTAATTTAGGTAGACATAAAGTGGAGGGGAGGAGCCAATCGAAGTCCAAAGGAAAGATTTTAGGGGGTTTTGCTGTTTTATTTTTTAATAAAAAAGGCTAAACATTATCAGGAAAATAAGGAAAATAAAGGCTAAACATTATCAGGAAAGTAGTTTGATTTTCAACACCTTGCATGAATATCCCCCTGAGGTGTTTCAGTGTGCACAATGGATATACATGGTTTGGAACTGAGGAAAGTGGGCTGAGCCAGAAATAGAGATCTGGAAGTTATCAGTAAACAAGTAAACTAATTGATGCCTTGGGAGTAGATAACTCACTTGGGAGAGTGAAAAGTGAGAAGAGAAAAGCAGTGAGAAAAGCAACTTTGAAACTAGTATTTAGAAGACAAAGGGTGAAAAGAGGACTCTGAAAAGCAGAATGTGAAAGAATAGCCCAAGAGGTAGAAGGAAAAACCAAAAGAGGAGAGAGTCACAGAAATGTAGAAGGAAGAAAAGATTTATGAGGGGAAGATAAATGAATTTTGTTTTTAGTCCGTTGATTGAAATGTATTTATCTGTGAGATGTCCAGTGTGCTCTTCCTCCCACACTCCCTGTCTTGGTGAACATCATTTATCCAGGGACCCAAACCCATCTTCCACTCCCAGCCAACACTTTCCCAAAGTCCTAGAATACCTGTCTCCTTTCCACATTTTGAACCCACCATCTCCTTGACTTTTCTTTTCTTTTTTTTTTTTTAAAGATTTTATTTATTTATTTGTCAGAGAGAGGGCGAGAGCGAGCACAGGCAGACAGAGTAGAAGGCAGAGTCAGAGGGAGAGGGAGAAGCAGGCTCCCTGCCGAGCAAGGAGCCCGATGTGGGACTCGATCCCAGGACGCTGAGATCATGACCTGAGCCGAAGGCAGCTGCTTAACCAACTGAGCCACCCAGGCGTCCCCCCCTTGACTTTTCTATAACCACTTCTTTAGTTTAGACTTCATCTTTTTTATTATTATCATAGGCCTCTCACTGGTTTCCTGGCCTCCCGTCTTGTCCCTCTTAATCCATTTTCCACATTGCTACTGCTGATGATTAAGAACTACTATCTATTGAGTACTTACCAAGCAGCTTGTTAATTGTTTTAAATGGATGTCTTGTTTAAACCTCTCAAGAACCCTTTGAGTTAGATGTTACTGTCATTCTAGGTTTACAGTTGGCTGACTAAAGCTCAGAGAGGTCAAGTACTGTGTGGTTAAATAACACTCAAGTTTACCTAGTTAGTAAGTGACAAAGCTAGAGCTAAACTCTATGCCTGAAAGTCTTAGTTAACTGTGTTTCATTGCCAGTGTGCTCTAAAACACAATTCAGTCATGTTACTTTTTTTTTTTTTTTTTTTTTTTGGTAAAACTCTTTAGTTGTTCCCCATTATCTTTGGATAAAAATCCAACCTTCTCATATTGGCTCTTTTTTTACTTGGTCCAGGCCTACCCCTTAGTTCTCTAATCTTCATATTCCATGAAACGGTCTCCTGTCCAGGTGTGAGATAATCACATTCCCTTTTTAGAGGTTCTCATGGTTTCTCTTGCCTTTAAACCTTTCTCGCACATTCTGTTCTGTCTGGTAGGCTTGCCCTCTTTTTTCCTCACCTTTGGTAGAATACCCATCCTCACGGCTTCAGCTTTGTTGAAACCTCCTGGGATGTCTTTTCTGATATTCCTCCCTCAGTCACAATTAGATGGGACCTCCTTATGTTCCCTCCATATCTTGTGCTTTGTCTATCATAATATTTATTGCATTAAATTTAAGAATTCCAAAAAAAGAAAGAAAGAAATTGTTTTCTGTAGATTATGGGATCCTTATAGGGAGGAATTACTATTTTTTAAATTTATCTGTTTACTTTTAAAATCAGAAATAGAATATACGTTGAAAAATACACATTCTAAAATATAAAAGGTAATGTGACCAACATTCACTTTTAGGTGTATTTAATCAATTAATAAGTAAAAGACAGCATATTTTTTCTTGTTTTGATTAGGAGTGGATATGAACGGAAAAGAAAGTACTCTCCCTTTATGGAAAAGACAATGAACCAAAAAAAATTATAAAAGCAGAAACCCCTCATATTTCACAATTTTGCCGAAACAGAAAGGTATAAGCTGTTTATTATGTGATTTTTATGAATATTTGCAGGTTTTTTCTCCTTTAGTTTTGAAGTTTTTTGTTTGAAAATTTGGTTGACTTTGTTCATAAAATAAGTTTGTTATTAGAGTCATTATTGTATAGAGTCAGCTTCACACATGAGTGCTATCTACCCACCCTCCATAAGTTTACATCCGTTAGCAACTTTAAACCTCATGCACCTCAGTAATAGAAAGATCATTAGTCTGGGGAGAACAGCTGGTACAGGAACCACAAATATTTGGAACCTTAAATCACAGATGTTGAGGGTTTTCAGAATTTAATATTTATTACATGCCCAGATTGATCTAGGTTCTGAGCATCACATGGCAGACATTTTCTGCCTTACATTCTAAAAGAGTATAATGGCATTTTCATTTCAATCATATAAGGTCATTTCTTTTTTTTAATTTAAATTTTTTTGTGTTCCAAGATTCATTGTTTATGCACCACACCCAGTGCTCCGTGCAATACGTACCCTCCTTAATACCCACCACCAGGCTCACCCATCCTCCCACCCCCCTCCCTTCCAAGGCCATTTCTTATAATACTGTATTGACATATAAATTCATAATATTTTCTTTCAATGGTAGAGACCAGTGTTACAGAAGTGCATGTTTCAGGTGAAGGCAAAGCTGTTAGTTAAGATATTCACATCCATAGTAAATGATGGAATAAACTGACATTATATCCCAGACTTCTGTGCTATTATGAAAAATTGATATTTTCCACTGAATGTGTTGACAATGCTTGATATGAGATCTTTTGATAGGGCATTAAATACTATAGAAACTGAAATGAAGTGAGATTATGGTATAGTTTAGTTGAAAGGAGAGCAAAATGAAAACTAATATTTGAGAGTCCACTGTGTGCCAGGCAGTACAGTTAAGCACTGCCTAGTCAGTTCAGGCTGCTGTAACAGAATACCATGGACTGGGTGGCTTATAAACAATAGCAATTTATTGGGCACAATTCTGGATGCTAGGAGAGCCAAAGGAGCTCTCCCAGGTCTGTTTTATAAGGACACTAATTCCATTCATTAAGGCAGGGACTAGTCACCTCCCACAGTCCCTCCTCCAAGAACCATCAAACTGAGGATGTCAACACGTAAATTTTTTGGGAGGGACGGAGACTTGGTTTCTGTCATTTAATCAGCATAGTAATTAGAATGCATACTTACTTGAACTACTTTTGAAGTAAAGCTTTTTTTGAAGGGAAAAAATGTAAAATATAAAAAAAATTATGGAATATAGTTGACACAGTGTTACATTAGTTTCAGGTATACAACATGGTAATTTGACAACTCTATACATTACACTATTTTCACTACAAGTGTAGCTACCTTCTGTCACCATATATTGCTATTACAATCCTCTTGTTGACTGTATTCCCTATGTTGACCTTTTATCCCCCAGACTTATTCATTCCATCACTGGAAGCCTGAATCTCCCACTCCCCTTCACCCAGTTTTCCCTTCCTCCCATCCCCTCCCCTCTGCCAACCACCAGTTTTTTCTCTGATTTTTATGGGTCTGTTTTTGTTTTTCTTGTTTGTTTTGTTTTTTAGATTCCACATAAAAGTGAAATCGTATGGTATTTGCTTTTCTCTGTCTGGCTTACTTCACTTAGCATAATGCCCTCTAGGTCCACACATGCTGTCCTAAATGGCAAGATCTCATTCTTTTTTATGGCTGAGTGATATTCCGGTGTGGGGAGTGTGTGTGTGTGTGTGTCCATATCCCATCTTCTTTATGCATTCATCCAGCAGTGGACACTTAGGTTGCTTCTGTATTTTGGCTATTATAAATAATGCTGCAGTAAACATAAGGGTGCATATGTTTTTTCAAATTAGTGTTTTTCTTTTCTTTGACTAAACACTCAGTAGTGAAATTAATGGATCATATTGTGTTTCTATTTTTAAATTTTTAGGAAACTTCCATAGTGTTTTCCATAGTGGCTGCAACAATTTGCATTACCACCAGCAGGACCCAAATGTTCCTCTTTCTCCGAATCCTTGTCAACACTTATTTCTTGTCTCTTTGATACTAACCATCCTGACAGGTGTAAGGTGATATCTCATTGTGGTTTTGATTTGTGTTTCCCTGATGATTAGTGATGTAGAGTATCTTTTTGTATGTCTGTTGGCCATATATATGTCTCCTTTGACAAAACGTTCATGTCTTCTATCCATTATTTTAAATCATCGGGGTTTTTTTGTTACTGAGTTTTGTTACTGAGTTGTGTAAGTTCTTTCCTTATGATATTAAGCCCTTATGAGACATGTTATCTGTGAGTATCTCCCATTCAGTAGGTTATCTTTTCCTTTTGTTGATGGTTTCTTACACTGTGCGAAAGGTTTTTATTTTGGTGTAGTTTCAATAGTTTATTTTTGCTTTTGTTTCCCTTGCTTTAGGAGGCATATCTAGAGAAATGTTGATATCAAAGAATTGCTATCTGTTTTCTTCTAGGAGTTTTGTGGATTCAGGTCTCACATTTAGGTTTTAATCCATTTTAAATTTGTTTTGTTTATGGTGTGAGAAAGTGGCTGCATTTCATTATTTTTCATGTGGTTGTCCTCAGTTTTCCCAGCACCATTTATTGCAAGACTATTTCCATATTTAAAAAAGATTTATTTATTTATTTGAGAGAAAGAGAGTGTGAACAGGAGAGGGGCGGTGGGGTGGGGGGAATCTCAAGCAAACTCTCTGCTGAGTGTAGAGCAGGGCTTGATCCCACAATGCTGAAATCATGACCTGAGCTAAATTAAGAGGCTGACACTCAACCAACTGAGCCACCCATGCAGCCATTGAAGACACTATTTTTTTTATCATTACGTATTCTTGCCTTCTTTGCATACAGTTGGCCGTATTAGCATGGGTTTATTTCTAAGCTCTATTCTATTCTGTTGATCTTTGTGTCTGTTTTAGTGCCAGTGCCATATTGTTTTGATTACCACAGCTATTTTAGTATAGCTTGAAATCTGGGATTATGATACCTCCAGCTTTGTTCTTCTTATTCAAGGTTACTTTGGCTGTTTAGGCTCTTTTGTGGTTCCATACAGTTTTGGGGATTATTTGTTGTAATTCTCCAAAAAATGCTATTGGTATTTTGATAAGGATTGCATTGAATCTGTTGTTGCCTTGGGTAGTATGGACATTGTAACAATATTAAGTCTTCCATCCATGAGCGTGAGTATCTTTCCATTTGTTTGTGCTATCTTCAGTTTTTTTCAACAGTGTTTTATAATTTTCAGAGTAAACATCTTTTATCTCCTTGGTTAAATTTATTCCTGGTATTTTATTCTTTTTGGTACAGTTGTAAATTGAATTATTTTCTTGATTTTTGTTGTTGTTTGGTTGTTTTCTTCATTTTTCTGCTACTTCGTTATTAGTGTATAGGAACACAACTGATTTCTGAGTATTAATTTTGTATCCTGAAACTATACTGAGTTCATTTGCTACTTCTAATAGATTTTTGGTGGAGTCTCTAAGGTTTTCCATGTATAGCATTACATATTATCTGCAAATTGTGATGGTTTAACTTCTTCTCTACCAATGTGGATGCCTTTTATTTCTTTTTCTTGTCTGACTGCTATGGCTGGAATGTCCAGTACTACGTTGAATAAAAGCAGTGAGAGCAGACAACCTTGTTTTTTTTCTGATCTTAGAGGAAAAGCTCTCAGTTTTTCATCGTTGAGTATGATGTTAGCTTTGGGTTTGTCATATATGGCCTTTATTATGTTGAGGTATGTTCCCTCTAAACCCACTTTGTTGAAGGTTTATATCAGGAAAGATGTTGAATTCTGTCAAATCCTTTTTCTGTGTCTACTGAAATGATCATATGGTTTCTACCCTTCATTTTGTTAGTGTGGTGTATCATGTTGATTGCTTTGCAGATGTTGAACCATTCTTGGTGGTAAGTGATCCTTTCAATGTATTATTGAATGTGGTTTGCTAATATTCTGCATCTGTATTCGTTGGTGATACCAACTGGTTTGTAATTGTGTTTTGTTTTGTTTTGTTTGTGTCATGTTTGGTTTTGGTATTAGGATCATGTAGGCCTTGTAGAATGTGTTTGGAAATTTTCCTTCTATTTTTTTCGGAATAGTTTGAGGAGAATAGGTGTTAACTCTTCTTTGGTAGAACTCACCTGTGAATCCATCTGATCCTGAACTTTTGTTTTTTGGAAGTTTTTTTGATTACCAGTTCATTTTCATTGCTAATAATTGGTCTGTGTTCAGATTTTTTATTTCTTTTTGGTTCAGTTTTGGAATGTTGGTTGTTTTTAGAACTTAACCATTCTAGGTTGTCAAGCTTGTTGCATATAATTTTTTGAAGTAGTCTCTTATAATTCCTTGCATTTCTGTGGTGTTAGACACTTAATCAACTGAGCCATGTAGACACCCCATAATTTTCTTACTTTTAATTATGGCCTTTTCTTTTCCATTTAGAGAAGTCCCTTTAACAATTCTCACAAGGCTAGCTTAGTGGTGATGAACTCCTTTAACATTTATGTGTCTGGGAAACTTTATTTCTCCTGAATTCTGAATTTCTGAATGATAATCTTGCTGGCTAGAGTATTCCTAGTTGTAGGTTTTTCCTTTCATCACTTTGAATAGATAATGCTTCTCTCTTTTGGCCTAAAAAATTTCTGTTAAAAAATCAGCTGATAGATTTATGGGATTTCTCTGGTATGTAACCATTTTCATTTCTCTTGCTGCTTTTAAAATTGTCTTTAATCTCTGATATTTTAATTATTATATGTCATTGTGTGGACTTCTTGGAATTCATCTTGTTTGGGATTCTAGAATTACTGAAGCTGGTTGTCTGTTTCCTTCCCTGTAGCTGGGGAAGTTTTCAGCTATTATTTCTTCAAATAAGTTTTCTGCCCCCTTTTCTCTCTCTTCTCCTTTGGGGACCCTTATAATACAAATGTTTGTGCACTTGATATTGTCCAAGATCTCCTTTAACCTATCCTCATTTTTAAAAGAAATAATTTTTCTTGGGGTGCCTGGGTGGCTTAGTTGTTAAGTGTCTGCCTTGGGCTTAGGTCATGATCCCAGAGTCCTGGGATCGAGCCCCACATCGGGCTCGCTGCTCGGCGGGAAGCCTGCTTCTCCCTCTCCCACTCCCCCTGCTTTGTTTCCTCTCTCACTGTGTCTCTCTTTGTCAAATAAATAAATAAAATGTTTTTAAAAAGTTATTTTTTCTTATTGCTATTTATGTTGGGTTCTTCCCATGACCCTATCTTCTAGATTACTGATCCATTCTTCTACATCCTCTAATCTACTGTTGATTCCCTCAAGTTTTTACAAAATGTGAAGTTAAAAAATGAAAATTTAAAGGACATAAAAGGCATACCACTATCTAGTGTACAGAACAATGCCCTCACTTCCTTTTTAAGGACTTGAGGCTGAAATAGATTCTTTAATAGAAGAAATAAAAAGGTGGAATATATATATAATATATAATGTAATTAGAACAAAAACATATAAAAGCCCTAAAGCAAATAATCCATAGTTTATAAAAATAAAAATTATAAATAGAAAAAATAATTATACTTCCAATAGATTTCATATAAAAGAATAACTTGTAGATTCTTTAGATGGGAAAAAATTGCCTTGTCTAATAGATGACATCTCTAATAAGACTATGAAGAGGCATATACTTCAACTTCCAGCTCCAGGTAAAGTTTAAAGGGTAAAGGAGAGATAAGATAATTATTTCATTTAATTGAGATTGAGTGGCATAATGTAGGGTGATAATATCTACAGAGATAAAGTTTCTTTGCTTTCTTAAGACAAGAGAGGCTTCTTTTTTCCGTTTTTGTCTTCACCCTTTCGCATGTCTTTTCCTCTTGTGAATTCAGAGGTCACTGGGCAGGTAGGAGTGAAGAGATAAAGAGATTCAAGTATTAACAGATTAAAAGTGTAACAGTGGCCAGTGTTAACAATGAGCTTTGACAGTTTCCTTTTTCTTGGTTCTCAGCTCCTGACTGAGTAATGATTTACTTGCAGAGTTAGCTGCGCTGGATTATAGAGCAGCTGGAGAGAAGCTTTGGTACCAAAAGTTCTTAGGGCAATGTAATTGACTAGCTCCACAGCCACTACTTTCCTGTTCCTTGGATTCTGACCTTTCACTACTTTTAAAGAGTGAGAATCATGGAAATTCTTGGTAGCTTGTAGTCTAATTAGGCCTTAGGTCTATGATTCTGATCTAACACAATGATTACCTCACTGAGAAGAACTACCAGTATTACAGGTAGCAGGAGGAAGGACCCAGGTAAGGCAAAGTGTCAGAACCATTGAAAATGTTATATAGTTCACTCTTTAGATGAACAATAAATGGAGCAACAGACACCAGTGGAACTTGAAGATTTGCTTTATGGAGGGAAATGTTATACTCTTAAATAAAAAATTAATACCATAGAAGTCATATTCTAAAAAGAATTTAAGGTGGTTTTACTCACAGATTACTTGAAAATTATGTTTATTTAAATAGTTGCAAGTGTCAAAGCCTTGTCTTACAGTGAATACAAGTAATTGTTGTTAAATTTTTGGAAAGTGAACAGAGATGTACATACCATTAATTGAAAGTACTTTCTGTCCATCTTTAAATTACAACATTTAATTGGAAAATTATAGTTATTCAGTATTCTTAATGCTCTGAGTGAGAGTTTATATATTCTAGATTGGAGATTAGAGACTAAATTAATAGTAATTGTTTTTATTTTTAGGAATTGGAGTTTTCTTTTTATATTTTTGTTATAATGAAATATCCATGACAGATGTTAGGAAATACAGGACTTTGTTGTTTGGTACCTTTATTTATATAACCACTTTATTATTTGACCTCTAAAATCATTGCTGATTCTTTTTCTCTACCACACCCATCAGAATTTCTAGGTATTCGTATTTGAGAACAGCACATTTCTTGTCTCAGCATGTCAGTGTAACAAATACGATTTGTTAATATGGAATCATCAATTCACTTTATATGGTCTACTGAATAGTTATAAATTAGTAATAGATTCAGTCATTTCTGAACCATGAAATTTTAAATCAATGACTTTGAGGGGTGGATTGGATCTCACTGTTAGTTCTTTACTTAACATCTACTGAAATGGGATTACTACCACATCAAAGAATTTAAAATAGGGGTTCCTTTAGTTTGAACCTGAAGTTTTCATTTTTGTCTTTTGTGGTCCACTGAGGAAGACAGTATGTTTGTAAGATTTTAGGGAGGCAAACTAGTATCTTAGAAGTATATAATCTTTGTTTACCCAGACACCAAAAGAAAGAAAGATAAATTGGAGTTCATCAAAATTAAAAACTTACATGTGTCAGAGGACACTATTAAAGTGAAAAGACATCCCACATATTGGAAGAAAATCTTTGCAAATCTTATAACTGATAACAGTCTAGTATCCAGAATACATATAGAATTCTTACAACCTAACAAAAAAGATAACTTAACTGAAAAATAGATAAGTGACTGGAGTAGGCATTTCTTCAAAGGAAAAATATGTATAGATGATCAATAAGTATATGAAAGGGTGTTCAACGTCACTAGTAATTTTGAAAATGCAAGTTAAAATCGCAAAGAGATACCAGTTTATAATTTCTAGAATGGCTACATTTAAAATACAAGCAGAGGAGAGTCAGTCAGTTGAGCATCGGAGTCTTGGTTTCTACTCAGGTCATGATCTCAGAGTTATGAGATTCTGCTCTGCGTCAAGCTCTGTGCTTAGCTGGGAATCTGCTTTAGATTCTCTCTCTGCCCATACCCCCGCTCTTTCTCTCTCTCAAATAAATCTTTAAAAAATAAAGTTAAATTAAAAAGAAACAAAATAAGTGTTGGGGAGGATGTGAGGAAATTGGACCCTCAAACTTAGCGGGTGGGAATGTTGGATGGTGTAGCTGCTATAGAAAGCAGTAGGGCAGTTCTTCAAAATGTTAAACTTAAGAGATACCATACTGCCCAAAGATTCTATTACCAGATATATACCCAAGAGAATTGAAAACAAATGTTATATAAAAACTTGTACACAAGTACTCATAACAGCATTATTCTTAGTAGCCAAAAAGTAGAAACAACCCAAATTGTTCACCAGCTGATCAATGGATAAATTTAATGTGGTATATCCATACAAGGGAATATTATTCAGCCATAAAAAGGAAATAATACATACTATAACATGGATAAACCTTGAAAATATTGCTCTAGTTTAAGTGAAACAAGATACAAAAAGGCACATATTGTATGATTCCTTTTATATGGCATATCCAGAATAGACAAAAATATATAAGTAGATTCATGATTGCCAGGGCCTGGGGGACTGGGAAATGACTGCCAATTCGTATATGATGGGGTGATGATAATGGTCTGGCATTAAAGAGTAGTAATGGTTATACGACCTTGTGAATATATTCAAAAACTTAAAAGCAAAAGGAAACAAAACCCTAGTTTTAGATTTCTATGCTACTTTTTACCAGTGGTATGATTTCTTTACATTCCATTTCTTTTTTCTTTCTTTAAAAAGTGGGGATGACTTACCTACCTCTTAGGTTCGTCATGAAGATTGAGCTGAAAGAACATAGATATAAGCAAATACAGACTTCTAAAACAGAACTACTTTAAAGAATCTCTTTTTAAATTCTAAGTAAATGAACCAAAGCTGTTTTTGAAAAAGAGCAAAAATGTTCAGCAACAGCAGCAAACAAAGGCCCAATAATGTAATTCTGAAATAGTGCAAAATGCACTAAGACTTCTAAGACAGTTTCTACCCTTGGAAGCTATTAGTAATTTACAGAATTTTGAGAATTCTTACTCATAACCCCAAGTCTGGAAAGAAGGAAATTAAATGACTGTTCTTTATCTTCTCATTCTTTTGTGCAAGAAAAAAAAAATAAATGAAACAAAAAGTTTAAAAAAAAAAGTACTATTTCTATTAGATACAAACTGAATCAAGGAACACAGGGAAACCTCCCATGTGAGTGGGGCACGACACCCCCCAACTAGGTAGATGGGCATTTAACAAAATGTGAGAATTAAAAACCTGGATGTACCAAGGAAATACAAGAGGTTCTTACTAATCTTACTAGAAAAGGCAGGTGTTCTAAAGAGATAACAGCATATCCAGTCACATGAAAATGATAACATTTGTATAAAAGTGAGTTAGTTGGCTTTATTTCAGCAATATCAGTTTTGAGTTGAACATTAAAATAATTTAAAGGGGGGCGCCTGGGTGGCTCAGTGGGTTAAGCCGCTGCCTTCGGCTCAGGTCATGATCTCAGGGTCCTGGGATCGAGGCCCGCATCGGGCTCTCTGCTCAGCAGGGAGCCTGCTTCCCTCTCTCTCTCTCTCTGTCTGCCTCTCTGTCTACTTGTGATCTCTCTCTGCCAAATAAATAAATAAAATCTTTAAAAAATAATAATTTAAAGGGGAAAAAAATCACATGATTATCTCAATAGAGATACCACCAAAACCAAGTAATCTTAGATGTAAATAAGAGAGTTAGAAAGTCACCCATATTAAATAAAAGAGCAACTAAAAGATCTAGACAGAATTGCAATATTAAAAATAAAAGCATAACTATGTAAACATACTATAGGAAACTAATGAATTAACAAAAAAAAAAGAAGAAGAAGAAAGAAATAGCATGCAGAAGATGAAGACCCATAACCTAAAAGAGAGAAGGAAAGATCTCATATGTACTTTAAGTGATAGACTTTAATGAAAAAACAAAAGCAAAAATAAGAGCAGGAAAGAGTTCAAAGACAGGATGATTAATACAACAAATTTAGATTAAATATAAATTGCAGATTTCAGGAAACCAATTGAGGACTAAACCAATTCTAGAACAAATTCTAGAACAAATTAAAAATTAGAAATAAAGAACATAACATGGCTAACATATGAATTATATAATAAGAAAATAGGAAAACTATAGATAGATTAAGTAGATATTAAAAAAGAGTAAAGTTGGAAAAGCAACTAATAGATATGGGGCTAAAATTCCTCTAGCATAATAATAATTAGTGCCCCCCAAATAGAGCACTCAACAAAGAGCAGAAAATGTATTCAAAGATGAGATAAAAGAAAATTTAGCTGAAATAAAGAATTGAATGTAGAGATTGGGACACCTGGGTGGCTCAGTGGGTTAAAGCCTCTGCCTTCGGTTCAGGTCGTGATCCTAGGGTCCTGGGATAGAGCCCCGTGTCAGGCTCTCTGCTTGGCGGGGAGCCTGCTTCCTCCTTCTCTCTCTCTGCCTGCCTCTCAGCCTACTTGTGATCTCTGTCTGTCAAATAAATAAATAAAATCTTTAAAAAAAAAATTGAATGTAGAGATAGAAAAAGTAGATAGCAAACAAGATGGAAAAAAGTAGAGTAAGATGTGATACCGTATTATCTTAAACATTCAAAGTTCAATCAATGCTATCTAAAATTGAGAAAAGACATACATTTTCCAACTTAATGTTTTCCTTGATTTCTTTTAGACTTAGAGGATTCTTTCCAAAAACTTCTCTTATGGTAAAGAAATATTTAACATATTCTGTAGTTTAATTAATTTCTTATTGCCTTTATTACATTATAAAAAAGTTAAAATTTAATGCTTTTATGTAAAAATGTATCCCATCTTTGTACAGTTATTACTACTGCTCTATATTCACAGAGGGAGAAGTAGGTAGGAGGTATTAAGCTATATGTCTAGAATGATATGATGTTAACTTATTAGTAATGATGGTTTCTGATCCTGTATCAGTCAGGATCTACTCAGGAGATAGAAACCATACCAGTTACTTTTAATAGAAAATTTAATATAAGGTATTGTTAACAGACATTAAACTCAAGTGGCAAAATAGGATATTAAAGTTTTCAGAGAGGTGTTGACTGTGGGAAGCAGCTACCATTCCTAAGGCCATAGGAAAGAAGTTGGACTTATTAGAGTATATAAATTCACAGGAGGGGCCCTGTGGAATTTAAACTCAGATCTCTGAGAAGGAGGTCCTGCTTATTCTAGTATTAAAGCCTCTGGACTCTGAGGGTGAGCCCCACGGGCCTGGGACTCAAATGCCTGGTGCTATTGTCTCTGAGGAGGGCACAAAAAGGCTGTTTGGGATAATAAATGAGGTAAAAAAAAACAATGTTATTTTGTTCTAGATGGCTAGCCAGAACAGGGAATACCTTTCCAATTATTAGAAGTATTTCTCTGTGTCTTTCAATATAGAACTTTTGAAAGTTTTTATTTATACTGATATTGTGTATTTTAAAAAATTTATTGCTAGCTAATTTAGTTTAGTTTTGTTCCTATAAGTGAAAACTTTTCTTCTATACTATCTTATGACTGGTTTTAGTTTGTGTATAAAAAGCACTCTTATGTTTAAATATTGATTTAACATCCAGAATCCTTACTGAATTTTGTTAGTTAGTTTTTTCACTTCGTTGTTTATAAGCTTCTCTAAATAGCTCTTCGTTGTTTATAAGCTTCTCTAAATAGCTCTTAGAGAAATCGGCTTCACATTTTGTTAGGTGGGAGTCTTTGTCCAACACACTTATTTCTCTTTATTGCCAAGTACCATTTTTTTTCCTGAACTATTATTGTAAAAGACTAGTCTCCCTGCTTCTACCCCTGTCCCATCACCAATTCATTCTCAACACAGTTGCTAATATAATATTTAAAAAACTTAAATCATATCACTTTCCTGCTCATAACCCTTAAGTGATCATTCACTGTTCTTCAGATAAAATTCAGATTCCTTAGTATAACCTACAAGGCTTTGTGTCTTAGTCTGCTTGGGCTTTAAGAACAAAGTATTGTAGACTGGGTGGCTTAAACAACAGAAATTTATTTTCCCGGTTTGGAGGCTAGGAAGTCCAAGGATAAGGTGCTAGCCAATTCACTTCCTGGTGAGTGCTCTCTTTCTGGTGTGCAGATGCTCACCTCCTTGCCCGTGTCCTCACATGGTCTTTCCTGTGTTTGTACTCCAGAGGGAGGATGGAGAACATACTCTTCTTTCTCCTAAGGCCACTAATCACATCAAAATGGCCTGACCCTCATGACCGGAGGTAATCTTCGTTACCTCCCATGGGCCCTACATCCAAATACCAGCATACTGTGGGGTAGGTCTTCAAAATAAGAATTTTGGGGGGACACATTCAGTCCACACTGATCTAAATGATCTGATCCCTGCCTATCTCTTTAACCTCTTCTAGTGGCATTCTCCAGAGTCCCTTCACACACTGGCCTCTTTTAAATTTCTCAAACACATCGTGCTTCTTTCTTTCTTTCTTTCTTTCTTTTTTAAAGATTTTATTTATTTATTTGACAGATTACAAGTAAGCAGAGAGGCAGGCAGAGAGAGAGAAAGGAGGAAGCAGGCTCCCCACTGAGCAGGGAGCCCAATGCCAGGCTCAATCCCAGGCTCGATCCCAGGATCCTAAGATCATGACCTGAGCTGAAGGCGGAGGCTTTAACCCACTAAGCCACCCAGGTGCCCCACATCGGGCTTCTTTTTACTTAAGAATCTTTACACGTGCTGTTCTCTGCCTAGAGGCTCTTCCTTAGGCTGTTTAAATGAGAGATTTTTTTGTCCTGTAAGTCTCAGTTTATTTTTTAATTTTATATTTATTTTTATTTTTATCTTTTATGTCTCAGCTTAAATACCCCCTTTCTCAGAATCCACATACGTGAGCATGTCTCTTCTAATTGTCAACTCACTGAATCTATTACAAATGTGTATCTACGTATGTATACATACTTCTATTCTTCTGTCTACTTTTATAATGATCAGAATCCTCCATAATTGTTTTCCAGCAGAAAAAAATTCTGTTGATATTTTCAGATCATGTCAACTCCATACTTTCTGGGTTTTATTTTGGTAAAATATATATAAAATAAAACTTTCCATTTAAACCATTTTTAAGCATACAAATCAGTGACATTAATTTCATTCACAGTGTTGAATATTGATAAACTTTTTTTAGCCTCTTTACTTCACAGTCAAGCTTTTGCTTTTGCTTCATCGTATACTGTTGAGAAAGTAATACTCACGTACATTGTTGTACTTTGACAATACCTTTAAGAATTTAAAGGTATAAAATTTAATGCCATAATTCAAGTTCTAGGAATGATTTGTACATGTATTTAAGACACCTATACATAGATTTTCATTGCAGACAACAAAGGTTTGGAAACAACCTAATTATCCCATCAGTAGGGCAGGAGCTAGTTTAATGAATTATGGTATAATTATACCACGAAATACTACTCAGTTATGAGGTGATGGAGCAGTTCTGTAGGTAATTACATGGAATGATTTCCAAGAAGAAAGCAAAGTGTAGAGAGCATTGTTGTATAGTATGCATGCTATGGTTTGTGTACTCCCCGCAAAAGATATTATGCTGGAATTTTGCTAGATTATCTTTTGAAAGATAGAGCAAAAACTGGTGGTTGCCTCAAGGATAAGAAACCAGATGACAAAAGCTTCAAGGGTAGGATGGATACTTTCTCACTGAAAGAATAATAAAAATTACTGTGGGAGTAGAGATGAATGTTTCTGGCTGAAACTATGGGGAAGACTGTTTGAAAAACAAAGATTTTTTTTTTTTAAAGCTTGGTATTGCTTTTATCTGATAAAAGTAGAACATATATTGACAGCTAGTTATGATAGATACTGCTGTGAGAGATGTAAAATGATTTTAGTTACAAGTGGAAATGTTATTATTATTATTTTTTTTTAAGGTGGTGATAGTGGACTGGATGGGTTAGGAGGACCAGGTGTACAACTAGGAAGCCCTGACAAGAAAAAACGCAAGACAAATACACAGGTAAATTAACATTTTCTTTAATAATGGTTTTTGTTCACTGATAAGATCAATCTGATGAGGTAAATTTAAATTTGGTCATGGGTTTGTTTCCTATCCTCTTCATAACCTAACTGTGAATTCTACAGTGATTTTTTTTTTTTTTAATTCTGCAACTAGTGGCTGATGTTGGCCTATAGGTCTAAAGTGAGTATTGCAAGAAAGAAGTGTAGGCAGACAAATGAAAATGCTTGTTCTTAAATCTAACTTAAAAACCATAGGTAACTGTAGTTCTACTAAAAGATTGTAAAATCTGGGGACACAGGTTTAACTTGAAGTAGTGTTCAGCTGTTAACAGTAATTCAGTAGTACATACGTGTCATTAAGCAATTGTGGTGGAAGAATCTTTTGTGTATAACCTGTGCTTAGATAACCATTATAAGAATAGGCTTCTGTGCTTTTATCCCTTATAAATTTGAAGCACTCTTTCTATTTTAAGGACTACGAGAAAGAAAGATGTGTATTCAGATTATTTCCATTTTGGCCACCATCTGTTAAACTTCCAGCGTGACTAAAACTGGAAGTTTATTTTTCCATTCTGAGGCCAAGAGCATAGTGCTTGGGGAATACTTTAATAGCTACTCCCTGAAGTTAAGCTAACAAAAAAACTTAGATCCTGTTTATTGTTACTTAATTTTATGGTTTAAGTGAAAGGTTCCAGAATTACAGTTAAGCATATTAAATGAAAGTTACATAATGAAGCTTCTTTTGAAGCTTAAATACATTTGGAATTTGAAGTAACAATGAGTTTGAGCTCAGAAAAGCATACCTCCTTTCCTTTCTTAAAGAAAGAAGTCTACACATTTTAATCATTAAATATAATTAAATATGAAAACTATTTGGAATTGAAAGGTCAAATGAATTAGATTTTCATAAACAAAGCAAGAGAAATTTGATTAAAGCTAGGTTGTTACATGTTGAGATAACAGTTTTAATAACTTCTTTGATCGAAACATGTCCTTTACTCTACATTCTCATTTCAGGGGCCTTCTTTTCCTCCATTGTCTGAGTATGCTCCACCACCGAATCCAAACTCTGACCATCTAGTGGCTGCTAATCCATTTGATGACAACTATAATACTATTTCCTATAAACCACTACCTTCATCAAATCCATATCTTGGCCCTGGTTATCCTGGCTTTGGAGGCTATAGCACATTCAGAATGCCACCTCACGTACCTCCAAGAATGTCTTCCCCATACTGTGGTCCTTACTCACTCAGGAATCAGCCACACCCATTTCCTCAGAATCCTTTGGGCATGGGTTTTAATCGACCTCATGCTTTTAACTTTGGGCCACATGATAATTCAAGCTTTGGAAACCCATCCTATAATAATGCACTAAGTCAGAATGTTAATATGCCTAATCAACATTTTCGACAGAATCCTGCTGAAAACTTTAATCAGATTCCTCCACAGAATGCTAACCAAGTTTCTAACCCTGACTTGTCATCTAACTTTGTCCCTGGAAATAATGCAAATTTTACTTCTCCATTAGAATCTAATCATTCTTTTATTCCTCCCCCAAACACTTTCAGTCAAGCAAAAGCACCACCCCAAAAACAAGACTTTAGTCAAGGAGCAACCAAAAATACTAATCAAAATTCCTCTGCTCATCCACCTCACTTAAATATGGATGACACAGTGAATCAGAGTAATATCGAATTAAAAAATGTTAATCGAAACAATGCAGTAAATCAAGAGAATAGCCGTTCGAGTACCACAGAAGCAACAAATAACAGCCATGCAAATGGGACACAGAATAAGCCGCGACAACCTAGAGGTGCCCCAGATACCTGCACCACTGAAAAAAGCAATAAATCCTCTCTTCACCCAAGCCGTCATGGCCATTCTTCTTCTGACCCAGTGTATCCTTGTGGAATTTGTACAAATGAAGTGAATGATGATCAGGATGCCATCTTGTGTGAAGCCTCTTGTCAGAAATGGTTTCATCGGATCTGCACTGGAATGACTGAAACCGCTTATGGCCTCCTAACTGCAGAGGCCTCAGCAGTATGGGGCTGTGACACCTGTATGGCTGACAAGGATGTCCAGTTGATGCGCACTCGAGAGACTTTTGGTCCACCTGCAGTGGGCAGTGATGCTTAATCACCGGCATTAACTAAAGGGTCCCCTTCCCCCGTGTCTTACAGAGGTTCAGTGACACAGGGTTTTAATGTTTTACATTATTTTTTTAAATGCACACACAAAAAGATTATTTACCTTTTAGTTTTTGTTAATATTCTACTTCATTACCAGTGCAAATTTTATATTGTCCTTGTTTGCTATCTTAAATGAGAATAATGTATATGGGGGTGCTTTAGAAAGTACTATACTAATAAATGTTAGTTGTTGTTGTTGTTGTTGTTAATCATAACCATAAAAAAGCCTCTTGAAGCTTCAAAATAATATATAGCAAATGTAGGCAAGTTTTGACTTTAGAAAGTTAGAATCATTGAAAAATGTACATTGCAGAGCTGAACTTTGGTAATATTACATTAAATGGTTCAAAAAATTTTTCAAGGATCTACTTGACATGTTTTCAGGAAAAGATATGTGTAGCTATAACATGGAAGAAAGCATACATTTTAATGGATGTTTTAAAAAAAAAATAGAGTATGTTACCAGATTTCTTCCCACTCGGGTCTTTGAAGTTAGTGACTTTCCTATTTTCAAGTCCGTCTTTTCAAGGTATCTGTTTATACAGATATGAGACAGAAGTTAGCATATAGTAGATGCTTTGTAAGTATTTGTTCATTAAGTTGTGGATTGTACCACATGAAATTGCTAATATTAGATCAGTTGAAAAAGGACTGCAGTTAGTAGAGTTGAAGTGAAATATGTTTCTAGTTGTGCTGTTTAGAATTAAATAGTATTATGCTCTTCATGCAGTTTCCTTCAATTATTGAGTTGTTTTGTTATTGTTTTCCAGAGAAATAAATAACATAGTGTCTTCGGAAGAATTGTGAATACTTCTTTTAACACGATTTGAAGCCAGGACATACTGCACATGACATAGGTGGAATCATCAAGTTGGCCTTAGAAAGCTCAGCTGGTGAGACCTGCTCAATGGTGGTTTGAAAAATCTTGTTCTGGTGATTTGGATTCAAAGACAAGCCTCGGGGGAGATCAGAATCCATTTTGAGCAAAGACCAATTAAGAGCCAGGGTGAAGCTAACTTACAAACAATTTCAAGGCCTTGAAGTAGATAGGAGTTTCTGTTGTGACTGGGGAAAGTGTAACGATGGACTCAAGAACATCCTCCTGGGCAATGATCAAGAACAGAGACAGAGGTGTACTCGCTGAGACTTAAAACAGTGACCTGTGACCAAAAAACCACACAAAAAAACAAACAAAATACACCACAAGATACTGTTTGAGGATTGATAGCAATTCATACAATGGTTGGATGTTGGTGAAGCTCCCAAACTTGCACCATCATTATCATTGTGACCAAAAAAGTTCTGAAGGCCGTGTAGGGATCTGCAAAAGAATAATTAATTACTACTGTTTAAACCCTAGTAAAGCAGCAGCAGCAGCAGCAGTGTCTCGCCAAGAAATTAAAATTGTGCGTGAAACTCTTGATTAAAAAAACATTCTTTGGTTAATAAACATGACCCTACACTTCTACATGACAGCACTTGACCTCGCATGCCACAAGCCACTAAAGCAAAATTAACTGAATTGGGATTTTAAATTTTGTCATATCCATTATAGTCACCAGACCTTTATCCAGCAAGCTACCATCTTTTTCATCATTTGAAGCTTTTTTTTAATAAACAACATGTTTTCCAATTAAGAAACAGTAATTGGAGGGATATGAACAGTTTATATAGTTGAAGACATGACAAATTTTATAAAAATGAAATACTTAATATCCTACTAGAAGAAAACTATTAATGCTCATGATGCATATTTTGATTAAATAAAATTTATTTTTTTAAATAGTGTTTTAATTTTGACCTACAAAAACAGCAATTTCATATGGTACAATTTAGTAGAAGGTTTTCTCCATTTACCTGTGACTAGTTAGAGGTGAGTACAAAATATTTTCAATAGAGCTGTAAATTATATATCTTTACAATTTTAGGAAATGAAATGATATAAACTCTTATACTAGGTACTCCTTCGTGTGAAAACTTTACCAATTGAAGCAGGTGAAAATGCAGTATTTTTGGCTGACTCTGACTTTTGATGTATTTAGAAGCATTTTTGAAGATTCCATGTTGCTTACTTTATATTTGAAGTACACGATTTTCTAAATGTTTAAGGACCTACTTATGTTGTTCTTGAAATCTTGAAATCCTAGTGAGTGCTGGTTTTGAAGACACTTCCAGTGTCTTCAGGAGTTAACATTCTACATGGTAGTACTTGAGTTGTACTTACTGTTAGAATTGATTATGTATTTTCTTAAGCCATCTGTTGCTTACAGTTTCAGTAGTTGTTTTGTGAAAGTGAAGTAACCTCTCCCAAGCTAGTCTAAAGGTACTTGATTTGTAATGTGGTTCTTTTCCATTTCCAAATAGCCATTTTTGAAAACTTACAAGTGAATTTTTATTCAAGTATTTAGATCTTCTGAGCACCTTATTTAAGTAAGTCTGTAAATATTCAGAGAAAAACTCGTGGTTGACTGACCGTGAGTCACAGGTAAACTATAACCATAGTTTGTGAATGTTTTCATGTATTCAAATTACTTTACTTAACTAGTTCCACATTTGTCTGTATATGATTACTAAGTCAAAAGTTAGATGTTTTTTGATAGGAAAAGTGATGAAGTGTAAGAATGTCCAATTTGACCCCAAAAGGCTACTATACAAATTGATATGGCTTTGTTAGGACAAGTGATGAGCTACCCTAAACATTTTCAGATATTCAGTAATGAAAAGAATTGTACTTAGGTAGAATAATCTTCCACTAGCATTGCACCATTTTTTATATAATCCTTTTCCTTCACTGAAGGCCTCATCTCACATGCGCACATACACCCAGAGAGATACACATACACAACTGAGCAGGAAAACATGGTTTCTCCCATATTCTCAAGTTTTGTCTAAGTTCAACCTGGCTAACTCTCAGCAGCTAGGCTTTCTCGTGACAGCTAGATTACTGATAGTTTTAAAGCATCTATTCCTTTCCCAGAACTTGCTTTATTCATTTTACTAGAGAATTCCTAGTCTACTTACTTGTTCAACTACTGGACTCACTAATGCCGAAGTAGCTTAGCTTGTAAAAGAAAAATTATTCTTCAGATAGAGTGCTTAGAATTAGTGTTGTGATTGGTGTATTCCTTTGGTGCGAAATACTTTTAGAGTACTGCTATTAGGATTCTTGTTACCCAAATTAGAAGATTATGTACATAAAGCAAGATTTTCTTCTAGTGGGGCTTACTCTTCCTGGATTAACACAATATAAAGAAATCTGATTTTTTTTAAGCCTTCCAGCTCTGCCTACTGGTGGGAAAAAACCTCAGTAGTGTGGGTCACCATGAATTCTGCTGACTTTAGTCATCCAAATAAGTATCAGGGGTCTTCATCTAGAATTCTTTCAAACTTGTTTGTCTTGAACATATTAAAAGTGCTAGTACTTATTGTCCAGCATATACTATAGTAATTGTATTTAATAGTAAAAAAAAATGTAAGTAATAATTTTTTTAAGGGAGCGCTAAAGAATTTTTGGATTTTTTTTTTTTACAGTGTATAGAGGTTTCATATGCATGAGCATTTGTGCTATTTTGATTTTTTTTAATTAAAAAGTTCAATTAAGAGCATCCAGGCTCCCAAATGTCATTTGTAAATAGTGGTTTGGAACATTATATAAAATGATTAGATTGTTAAGAAAGCTGATAAAGGCTTATTTCAACCATAATGTAGTTAACCACTAGTATCATGCTGAGCACTCAGTTTTCTTTAGGGCTCAATGTAGGAGGTAGAAAGAAACAGGGGTCTTTCCTTTTTCCTGGTGGGATTCAGGAAAGCTAGGTTTCTTGGTGTTAGTGTTTCCTAGTTGTCCTCTTACCATCCTAAACCCTCCAGTGGAATACTATATAAGCCAACTTGCCTTTTCCCTTGCTGGATGCTCTGTGCTTCAAAATTTCATCTTTTCTCCATTCAGAATTCCCATTTTTTCCCCTGTGGTTATGGCTGGCTAGATTTTAAGAGAAAAATATTTTCCATCAAGATGTGAATAGTGAAGAAAGTGGGATTAAACATTTTTAAAGACTGCTTATTAGTTCAGAATGAATTTTTATCTAATAGGATTTCAGACAATATGACCACATCTCAGGCACTGTGGGAAGCAGTATTTTTTATTGAATTGGTGGATGCCTCTTGAGAGTACTTACCAATTTCCTTTAGATTGTTGGGACTTTTTACAGTTTTTTCCCTCAACTTAAGAACTCAGAGGTTTTTTTCTCATTTCAAAATTAGTAGCTTCCCCTTTCTCCCTATTCTGTTTATCCAATAGAAGAGTATAGAAGTCACATCTGCATTTTTCTAACTCTTGGTACAGAGATGGAAGTTTAGAGGTACTCCTGGAGTAGGGAGACAAGGGCTGGCATTAACATCTCCCCTGACATACAGTCTAGGGGAAATGAGCAGTGGCTATCTTTAAGCCAGATGTGAGTTCATCAGAGGCTGCCTGTATTTCTTTGACAATTTTTAATGAAACCCAATGGATAAGCTTCATCTTGATCATAGTTTGTCAAAATACATTACTTGCAATTATATTAAAACTTATTCTAAAGAATTGTACTTTTCTTGTTCTGTAGGTGACATAGATGATGTTGCTTGTTAGTTAAAATATCTTTTATAAAAGAAAGTCCTGCTTCTTATCATGATGTATGTGACTTAAATGACTGTTTCATATTAAAACTATTTCTTCCTTATGTACTGTTTACATATACCTCTTTTTGGGATATTAGTTCAGTACTTTTATACAAATCTGAGTGTGTTCCACATTGGTGACATGTATTTTTGCAGTAATTTTTCGTTTTGTTCTTAGAGCATGTCTAAAGTAACACATGCACTAGTGCTGTGGTCTGTGGCAAAATTACTGTAATTCAAATTGGAAAATAAAATGTTTCCAGACTTTGTCCAACATTTATTCCTATGGCGAAGGAAATTACTATGTAATACTAATTATTTCTTGTGCTGGTATGTTTAAGCTACTCTATGAAGTATGTGAAACATCAATATTTATGGATTAGTAGATGGCCTGATGTTTTGAAATGGGAGAGAGGGTAAAATTTGGTATTAGCAATTCATAACACTAATAATACAATAAATACTTCTTAAAATTTTGATTTTCTTTTCACAGTTATAACTTACCAAGGAATTACTATCTTAATTGTGAATATTAGGATTTTTCTTAGCCTTTACCATTAAAATTATATACTAGACTTTGAACCTACTCTGATCTTTTCCAACCAAAAAAGATACTATTCATTTTACCTTAACCAAAATAAGTAGAAATACTAATCTTCATTTGTTAAAAAGCAAGTATGATACCATACAAGTCCTATGATTTACTTAGAATTTGTAACCATTGATACAAGGACTTGAGTGGTGGTTGCTTTGTATTATCTGATGAAAGGTTTATTAATAAAAGTCATAATCAAGATATTTTTTAAAATGTTTAATCTTAGGAAAATATTAAGCTTTATAGAGCATTTATTTGAGAATACTATTCTCTTGTCTTTAAAACAAATACCCAAAAGAAATACCCAAAAGGTAATACTTGGCCAATGCAAATTGTATATTTGAAATTGTATACTTGAAAGCAAAAAAAAAGAATGCTTATGAGTGCTTAAACTGCATATCTTTTTAAAGTATTCAAATTTTTAGACTTTTATCAATTCAAACTACCCTGAATAAGGTTTTACTATATTAGTGATATATATTACAAGATAAATGTTTACCTATTTATGTTAATATCTCTATACAGCATCATTTTTGGCATGGATGTTGTAGTGTATTTTGTACATTTAATTATCAGCTATTAATAAGGTTGACATAGCAATAAATCTGATTCAGTTCTCAATATTTTAAAAAATGCCATATACCATACTATGGCACAATTCCATTATATTTGATTTGAATGCCCAGTGTTTACATGGGTCTATTTTGGGGTTAAAAATTTAGAATTACATATTAGGGATTCATCTTTTTCCCTGGCATCTTCACATATAATCACTGAGAAATGAGTCTCTTTCTATTTAAGTCATAGAGGTTTAAAGAAGTATTAGTATTAAATGATTCATGAATTGCTTTGTGGAAAAATTTAAAGTATGAAATGATGAGGTTACCCCCAAATTGTTTATTTTCTTTGTATGGTTTTGTACAGGTTACAGTTTTCAGAGAAATAAAATTGGCTTGGTCACTAATTGAATATAGTGGATAATAGATAGTTTGTCTAAGGGCTTCCAAGTATTAAACCAAAAATTCTCAATTCTGAATTACTTTTTAATAATTATTATTAATAGTGGTAAGCCAATTTTTCTTTTTCTTTTAAGATCTTTAATTCTTATAGTTTCCTCCTTTTGATCCCTTTCTTTCTTCCTCAGACATCATGGTAGAATTTAAGAGAAGTTTAACTTATCTTCCGCATTTTAGTTTTTTATTGCCAGATAAGTAGTAAGACGAGTAGAGGTTCTATTGTCAAAACAGTCCATTTTATTGTTGGCCATTCTTTCCAAGGTTCATACTAAATGTCATTTGTGCATTGTATAAAGAATGTTATTTATCAGTATTTAGACCTACTATTAGTAGAAATTATGTATGGCAGGCTTTCTTGAACAATATGTATTGTAAGTTTGTTCCTATAGTGTTATGCCTCAGATTCTTTTAAATAAAGCTAGTTTTTAAAGAGAAAAATAACTTTTTTTAAAGTGCTTGATTTTCAACAGGACAATCTTAGGTTATAGGTATGACAGTCTCGGCTTTGGGCAGGAAATGTTCCAGGAAACATTTACCAGAGCAATAGCCTACAATTTCCCAGGAATTTAGTTTTATACTGAGGACCAAACTATTACTTTTGGACAGGCCTAGTTATATGCATTCTTCCCCCCCCCCATGAAGTTTATACATAACATTGAGTCCTGAGTTTCTCTTTAAAAATCTGAGCATAACCTGTCTCTGTCTTGATTTTAACAGATTAGGACTTCAGTTCTGTTAACAGAAAATTAATTGGAGAGGAGTTCTACAACCTCAGCAGCTTAACAATCTCTGAAACGGAGACACCACTGTAGCAATGTTAAGATCAGATCATGTTTACAAAAGACCTCCAAAATTTGTTGGAAATAATCATTAGCTGTCTAGAATCTTACATGGAAAGATGCATGTGAATGTGTTGTTGCAACTTGGCATAAGAGGTAACAAAAATAGCAATAAGATAAAATTACATCAAGATAAAATTTGAATGCATGAAAGTTCTACTTAAATATATGGAAGGGTTGCCTGGGTGGCTCAGTCATTTAAGTGTCCAACTCAGGCTCAGCTCAGGTCTTTTTGTTTGTTTGGTTTGTTTTTTGTTTTTGTTTTTAAGTAGGTTCCATGCCCAGTGTGGAGCCCAAGGCAGGGTCTATTTCATGACCCCAAGATCACGACCTGAGCTGAGATTAGGCGTTTGATACTTAACTGGCTGAATCATCTAGGTACCCCTCAGCTCAGGTCTTGATCTAAGGGTTGTGATAGAATGTTCTAGTCCCATGTTAGGCTCCATTGGGGAGTGGAACCTACTTTAAAAATCAGTCAATTAAGTAAGAATTAATAAGGAATAACATGGAGGACATTAGGAGAAGGAAAGGAAAAGTGAACTGGGGGAAATCGGAAGGGGAGATGAAACATGAGAGGCTGTGGACTCTGAGAAACAAATGGAGGGTTTTGGAGGGGAGGGAGGGGGGGGTTGGGTGAGCCTGGTGGTGGGTATTATGGAGGGCACGGATTGCATGGAGCACTGGGTGTGGTGCATAAACAATGAATTCTGGAACACTGAAAAAAATGTTTAAAAAAATGTTAAAAATTAAAAAGATTTAAAGAAAAAAAAAAGAAAATTCCATCTCCCAACCAAATCCACTAACCTTCTTTCAATGTAAAAACATCTGTCAAATCAATCACACACGTTAAACAAATCTTAATATTAAGTTTAAAAAAAAATGAATTACAAATTAATGGAAGAATGGGGCGCATGACTGGCTCAATTGGAAGAATGTGGGGCTCTTGATCTTGGGTGGTAAGTTTGAGCCTCATGTTGGGTATAGAGGTTATTTAAATAAAACCTTTAAAAATTTATTAAACTTAGTATATGGAAGAAAAAAATCAATAAAAATGTGTTTATTTTACCTGTTGTAGAAGAGAGAAAGCTATACAGAGACTTCTGATCAAATAACATCTTGAATGGTTGCTCTAAAACACCCCCTCTGTTCCAAACATAGTATGATAAACATAAAAAGAGAAAATCGGGTTCAAAATTGAAATATATATCGAGGGGCAAGAAACAAAGGAAGACACCATGAACCATGCTGAAGCAGCTGCTTTCCCAACTCTAGGTCCAGAACAGAAGTTCTAATCTGGCAGGGTAATGAGATCTAAAAGTGCTACTCTGTTTCAAAACTTGTGAGATGTGATAACAGTACTAGAAGAGAAATGTATACATTTAGATAATTTTTGAGCCCAAATATAATGAACTAAGCACTGATCTCAAGAGGATAAGGGGAAAAATCCTAAGGAAAGCAGAAGGAAGAAAATAATTTTAAAAACAAGAAATAAAAAACGGGAGAGGAATAATAAAACCACAAACAGGTTATTTAAAAGAATAATAAAATCAATGATCCTCTGATGAAATGAAATTTTTTTAATAGCAGAAATAACAGGAATGAAAAGGGGGACCAAAACAGCACTGTTTGGGTGAAAGGCCAAGTTAGGATTCCTCTCCCTTGCTGCACCACTTGCGAAGGAGACTAAGCAGCAAAATCAAATGATATGTGTGTGGAGCTCCAGCTCATGGAGGAAGATGTGGGCCCAAGGTGGGCAGGTGCCCAGTTTGCAGTTTGCTCAGTTGGTAAAGACATCAGTTATCACCAAAGAACTGGCACAGTGAATCAGCACATAACGCTTGGCTGAATTGGGGTTTCTAGGCCACAACTTGGAGGGAACTTAAAACTGCTAGAAAGGATGAACCCCGAGGAAAGAAAGAAAAATAAAATGTAAAAAAAGCCACTGTAAATAAAGGTTTCAAATTTGTGAAGAAACATAATGATAAGATGGCTAACCAACACCTTGTGGAATTGTAATCCACCCAAAATGAAAATAATAGAGTAGACTGAAAAGGACTTTAAGAGAAGTATGTTTTGGTATCCTGAAAGCCAAACTAAAGAGTAAAAACTGCAGTTACAAAATTTGGTTAAGTAGACATTCATCTATTCAACATTTATTGTTTTTTATGTGTAAGGCCATGTTTTAGATGCTAAAGTACAGCAGTAAATCAAACAGACAAAAATTACCACCCTCAGGAGATTGTCATTCTAGAGAGAATAAGTGCTATACACAAAAAAGGGCATGAGATAGAAAATGCTGAACCTGGTAGGGCAAGAGGTGCAAATTCTTAATTTTTAATATCTCAATGAAGAAGTTAGGGATACTATCATACAGATAACTGGGGAAGAAAATTCCAGGCACAGGTAACAGCAGATACAACGATCCTGTGAAAAGAGCATGCTCGGCACATTTCATATATGTCAAAGGAGGCCAGTATGCCTGGAATGGAGTGAACAGCCCATGCATCGCGCTCTGAGATCAGCCAGGAGTCTGCTTGAGGATTCTTTCCCTCTGCCCCTCCCCTACTTGAACACGTGTGTGTGTTCTCTCTCTCTTTTTTCTTTCTCTCTCTCAATAAATAATCTTAAAAAAAGAAGACGTTACTGAAGCGTTTCAGAAGAGAAGGATCATTCTGACTCCTGTGTTGAAATAGATTCAAAAGGCAGGGAGTTGAAGAAAGAGGACTAGTTAGGAAGCTATTATAGTAATTCATGTGAGATATAATGTGATTAGAACCACAAAGATAACAGTGGAAGGAGTGAAATGTGGATTTTGTTTGGTCTTGATTCAAACAAAATAACTGTAAAAACACATGACTGGGGAGATGTGGACTGGAATCCTAAAAAACTGATGTCACTGAAACAGAAAATGGATTCGAGATTGCCAGAGGCAGAAGGGTGGGGGTTGAAATGGGTAAAGAGAGTCAAAAGGTATAAACTTCAGTTATAAATAAGTTCAGGGGATGTAATGCACAGCATGGTGAGTAAAGTTAACAATACTGGTATATATATGAAAGTTGCTAAGAGAATAGATCTTAAAAGTTCTCATCATAAGAAAAGATTATAATGATGTGAGGTGATACATGTTAATTAAACTTATTGTGGTGATCATTTCACTATATATATATATATATATATATATATAATCATCATGATGTACACCTGAGACTAATAAATGTTATATGTCAATCATATCACAAGAGAACTGGAAAAGTATTTCTGGTTACACATTTAAAAAATAAAAGGCCAAAAAGTATTAATAGAAGAACATTTCATAATTATAAAGGGAACAACCCACCAAAATGATAAAATAATCATGAATACATATGTTTACAACAGAGACTCAACATACATAAAGCAAAAGACAGAATTACAGGAAGGAAAAGTAGCAATTGTGTGAGATCTTTTAAAAATTTGTATCTGAAAATGATAGCTCAAGTATATGTTGTATGTTAAAGAATAAACATATACCAAGATGAATTTAGAATATTTAACCAGATGTGCCAAAAACAACAGAATTTTATTACTTCACATAAAATGAACTTTGAAGATAGATAGTTTCAGGACTGGTTAATTCATCAACTCAATATCAGGAAACCATGTAGCTTTCTCTATGATTTTCTTGGCTTTCCTCTCATGATTGAAAGATGGTTACCACTGCTACATATATCATTTTCTTACAGAATAACATCCAAAGCAAGCAGAAAAGGAGGCTCATGTAGCTCTATTTTTGTGAAAAAGGAGGATCCTTCAGAGGTCTCCAGCAGCCTTTCCCTTCGAGAAATAGGAATCATTAGTTTAGACCAAACATGATTCTTCCTTTGGAGCTAGACCCAACTTTTCTGAAAATATTGCCATCTAATATGCAAAGAAAATAAAAGAAATAAGGAAAAATATGGAAACAAGGAAAATAAGGAGAAAAGGAGAATGGTTTTGAGATAAGCAACCAATAGCACCTGGTCCCAAAATGAACAAGCTTGAGCTAGTGAAGAACCTGTCACCAAACAAGAAATACACATTCTTTTCAAGCATTCAAGGAATATTTGCAAAATTTTGCCTTGTCCTAAGTTATAAAATAAGTCGCAACACATTTCAAAGAACTTTTATTATGTACACTGTGTTGCCTGACCCAAAGGTAACAAAAAGCAGTCTATATAGTATATAAGAATAACCTCTTAAATAACTAATTAAAACAAAAGTTGCATAATATTTAAACCTAAAGACAATTTAAATACTACGTATCAAAACTAAAAGCATAGGTTTAGAATATAGAAAGTTACAAGGAACCTCACTCCCACCCTAACAAAAAAAGAAGTTAGCTAATCTACAAAACTGTAATTTTACCTAAGATCATCAGAGAGCTGATTTCAAAAGCTATAAAATAATTTGAATATCACAGGGGGACAAGCCTTTCCAAGGAGAGATGCAGTACGTAAACTGTTTCATGGGCTGATAGACTTGTGCTAACAGAAATGTCAAAGTTCTTGAGGTAGGATTAGACCAGAAAGAAACTACACCAAAAAATTAGGAGTGTTGGAAATGGTAAAAAAAAGGTTAAATATAGAAGGCATTTTTTTCTTTTTTTAAAAACTGCTTTGACCCACACATACTCAGTCAATTGGTTTTTGAAAAGTTGCCAAGATAAGTCAGTTGAAAAATGATTCTTTAACAAATGATACTGAAATAATTAGATAACCATATGCAAAAAAAAAATGCCTGGACTTAACACATATGGCACCATATTTTTAAGAAACTCAAAATGGAACTCAAATTTAAGACATTTAAAACTATAAAACTTTTAGATGAAAATAGAAAGACTTTGTGAATTTAGGTTAGGGAATCATTTCTTAGATAAAAATCAAAAGGGACAAATATTTTGAAAGTTGATAAATTAAGCTTTACCTAAACCACAGAAGGTGAGGAAATATTTGAAAAACATATCTGACAGAGGACTTGTATCCAGATATACAAAAATTGCTTACAAATCAATATAAATATAGAATATTTTTTTAAAAAATGATTAAAATATTTTAACAGGCAATTCATGGAAGAGTGAAATGAAAAAAAGCACATGAAAAGACGCTCAACTTCATTTGTCTCGAGGGAAATGCAAATAAAAAGCATAAGAGAGGGGCGCCTGGGTGGCTCAGTGGGTTGAAAGCCTCTGCCTTCTGCTCAGGGTCCTGGAATAGAGCCCCGTGTTGGCTCTCTGCTCAGCAGGAAGCCTAATTCCTAATTCTTTTTGCCTGCCTCTCTGCCTACTTGTGATTTCTGTCTGTCAAATGAATAAATAAAATCTTAAACAAACAAAAAAAGCATAAGAGATACCAATACACCTATTAGGTTTGCTAAAAAATTTTCGTTAAAATAGTGCTAATAGCAATTGTACCTGAATAGCAAAATAGTTGAGACTTTGATATTTTGCCGGTAGGAATGCAACGTTTGTACTTTTGAAATAGTTTGGCAGTTTCTCATAAAATTAAGCATACACCCACCGTATGACCCAGCAATGGAATTTTTCTGTTGTTTACTTTTAACCCCTTGCTAACCTGCTAAACTGAAGCTGTAAGATTTTTATGTTTTGGGGCATCTACAAGTGAAAAAAGCCTTAACCTCTGTTTGTGTCTGTGAGATACACTCCTACCTCTGGAATGTATTAATAAATGATAAAGCTCTTAAAATAAAGGTGCACTATTCTGATTGATTTGCAACAATTGTCCCATCTTCCCTTGAGTACACTTGGTAATGTCTAGAGATATTTTGGTTGTCACAACGTGGAGGTGTTTCTGGCATCTGGTGAGTAGAGGTCTGGTATGCAGCCAAACCCCTTACACTGCCCAGGATAGCCCTGCATAACAAAGAATTATCTGCCCTAAATATCAGTAGTGACAAGGGCGAGAAACTTTAGCTTAGAGAGACTAAAAAGCACTTATATAAATCTAATAATTTCAAATTTTCCCTCCAATAAAGAAACTATACAATGAATACTTTCAATGTGGTAATCTTTTAAAGAAAAATTATTCTCACAGAAGCCACTAGATTAGAAGCATTTCTTCAAGTTCATGCAATCAAATCAGACTTCTTTGAAAACACAGGTTTAAAAAAGAGCTACACCTTCTACCTGATGATGTCAGCGTGAAGTAAAATACAAAAGTACATTTTATTCTTTTTAAAGATTTGGATTTGCTTTCTCTTAAAAGAGAATAGTCGAACTCCCTACATTTTCTATATAGAATTGATGTCATAAACTAACATGGCTCCTATATATTAAGGATAAGGGACAATGAAAAATTTTGTTTGGGGCACCTGGGTGGCACAGTCCCTTAAGTGACTGACTCGTGGTTTCGGCTCAGGTGGTGATTTCAGAGTTTGAGCTCCGGGCTCAGTGGGGAGTCTGCTTGAGATTCTCTCTCCCTCTCCTTCTGCCCCCCCAATACTCTCTCTCTCTTTCTCTAAAACAAATAAATAAATCTTTACTATTTCTTTTATTTAACCTAATTGCTTTAGAATTCTAACAAAAATTTTAAACATCAAGAATGTATTACATTCTATAGTGTGTCAATTTAAATGTTAGCTTTAAGAGCTTGAATTATCTTAAATCGAGTTAATTAATAATCTTTGGATGCTTTGATAATTTCTAAGTAATATAGAATATTACTCTGTGCATAATTTTCATATGTACAGTTTTGGACTGGATTTCTTTGGTTATAGAGTGGTTTTATCTTTGAGTCCTGTTAGTGAAACTTACAGCATGAAAAGAGATGACTGCGTGGCCATATTACATGTACTTATGAGCTGTACTAGTCCAATAAAAGCTTGTTGTATGTGACAGGTAATTCTCAGCAGTCTCTTCCCAGTAGTTTCTGTAAAGTGTCAGTAGTTTCTTTGGTTAAATGTGGGTGATCAAGACTCTCCTAAGTGTCATAATGGCAAGGAAGCATGAAGAGAGTAGTTTTATTCTATAGTGAAGTATTTGATGTCAAATCTTAAAGGATATAAAAGGATGTAAAAATGTGAAAGGATGAGGAAAATGATATGTCATACAGAAGGTGAACTTTATTTGCCTATTTCATAATAGGCACAGATAATGGTTCTAAATAGAAGCAATGAAATGTGTTAAAGTTTTTGTCAAATTATGCTTTGTTTTTATTAAGATAATTTTTAAAAATTTAAGATAACTTTTACAAATTTAAGATATATTTATTGCCAGCTCTCATATCAATACAAATCTAGAATTTTTTCCTGTTATTGTAAAATGATAAATTGGTTTGGGGTGCCGGGGTGGCTCAAGCTGTTAAGGCCTCTGCCTTCGGCTTCGGTCATGATCTCAGGGTCCTTGGGCTCTCTGCTCAGCAGGGAGCCTGCTTCTTCCTCTCTCTCTGCCTGCCTCTCTGCCTACTTGTGATCTCTCTCTCTCTCTCAGTCAAATAAATAAATAAATAAATAAAATATTTTTTAAAAGATAAATTGATTTTAGAGCCTTTAGTCTGCTGTTAATGAAAAATAGTAAGAGGGTATTCTTTATAGTCTGTATAATCCACCCAGGTAACTAAAATTTTCTATCTCACCAGAAAAGTTTTCAAGTTTTCTTTGCATTGTGGTGATTTTGATTACTAACATGAAAACAAACACGGAAGTCCTTAGGTCTGAAAAAAAGCTAAAGTTCCTTATAACAGTGTTACCTTCTATGGTTTTTGTCACCTTCTATGTACCTTGGTTAATAGGCAGCCAAGCTAAGGTCATTCATTGTTCTTTGACTTCTGTGAACCTTTCTTAATCGAGTGACAAAATCCCATGATAACTTTTTTTGATTATGCTAAGATCAGACCCTAAAGATAAATATAAATGTATTTTTATTCCATATTTTAATATATTAAATATATACATAATACATTTCCAAAATGCCTTTTAGACCTAAAACACCTTTTCCAAGAGTTTCCCTGGGAAGTCACAAAGATTTGTTCTTTTACCTTACAAAAAAAAAAAAGGTAAAAATATTTGGGATGGTCAGATATGTTTCCCATTTCTTAATTGGCTCAATGTGATTATAAGAATTGGATCAGAAGAGATGTCAAATCAAAAGAAAAATTTAATCTTTTCTAGGTCAACCTTTAGGTAAGTACTACTTACACAAACATGTTTCAGAGATTGTGAACTAAGCATAATTTCTCACTGCCCTCACTATCCACACTATGTTTCATTCCCTTGAGGGGAAGAGTGATCAAATCCTTATCATATAGTCATGTATTGAATCCTAATAGAGAACTCTCCTCCATTCTCATTTAGCCTCAGCCATTCAGTCCTATCATCGGAGCTTCTTTCTGTTTCTCTCTCATGCTTGCCTGAAGTCTCTGCTTGTAATTCGCAGGTTAGAAATTGGGTCTTCAGCCAAGGAGAAGAGTCTTCGAGTCTTGAAGAAAAGATTCTGTTATGTACTCGCAAGGTACTTGGTTGCTTACCTTGTTACTCTTCTACTAGGTAACTACTGATAGCTCAAGAAATTAAGAAAATGGGGGCGCCTGGGTGGCTCAGTGGGTTATAGCCTCTGCCTTTGGCTCAGGTCATGATCTCAGGGTCCTGCATTGGGCTCTCTGCTCAACAGGGAACCTGCTTCCTCCTCTTTCTCTGCCTGCCTCTCTGCCTACTTGTGATCTCTGTCTGTCAAATAAATAAATAAAATCCTTAAAAAAAAAAAAGAAATTAAGAGAGTGGCAGTGAAAAGTGGATGGATCTGAGAAATATTTCAGACATGGAGACTGGATTTGTAGTCTATCATAGATATAGTTGTCAAGGTCAACAACATTCAGTTCAAGAATGTTAAAAGTACCAAACATTTAAAGAAGAACTAATTCCTATTCTCCTGAAACTGTTCCAAAAAATAGAAATGGAAGGAAAACTTCCAAACTCATTTTATGAGGCCAGCATCACCTTGATCCCAAAACCAGACAAGGATCCCATCAAAAAAGAGAGCTATAGACCAATATCCTTGATGAACACAGATGCGAAAATTCTCACCAAAATACTAGCCAATAGGATTCAACAGTACATTAAAAGGATCATTCACCACGACCAAGTGGGATTTATTCCAGGGCTGCAAGGTTGGTTCAACATCCGCAAATCAGTCAATGTGATACAACACATCAATAAAAGAAAGAACAAGAACCATATGATACTCTCAATAGATGCTGAAAAAGCATTTGACAAAGTACAGCATCCCTTCCTGATCAAAACTCTTCAAAGTGTAGGGATAGAGGGCACATACCTCAATATCATCAAAGCCATCTATGAAAAACCCACCGCAAATATCATTCTCAATGGAGAAAAACTGAAAGCTTTTCCGCTAAGGTCAGGAACACGGCAGGGATGTCCATTATCACCACTGCTATTCAACATAGTACTAGAGGTCCTAGCCTCAGCAATCAGACAACAAAAGGAAATTAAAGGCATCCAAATCGGCAAAGAAGAAGTCAAATTATCACTCTTCGCAGATGATATGATACTATATGTGGAAAACCCAAAAGACTCCACTCCAAAACTGCTAGAACTTATACAGGAATTCAGTAAAGTGTCAGGATATAAAATCAATGCACAGAAATCGGTTGCATTTCTCTACACCAACAACAAGACAGAAGAAAGAGAAATTAAGGAGTCCATCCCATTTACAATTGCACCCCAAACCATAAGATACCTAGGAATAAACCTAACCAAAGAGGCACAGAATCTATACTCAGAAAACTATAATGTACTCATGAAAGAAATTGAGGAAGACACAAAGAAATGGAAAAATGTTCCATGCTCCTGGATTGGAAGAATAAATATTGTGAAAATGTCTATGCTACCTAAAGCAATCTACACATTTAATGCAATTCCTATCAAAGTACCATCCATCTTTTTCAAAGAAATGGAACAAATAATTCTAAAATTTATATGGAACCAGAAAAGACCTCGAATAGCCAAAGGGATATTGAAAAAGAAAGCCAACGTTGGTGGCATCACAATTCCGGACTTCAAGCTCTATTACAAAGCTGTCGTCATCAAGACAGCATGGTACTGGCACAAAACAGACACATAGATCAATGGAACAGAATAGAGAGCCCAGAAATAGACCCTCAACTCTATGGTCAACTAATCTTCGACAAAGCAGGAAAGAATGTCCAATGGAAAAAAGACAGCCTCTTCAATAAATGGTGTTGGGAAAATTGGACAGCCACATGCAGAAAAATGAAATTGGACCATTTCCTTACACCACACACGAAAATAGACTCAAAATGGATGAAGGACCTCAATGTGCGAAAGGAATCCATCAAAATCCTTGAGGAGAACACAGGCAGCAACCTCTTCGACCTCAGCCGCAGCAACATCTTCCTAGGAACATCGCCAAAGGCAAGGGAAGCAAGGGCAAAAATGAACTATTGGGATTTCATCAAGATCAAAAGCTTTTGCACAGCAAAGGAAACAGTTAACAAAATCAAAAGACAACTGACAGAATGGGAGAAGATATTTGCAAACGACATATCAGATAAAGGACTAGTGTCCAGAATCTATAAAGAACTTAGCAAACTCAACACCCAAAGAACAAATAATCCAATCAAGAAATGGGCAGAGGACATGAACAGACATTTCTGCAAAGAAGACATCCAGATGGCCAACAGACACATGAAAAAGTGCTCCATATCACTCGGCATCAGGGAAATACAAATCAAAACCACATTGAGATATCACCTCACACCAGTCAGAATGGCTAAAATAAACAAGTCAGGAAATGACAGATGCTGGCGAGGATGCGGAGAAAGGGGAAACCTCCTACACTGTTGGTGGGAATGCAAGCTGGTGCAGCCACTCTGGAAAACAGCATGGAGGTTCCTCAAAATGTTGAAAATAGAACTGCCCTATGACCCAGCAATTGCACTATTGGGCATTTACCTTAAAGATACAAACGTAGTGATCCAAAGGGGCACGTGCACCCGAATGTTTATAGCAGCAATGTCCACAATAGCCAAACTATGGAACGAACCTAGATGTCCATCAACAGATGAATGGATCAAGAAGATGTGGTATATATACACAATGGAATACTATGCAGCCATCAAAAGAAATGAAATCTTGCCATTTGCGACGACATGGATGGAACTAGAGCATATCATGCTTAGCGAAATAAGTCAAGCAGAGAAAGACAACTATCATATGATCTCCCTGATATGAGGAAGTTGTGATGCAACATGGGGGCTTAAGTGGGTAGGAGAAGAATCAATGAAACAAGATGGGATTGGGAGGGAGACAAACCATAAGTGACTCAATCTTACAAAACAAACTGAGGGTTGCTGGGGGGAGGGGGGTTGGGAGAAGGGGGGGTGGGGTTATGGACATTGGGGAGGGTATGTGCTTTGGTGAGTGCTGTGAAGTGTGTAAACCTGGCGATTCACAGACCTGTACCCCTGGGGATAAAAATACATGTTTATAAAAAAATAAAAAATTAAAAAAAAAAGAATGTTAAAAGTGACACTGTAATTCTCATGCAGGTAGAAAGCCATTTCATGAAATGTCTGTCAGAATGTGTATCAGAAAAAAATGCTTATGGTTAAGTCCAGGAGAAAAGCCCTGGATCTGTTCAAATGTCTAAGTAGCAACAATAACAAGCACTTTGCACTCTATTAAAGAGGATTAAATCCTATTTAATCTTCTCAATGCCCTGCAAATAGATATAATTGCCTCTATTTTACAGATTGAGGAAACTAAGGCTCAGATGGTGAGAAACTCACTCAAGGTCATACAGTTAATAAAAGTAGAGTGAGATTCTAAACCAATTAGCCTGATTCTAAGCACTAGATTGTAGTACCAAATTTTAACATCAAGAGTAAAATAAAAAACAAACAAACAAGCAAACAAATAAATAATTTTAGCCTGAAAACATGTTAACATTCCTAAATTCCTGCCTTGGATCTTGAACCTCTTGCTTTTGAGGACCTTTTCCTGACCTTGTTCTATCTTTACTTTCTCCAAAAGGTAAAGAAGTTGCAGGTCAAGAGGATGTGCCATCCAGTACTCATGCTCCCTCGTCTATTTTTTTTTCCTTAAGATTTTATTTATTTATTTATTTATTTATTTATTTATTTATTTGAGAGATTGAGGGAGCACAGAGGGAGAGGGAGAAGCAGACTCCCTGCTGAGCAGGAAGCCCAATGCTGGCCAATACCAGGATCCTGGGATCATGACCTGAGCTGAAGTCAGATCCTTAACCAACTGAGGTACCCAGGGACCTTCATGTTCCCTCTTCTAGACCATGTTTGGGCTGCTCCAAATCTGGAATTCCTGCTCAGTATCCTTAGGAACATTATGAGTCTTTTTCTGGCTAGCCTGCAGAGGGTGGCCTGTGCAGCTGCTACCTTTTTTTTTCTAAATTAAGCTAAAATTTATACATAACATTATTAGTTTCAGGTGTACAATATAATAAATTGATCTTTGTATATACTATGTACATACTACAAAAAAATCACAATAATCCAGTTACCATCTGTGACCATACAATTAACCCCTTTTACCTAATTTGCCCACATACTACCTCCCTCCCCTCTGATAGCCATCAATCCGTTCTATGAGTTTTCTTTGTTCATATATGTATGTATACACACACATAAAAATACATATATATGTATATTTATGATATACTCTACACATATAAAATATATGTGCATATACATATATTCTACATATAAGTGAAATCTTACAGTATTTGTCTTTCTCAGTCTGACTTATTTCACTTAGCAAAATACAATTGAGGTCCCCTCATGTTGTTATAAATGGCAGGATTTCCTTCTTTTTATGGCTGAATAGTATTCCTCTGTGTGTGTGTGTGTGTGTGTGTGTGTGTGTGTGTATTTCACATCTTCTTTATCCATTCATCCATTGATGAACATTTAAATTGTTTCCATTATCTTGACTATTGTAAATAGTGTAATGAACATCAAAATGCATATATCTTTTTAAATTAGTTTTCATTTTTTTCAGATAAATATCCAGAAGTGGTATAGCTGGATCATATGTTAATTCTATCTTTATTTTTTCAAGGAACCTCCATGGTGTTTTCCATAGTGGCTGCACCAGCTTGCATTCCCACCAACAGTGTATGAGGCTTCCTCTTCCTCCACATCTTCTCCAACACTTATTTCTTGATTTTTGTTTGTCTTTTTAAAAAAAATATTTATTTATTTATTTATTCGAGAGAGAGGGAGAGAGCAGGGGAGGAGCAGAGGGAGAGGGACAAGCAGACTGTATGCTGAGTGAGGAACCTGACTCCAAGACCCCAAGCTCGTGACCTGAGCTGAAATCAAGCGTTGGCATGCTTAGCCAACTGAGTCACCCTGCCACCCTGTTTTCAAAGCAGACATTCTGTTGATGTGAGCTGATATCTCATTGTGGTTTGACTTGCATTTCACTAATAATTAGTGATACTAGAAATATTCTTATGTGCCTGTTGGCCATCTCTATGACTTCTTTGGAAATGGATTTTTCATTTTATGCTTTTGAGTTATTTACATATTTTGGATATTAACCTCTTATCAAGTATATGATTTGCAAATGTTTTCTACTATTCAGTAGTTTGTCTTTCACTTTATTGATGGTTTCCCTTGCTGAGAAGAAGCTTTTTAGTGTGATATAGTCATACTTCTTTATATTTGCTTTTGTTGCCCTAGCTTTTGGAATAAAATTCAAAAATTCAATGCTGATGTTATTATCAAGAAGCTTACCATTTGTGTTTCCTTCTAGGAGTTTTATGGCTTCAGGTCTTATATTTAAGTCTTCGGTCTATTTTTGAGTTAATTTTTCTGTAAGGAGTTGGTCCAGTTTCATTCTTTTGCATGTGGCTGTCCAATTTTCCCAACATCAGTTATTGAAGAGGTTGTCCATTCCCTACTGTGTATTCTTGGCTCCTTTTTCATAAATTAATTGACCATATATAAATGGGTTTATTTCTGGGCTATCTATTCTGTTCCATTGAATTGTGTGTCTGTTTTTATGCTGGTAACATAACTATTTTGGTTACCATAGCTTTGTAGTATAGTTTGAAATCAGGGAGCATGGTACCTTCAGCTTCGTTCTTCTTTCTCAAGATTGCATTGATTGGCCTGTACTTCTTGTGTGTATATCCCTTTGCTCAAGGACAGGCTTCCCGGGGTGCCTGGGTAGCTCAATGTGTTAATAAGCCTCTGCCTTTGGCTCAAGTCATGATCTCAGGGCTCTGGGGTCGAGCCCTGCGTTGGGCTCTCTGCTCAGTGGGGAGCCTGCTTCCCCCCCCCCCCACCCCCGGCCTGCCTCCTGCCTACTTGTGATCTCTGTCTGTCAAATAAATAAATAAAATCGTAAAAATAAATAAATAAATAAATAAAAATTTAAAAAAATAGATAGGCTTTCCTTCTCCTACGCTTCTGCAGAAAACTCTTGAATTTGGCCTTCCAGGTCATTTTGAGGTATATTTAGTCAAGGTAAGAAAACAGTTGTTTTGTTTTAGGACTACTGTACATTATTTCATTCATATTTATAGAGTAATGGTTTAATATTTTTCTAATAATGTATTAATTTTTATATTAATATTTATTGATATTCTTTAATAAATATTGGAACTTTTAATAGCTGAATGTTATGGTAATAAATATCTATATTTATCTAAAGTTAAAATTCTGGGGTGCCTGGGTGGCTCAGTTGGTTAAACGACTGCCTTCAGCTCAGGTCATGATCCTGGAGTCCTGGGATTGAGTCCTGCATCAAGCTCCCTGCTTGGCAAGGGGTCTGCTTCTTCCTCTGACACTCCCCCTTCTCATGCTCTCTCTCTCTCTCATTCTTTCTCTCAAATAAATAACATCTTTAAAAAAAAGATAAAACTCTAAAATTTTAAACTAAACTCAGTTATAAAGTTTTTTGGTTTTGGGAGAGAGAGAGAGAGAGAGAAAGCAAGGAGGGCAGATGGAGAGGGAGAGAGAGAGAATCATAAGCAGGCTCCATGCCCAGCACAGAGCCTGAATCAGGGCTTGATCTCACAATCCTGAGATCATGACCTGAGCTGAAATCAAGAGTTGGAGGCTTAACCAACGGAGCTACCTAGGTGGCCCAGTTATGAAATGTTTTTTAAAAATTGTTGACAAAATAAAAAAATTAATGTTACATTCTTCTCTTACTAATCTTTAGTAACTAGCACACAAAATTTCCCTAATAGCTCTTCTCCATAATGATAAATTAAGATTTTTTTCAATACATTTTATAAGCTAGACCAGTTTCAGTTTCACAGAAAATACAGAGTTCTCCCATATCTCTTTGCCCCCGTATTTGTACAGCCTCCTCCATTCTCAGCATCCCCCACCAGGACAATACATTTGCTACAACTGATTAACCTACAATGGCATGTCATTATCAAACAAAGTCCATCAGGGCTCATTCTTGGTATTTCATATCCTAAGGGTTTGGAAATGTATTCTGACATGTGTCCACAATTATGTTATCATACAAAATCCTTTGTACTTTACATATTCATCTCTTCCTCTCTCCAACCCCTAGCAACCACTGTTTTTTTTTTTTTTCTTTGTTTGTTTGTTTGTTTGTTTTAACTGCTTCTGTTGTTTTGCCTTTTCAGGAGGTTACACAGTTGGAACCAATAGTATGTACTTTTTCAAACTGGCTTCTTTCACTTAGTAATATACATTTAAGTTTTCTCCATGTTTTTTCATGGCTCAATAGCTCATTTCTTTTTAGCATGTAATAATATTCCATTATCTGGATGTACCATGGTTTGTTTATTCATTCAACTACTGCAGGACAGCTTGGTTGCAACCAAATTTAGGTAGTTATGATTAAAGCTACCATAAACATCTGTGTGCAGGTTTTCGTGTAGACCTAAGTTTTCAATTCTTTTTAGCAAATTCCAAGGAGCATGATTGCTAGATCATACAGTTAGAATGTTTCATTTTTTAAAAAAATTTTTAAATTTATTTTTATCATTATGTATTTATTTACTTATTTATTTTGGAAGAGAGAGAGAGGGGGTAAGAGAGAAGGGGAGTGGAGTGGGGAGAGAAGTGGAGGGGGAGAGAGAATCCTAAGCGGGCTCCATACCCAGAACAGAGCCTGATGTGGGTCTTGATCTCACAACCCTGAGATCATGACCTGAGCCAAAATCAAGAGTCAGATGCTTAACCAACTGAGCTACACAGGTGCCCCAAGTATGTTTCATTTTGTAAGAAACTGCTAAACTGTCTTCCAAGTGGCTTTACCATTTTGTATTCCTAGCAGCAATGAATGAGGATGTTGCTCCACATCCTCATCAACACTTGGTGTTGTCAATGTTCTGGATTTTGGCCATTCTAATACATGCATAGTAGTATCTCATTATTGTTGGTTGTTCTCATTTGCATTTCTTTGATGACATAAGATGTGGAGCATCTCTTTATATGCTTATTTATCACCTGTATATCCTCTTTGGTGAAGTGTCTGTTACAGTCTTGATCTCGTCTTTAATAGGGCTTTTTTTTTAATTGAAATATAGTTGACATATGATGTTATATTACTTTCAGGTGTTCAGGCACCTGAAAGTGATCTGACAGTTCTAGACATTAACTCAGTGCTCACCATGATGTCTAGTCACCATATATAGCATCATTATACTATTACTGACTGTATTCCCTATACTGTACTTTACATCTCCATCACTTATTTATTTTATAACTGAAAGTTTGTATCTCTTAATCCCAACTAATTGAATTTGTTTTCTCATTGTTTGAGTTTTGAAAGTTCATATATATTTTAGATAAGAGTCCTTTATCAAATATGTCTCTTGGAAATATTTTCTCCCAATCTGTGTATTGTCTTCATTCTCTTGACAGTGACACTTACAAAGCAGATATTTTTAATTTTAATTATGTATAGCCTATCAGTTCTTCCTTTCATGGATCATGCCTTTGGTATAGATCTAAAATGTTATCATCAAACTCAGGGCAACCTAGATTTTCTCCTGTGTTATCTTTTAAGAGTTTTATAGTTTTAAATTTTAAATTTAAATCTGTGATCCATTTTGAGTTATACCTAGATTCTCTTTTTTGTATGTACATGTCTAGTTATTCCAGCACCATTTGTTGAAAATACTATCTTTTCTCCATTATAATACCTCTTTTCCTTTTCTTAAAAATCAGTCGACTATATTCATGTGGGTATATTTCTGGGCTCTCTATTCTGTTACTTGGATTTACTTGGCTGTTTTTATCATTAATACTAGACTGCATTGATTATTTTCTTCCCAAATTGATCTATGATTGATCAAGATTCAATCTATTGATTTAGATTAAATGCAATCCCAATCAAAGTACTAGCAAATTATTTTGTGGATATTGACAAGCTGATTCTACAGTTATAAAGAGACACAAAAGACCAAGAATAGTCAACACAATATTGAAGGAGAAGAACAAAATTAGAGGAGTGACAATACCCAACATCAAGAGTTGGCATGCGCTCATGTGCATACACACACACACACACACACACAAGACTACTTGCCACAAAGCTGGCTACAACACCTTGGAGATTTCTAGGAAGCTGGTATGTCTCACCTCACAAAATGAATAGGAAATATCCCCTCTGCCTCTATCTTCTAAAAGAGATTGTAGAAAATTGGTATAATTTCTTCCTTAAATGTTTAGTAGAATTCACCAGCGATCCTATCTAGGTCTGGTGCTTTCTGTTTGGAAAAATTATTGATGATTGATTCAGTTTATTTAATAGGTGTAAGTCTACTCAGATTGCCTATTTATTCTTCTGTGAGTTTTGAGAGATTGTGTGTTTCAGCAAATTGGTCCATTTCATTGAGGTTATCAAACCTATAGGCATAGAGTTAGTTGTTCATAGTATTCCTTTATTATCCTTTTAATATTCATGGAATTTGTAGTGATGTCCCCTCTTTTGTTTCTGATATTAGTAATTTGTGTCCTCTCTCTTTTTTTATTAGCCAGCTTGTCTAGAGGTTGTCAATTTTGTTGATCTTTTCTAATAACCAACTCTGTTTTATTGATCTTCTCTATTGAGTTCCTGTTTTCAATTCCATTGATTTATGCTCTAATTTTTATTCTATTTTTTCCTGCTTACTTCAGATTTAATTTAATCTTTGTTTTCCTGGTTGCCTAAGGTGGAAGCTTAGATGAATGACTAGTTTTTTTTCTTTTCTAACATATGCATTTGATGGTATAAATTCAGTTAAACTCTGGTAAAACCCCAGCAGATTAGGATCTGATTAAATAATTTCTTCTGAAGGCCGATCTTTGCTAAGAGCAGAATGCTCAGCATATTTCAAAATAGTTCCTTTTCTCCTTTCCCTGTTGGGAGCACTGGGAGATTTTTCTCTGATTTTGACTGTGAGAACCTAGTACAGCTTTAGGAAGTGAAATTCACAAAAGTGTAGGGGCTCCCTGATGATTGGGTCTCCCTGGAGTTTTTATATCTGAAACTTACCCACAGGGAGCAGCAATTTGTGAACTACAGTTCGGGTTTTCCTATCTTGACACTGTTCCCATGGAGGTTCCTTCTCTAATTGGTTGTGATTCTCTGTACTCATTTGTTGGCCTCTCCAATTTTGGGGGTAGTGATTTCCTCTGTGACTTCACTTTTTTAATGGATCTAAGAAGAGTTGTTGATTTTTAAATTTTGTTCACATAGGGTGGAGTGTTGACTTTCAAGCTCTTTGTCTGTAAAGAGCCAATCAGACTTTTGAAAAAATTAAATAGCTGATATTGTGCTAAAGCAATCTAATAGAAAAAGCCATCAAGATCTATACCCCATAAGTGTAAATCTATGCTATATGGACCAAAAATGAAAGGAAAAGAATAGCCACTTTATAGTTTCTAAATGAGATCTAATTATATATTCTTGTCTAACTGTAGAACACATCGTCTTTTTCTAAAACCCAAATTTAAAATAATAAAATAACTAATGCATTTAAGATCTAGTGCCTAGATTTTGATCTGATATGCTAGTCTCCATTAAAAAGAACTAAGGTGGGTGCCTGGGTGGCTCAGTGGGTAAAGCCTCTGCCTTTGGCTCAGGTCATGATCTCAGGGTCCTGGGATTGAGTCCCGCATCAGGCTCTCTGCTCAGCAGCAAGCCTGCATCCTACCCTCTCTCTCTTTCTGCCTACCTCTCTGCCTACTTGTGACCTCTCTTTCTCTCTGTCAAATAAATAAATAAAATCTTAAAAAGAACTAAGGTTTCTTGGAGGATAACTGATTCCATTTCCTAAAGGAAAAAAAAAGGAAAAAATATCAAAATGGGTCTAAATCATCTTGTTCTAAGAATAAACAATCTTTAAAAGGCTTTTAAAATTCTGTAATGGTATTAAAAATCATAGTCAACTTTCCCAGTGGCCAAATATGATAATATGACCATCAAAAATAAACAATTATAGTTACTTATTTTTAGGTTAAGAATAATAAATTAGATTTAATTGTGACTTCATAATGTACATTTTCACTCCATCAGAACCTCACAATATGTAAGGAGAAAATAGAGATCTTCCTTTACCAAAGAGTTTTTAATTTTTTACTTCAATTTTATAATATGTTACATAAAGCACGATACAGATATTTGTATTTTTAAGTTATGAATCACAATACAAATAGTACATATCTATCACCTGAAATTAGAAAAAAGAGAGAGAGAGAGAAATATAACTTGTCAATTTCTTTGGTGCTCTCTGAGGGCTTGCTTTGATATAATTAACAGAATCAAACAAAAATTATTTTGGGTGTTTTCTCTGGGTTTTCTTAGGGAACAAGCCAATAGGTCTTGGACTTCTGGTCTCCCAGTGGGAGGGAGTGCATCTGAACTCAGCTGGCCATGGTACTATCACCTTCTTCCAACTAAAACTTTCCATGTGATTCAAGGTATGAAGATACTGGGTAGGTTTCTTGGACAAGTCTCTCTCTCTCTTTTTTTTTAAAGATTAATTTATTTATTTTAGAAAGAGAGAGTGCATAGGGGAGGGACAGAGGGAGAGAGAATAATCCTAAGAAGACTCCCTGCTGAGTGCAGAGCCTGGTGTGGGGCTCAATCCCAAAACCATGAGATCATGACCTGAGTGGAAATCAAGGGCCGGACACCTAACTGACTGAGTAACCCAGGTGCCCCCTTGGACAAATAAATAGTTGTTCCTAAACCAAGACTGTCTTGTGCCCCAGTTATTTCCCTACTGACAAGATTCCTTTAATGTTTTCCCTGCAAGAAAGGAGAGCAAAAAGGGGATGGAATTGTCTCCTATAATGCAAACTCACACTGAAGATCTAACATAGTGTTCTGACCCCAATATACTTCTCCTTGAGATGATTGCAGAATGGGGGAAACTGTGTTTTTTTCTTAGTTTTGTAAACAAACTTCCTTTTTCACCAGTAAAACCTAGCCCTTAACCTAGTGGTTCTAACTTTGGTGTGGATTGGAATTACCTGGTGGGCATGTTAAAACACAGATTGCTAGATCCCACTTCCAGAATTTCTGTAGACCAGGAATGAGGTCTGGGAATTTGCATTTCTAGAAAATTCCTAGGTAAGGCTGATATCATGGTAAGGGGACCACATTCTGAGAACCGTTGTCTTAATTCACACAGTGGAAATCAGCTCACAAAGGGTCCACTGGCAAGACCTTCACCTAGGAGTTAATCATTGTCCATTCTTGTGCCCTACTTTCCTTTATAATTTTATCACATAGGTAAGAATTTTTAACCAAGAGACGACTTGACTTACTTTTCTCACTCATCCATCCAGTGTATAGTTAAAATTAATTTTCAGTGTTCTATGATATTCTGTTGTGTGAATAAAACTATTGATAGACATTTGGCTTGTTTTCAGGTTTTTCCTAGGAAATTGCTATGAAGAGTTACTTCCTTAGTCATAGAATTACCCTTGTTTTCTGAAAGGACCTATCTAGAGGGAACCTTCCTGGGTGCCTGGTTGGATCAGTTGGTTAAGTATCTGCCTTTGGCTCAGGTCATGATCTCAGGGTCTTGGAGTTGAGTGTCACATTGGGCTCCTCAGTGGAGACCTTGTTTCTCCCTCTCTTTCTGCTGCTCCCCCATGCTTGTGTGCTGTCAAATAAAATCTTAAAAAAAAAAAAAAAAGAGAGAGAGAGAGAGAGAGTCCCTTAGACCTTTCCCTAAATTCTAACATCGTCTTACTGAGACACCCAGTGGTGTGTGTTCTGCCTTGCTCAGTGAGTACTGAACTCAACTTATTCAAGTATATGTGTGCCTGTGGTCTTTGGCTGAAGGGTTTGTATGTAAAATATCTTCACATTCCTTGTTGTGCCTTTTGATGGACACCAGTTCTTAGTATCAGTTCAAATTTTCAATCTTTTTCCTTTATGGTTAGTGCTTTTTGTGTCATATTTAAGAATTCCTGTCTTGCTCCAAGGTCATATGGATATGTATTTTTTTGCTAGGTATGTATTTCTAATATCCAAACTTTTGTCTTTAGTTCATTTGAAGTTCAATGACACCATATGATGTAGAAATCTAATCTCATTTTTTAATGTGGTAACCATTTTTCATATCAACAATGTATTCAAGAGCCATTCCTTTCTGTGCTTTTCCCCACTTACATGCATAGCCACCTCTATTATATATCAAACTTCTATCTATACATGGGTTAAATTACATCTCTTTTATTTTTAAAATGTAATAAATAGTTTAAGGCTTTAAGATGGAATGTTTCAAGATTGTGAAACCTTGTTTAGATAAATACATAAATCATAAAACAATGTTAAAAATTAGTGTTTTAAGTTAGTAATAGTTGATGCAATGATTCAGTAATAAAACTTACCAAGTTTTTAAAAAAGATAATTCATTCAGAGTGTAGAAAATTTAGTAAGGCTATGATAGTCCAGAGAACAATTTAACTGCAGAGGTGTGTATGTGCTTAACAAAGCGGTTGCTAATAGATTTTTTTTTAAAGTCCCAAATGACAAAATATCCCTTTCATTATCTTCCATACATACATTATCTCACTTTTTATATAGTCAGAGAATCTAGCCTTTAAAATTTTACATGAAAGAAATGTATAAATCCTCTCTTTTGAAGACACAAGAAAGTCTGAAACAAAATGGTAAAAGTTAGAATAGAATCAAAGGGAAGAAAATGCCAAAAGTGAGGACAAAGGAAAAGAAGTCTAAGAATGGCTCCCAGTAGTCAAAGTTACAGAACCTTGAGATGATGAACCTCTGACAAAATTAGATAAGGTACTGAGGGTAAGGGGTAGCCTGTTTGGGGGAAAAGAACATATATATTTTTTTCTCCCAAGTATTTTCAGGAGGTTTGAAATTTGTTTTAGTGGCCTGCAAAAGTAAAAAGTTTAAAATCCAAATCCATAGGTGGCAAGTAGTTCATAGGTGCTTAAATTTGGGTAAATTCACTCTGTCCTTTTTTTTCTTTTCTTTCTTTCTTTCTTTCTTTTTTTCTTTTAAGATTTTATGTATTTGAGAGAGAGAGGAGAGAGGCAGAGGGAAAGGCAGGGAAACTCACACAGACTCTTCCCAAAACACACAGCTCAGGCCTCTCTGCTCTCTCCACCCTGAGATCAGGACCCTAATTGAAAACAAGAGTCAGCCACCCAACGGACTGAGCTACCTGGGCACCCCTTGTTTTGTTCTTTTTTTAAAACATCAAATTCAGTAACTTATAAACTGAGTCTAGAGAAAGCTACCTAGGGAAGGATTATTGGAATGGGAGTTAAGAGAACAGGATTCTAATCACTATTCTGCCATTAATCTAAATGGCAGTGGGGTTAAGTGTGTGGGTGTCAAATTCCTTAAATATGCAGGATGAACTACATCACCTACAAGGTCACTCCAGAGCTAAGGTCCTTTCTTCTTAAGCAATTGTAAAATGTATCCGTGTAAATCCAAGCTATCCTTGCAACCAAGCATTTGTCACTTGAGTCACAAGTCCCATTTCTTTCCAGGTCTTAAGCCATGTAGGGAGCCCTACATTTGATCTTTTGGAGGCCTTAGAGTTAACAGGACTTGGAGCACTGCAATAGTAAAGGCCAAATTCCCAGGTCAGGACCTCTGCACAGCCAAGAAATTTCCAAAACGGGAAAACCAAATGATGTTCTGACAGCCTCCATGAGAACAAAAGGCCAGGGCTGCTAGGCGCAGGGGCGGTGCAACTGCTTCTCACAGGTCAGGTCACTCTCTACCGTAACTCTTTATTATTGTTGTTGTTCTTTTTTTGCATCCTCAGGAGCAAAGCTCTTTTCTTAAAGGAAGACCTATTTATTCGATGATTCATTCAGGCTCCAGGGAACGGATTATAGCCACAGAAGTAGTCTTACCGCCCGCTCCAAGAAGCCCGGGCCGTCACGAGGTGGGAGTGGGTGAGGCGGTCTCAGAGGCGCGCCCGGGGCACGCTGGGAGCCGGGGCACCTTGGCCGAACTGACCCGGAAGGGCTGGTGCGTGGTAACCCCGGTTGCCGTAGCAACCGAGCCGCGCTAGCCCTAACCATCCGCATCCTCCCGTCCAGCCACCTCCCGGGATGCCGCTGCAGGTGAGCGATTACAGCTGGCAGCAGACAAAGACGGCGGTGTTTATCTCTGTGCCTCTCCGGGGCGTCTGCGTCAGAGACGCGGACGTGTTCTGCACAGAAAACTATCTGAAGGTAGGAACTCGAGTTGTGCCCGCCGAGTCCCCGGGGGTGTGGTCCCGAGCTTCTGAGAGCGCGGCTCAGTATACGACACCCGCGCATTCTTGCAAATAAGCGTTCTAAAATTTAGTTCTTTTTTTTTTTTTTAAAGTAGAATCTCATGAGATGATACCTCATCTTTGAAAGATGTCATCAGACCAGAGATTATTTTTATCCAGGGTTTCTTCATATGCCTTGTTAATCGGATAAATTTATAGCAGGAATTTAAGAAAAGGGATCTGGACGTCTATCACTTGTTTCTTAATGGCTGTGTCTTTATTTTGTTTAACTAAATTAACCTCTGTTTACTCCCGTCTGAATAGGTCAACTTTTCTCCATTTCTATTTGAAGTGTTTCTCTATGCACCCATAGACGATGAAAACAGCAAAGCCAAGATTGGGAATGACACTATTGTATTCACATTATATAAAAAAGAAGTGGCCATGTGGGAGACCCTTTCTGTGTCAGGTGGTAAGTTTTTTACCAAAAGATGTTCATCTGGTTGTGCTTTTTATATTTTATACCTTAAAAAAATTTTTTTTTTCAGAACAACTGTTTCTCTTCTAGAAGAAAAAATAGGAACGTGAGCATGATTTAAATGACATAGTGCTTCAGCTGCTGCTTAAATAACATAAAGATTGAATCATTCAAAAGTTAAAGCACATTTATAATAGCTATCAAACAGATGTGAGCTTGTATTCTCAGAGGATAAGGCCTCTTGGTATGATCTTTATTGAGCACTTATTTTGTATTAGACATTAACACATCTGGTAATCCTTAGAACAACCTATTACTTGGGTTACCTCCTACCCATCCCCATTTTTTTTTTTTTAAGGTGAGGCTACTGAGACACAGAAGTGTTGAATAATTGGCACAGGTCCCAAAACTAATGAGTGGCAGCCTGGAACTGGAGCTTTAGCAATTTGACTCTAGAGCTGTGGTTCCTAACCCTGGCTACGTATTTGAATCACCTACAAAACTTTAAAATAATACAGATATCTGAAACTCATCCTAGACCAACCAAATCAGTTTCTGTGAGTGTGAAAATCTTTCCAGGGATTATAGTGTGCAAAGCTGAGATCCTCTGTTCTCTGTACTCTCTTTTTTTTTTTTTTTAAAGATTTTATTTATTTATTTATTTGTCAGAGAGAGAGAGGAGCGAGAGTGAGCACAAGCAGACAGAGTGGCAGGCAGAGGCAGAGGGAGAAGCAGGCTCCCGGCTGAGCAAGGAGCCCAATGCGGGACTCGATCGGAGGACGCTGGGATCATGACCTGAGCCGAAGGCAGCCTCCCAACCAGCTGAGCCACCCAGGCGTCCCTGTTCTCTGTACTCTTAATGAGTACTCTATTCTTCTGCCACAGTTGACTTTGTGGTTGAGTAATTGCCCTCTGCTGCTTTGACTTTATTTCCTTCCTCCCTGTTCTAGTTGTCATGTATTCTAGGGCTTTATATCTACTGCCTGAAATTTCCCTTAGGCCTCTGGCATTAAGTCTTGAGTAGGAATTACTGACAATGGGGAGATTGCAGGCTTTCTTTTTCTTTTTTTAAATTTATTTTTTAGTAATTTCTACACTTGACTTGCGGCTTGAATTCATGACCCTAAGATCAAGAGTCACATACTCTTCCAGATGAGCCAGTTAGGCACCCTGCAGTCCTTTATGATAATTATTTCTTGATACCTTGCAGTGGAATTTAATTTTGTGATCCCCAAGACCAGGTAGAATTTTTCTCTAAAGTCTAGTATTCAGCTCAGAAAATACTGGCTAAGGTAGATTACTATAGCCAGGTTACCTTAGCTCTTTAGTGGGTTCCAGACTAACTGAAGAGTTTTTAAAAACCACATTCTTGCTGTCCTCCTCATTTCTTCCTTTGTGATTCAGTAATTCTGAGATGGGGCCTGGGACTCTGTTGTGAAACACACCCAGGGTGTTCTGACTTCTTACCTAAGATCAAATGTAAACACTTTAATTTATTTCAGTTCTTGTTGATGATATTAATTTTAAAGTAAGATGGTCCCAGAACCATCATCTATTTTACAATGGCTGATTTTAAAATAAACAGATTGAGAATGGTGGGACCGCAGGTGATTCTGATGACTGACCAGGCTTGAGAACCAGTGACTTAAATGTTTGTGTGTGTGTGTCTGTCTCTCTCCAGGAAGTATTTTGTCTGCCAACTTTTTAGGATATAAAGGAGAATCAAGGAATGCCTAGGTGGCTCAGTTGGTTAAGCGTCTGCCTTCAGCTCAGGTCATGATCCCAGGGTTCTAGGATCAAGTCCCACATTGAGCTCCTGCCTCAGCGGGAAGCCTTCTTCTCCCTCTGCCTGCTGCTCCCCCTGCTTGTGTGCTCTCTCTCTGTCTCTCTCACTCTTTCTCTCTCTCTCTCTCTGACAAGTAAATAAATAAAAAAGACAGAGAGAGAGAAAGAAGAATCATGTCAGAAAACCTGTTACTTTTCCCTACATGACACTTTCTTCTATGCCAAATTCTCTTCTTAATGTCCTTGGCTATCTTTTCCAGGAGTGGAAAGAGAATTTTATTTCCTAATCATGATCTTCCTCTCTAATTTACAAATCTGCTTTCAATACACACCTGCTTGAGTCTTCTCTTTCATGGTAATATGGTCACCCATTCCAAATTTTGACCATTTAAAGCAAGGTTTAACAAATTCTTTCTGTAAAGGACCAGATAGTATTTTGAATATGAGGAGCCCTATGGTTTCAGTCACAGTTACTTAGTTCTTCTGTGGTAGCACAAAAGCAGCCAATAGACAATGCATATATATGGACACCAAAATTTGAATTTTATCTAATTTTTATGTGTCACAAGGTATTATTTTGATTTTTCAACTATTTAAAAATGTAAAAAGTATTCTTCACTTGTGTGCTAGAGGAAACAAGCAGCGGTTTAGATTTGGTCATAGTGTGCCAACTCTGATTTAGATTGATCAGCATAGTCTTAAAACTAGCTTATGTAATAAGTAATGAGCATTGATTTTACTTCAAAAACCAGAGTTGAAATTCCTTTAGAAATCAAACTCAGTTACATAGCAACTCAGTGAAATTATTTCTTTAACAATTTTGTTTCTCACATGAAGTGTGTGGAACTCCAGTCTATATGCCAAGTCTTCCTCATTTTTCAGAACATAGTAGGTTAGTTTTCTTCTGAAGTTTTTTCTTGGTGTACTTTTCATTATTTTTCAATGTGAAAGTAGGTTCTTTTAGCTACCTTTATCCTTGAATCTAGTCCAGTTGTCTGTCACTGTTATTAAACAGGAGGAGGGTTGGGAGAAGTTTCAGACTTAATTCCAGTCCGAAGGCCTAGTTAAGATCTTGAATTAGTAAAAATTCCATGCTTCTTTTTTCCTTTGCCTTTTTAAGGCAATTTCTTTGAATATTAAAATTCCAGACTTTTTAAAAAACTGTTAACTGAAATTTAGCATTCTCTTCCATCATGAATGTAGGCAACAAACAACAGCTGTATCAACAAGTATCACGAAGACATTTATATTATGAAGTACATTTATCTTTTATACTCACTACTTTGAAATTGTAGTATTTATTACGCTATCACAAAACAAATCTCATCTTCTCATCTAGACCTCATAGTGATGATTTATTGTGATTAGGTTTCTAAGCAAATATCCTTGGTTTCCTGAAAGAGAGGGAAAAGGATAAATGTGTACTCTTTCCCTCCATCCTGTCCCATCTCCCTCTCTTTACCACTTCCCCCCTTCCCTTTACAGCTCTCCCTTTTATGTCCCTCTCCTTGTGCTCAGTGTTTCCCCTCTCACTCTGATTCACCCTTCCTCTTGTTCCCACTTCCTCTCATTCATATTTTCTTTCTCTCTCCTTCTCTACCTCTGTAGTAAATAATTGCTGTTACAGTTGCCTGCTTACCTTTTAATGTTAGCTTCTTGGCCAGTTTAATATTGAGAAATGCTTTCATTTCTCCATGTGAAGTTGTCCTCCCCCGCCCCCCACCCAAATTGCATCCTGGATCAGGGTGTTAGGCAGTTTTCTCCTAAGTAAAACACTCATCATAATCCTAATTTAGTGATATTTCTTGTTTTAGTTGACAAAGAGATGATGCAAAGAATAAGGGAGAACTCTATTTTACAAGCACAAGAAAGAGCAAAAGAAGCTACAGAAGCAAAAGCAGCAGCAAGGCGAGAAGATCAAAAATATGCACTAAATGTTATGATGAAGGTAAGTTGCAGATTGATGGGAAAGTCTTCTCATTAAAGATGTAATAGTAAACTCTGTGAGGATAATTTATTCCAATCACTGTACTTCCTCACTTCTTTATTTATACTTTGGTTATAAGACTTACTATGTTATAGAGGCTCTCTATTACTTCCCTGTGTTCCTAAAAATCTATATGAAAGTGGAGAGTATAAAAGTTAGATAATAGATTTACTTGTCTCAGGGAGAATGTTCTATTTCCAAGGGAGTAAAAAATTATAATTTTCTATGGTAAAAGTGTTTTACTTCTTTTTCAATCTTGGAAAACATGGATATGACTATTTAAAACAGTAAGAGCCTAGATTGAACACTGAACACTGACATATTAATATCTTTTTAACTGTTGAGGCTTCCAAGTTAAAACTTTTTAAAAAGAAGATTGATTTATTTATTTAGAGAGCAAAAGCACATAAGCCAGGAGAGGAGCTGAAGGAGAGGGAGAGAATCCCAAGCAGACTCTGACTCCCAGCTGATAGTGGAGCCTGGTGCTAGACTCAGTCTCACTACCCAGAGATTATGACCTGAACTGCAATCAAGATTCGGACACTTAACTGACTGAGCCACTCTGGTTCCCCTCAAGTTAAAGCTTTAATTAGCAATATATTTTTTGAGATATAATTCACATACCATATAATTCACCCATGTAAAGCTTACAGTTCATTAGTTGATAATATTTAGAGAAGTGTGACCATCAGCACAATCAATTTTAGGACATTTTCATTACCCCAAAAGAAACCCTGTGCCTGTTAAGAGTCACTCCCCATTTCTCCCACTCACTCCAGTCCCAGGCAACCACTAATCTGCTTTCTGTCTTTATAAATTTATCTATTCTGTTTTTTACAAGTTAAAAGTTTTTATTTATTTTCTTGCTACTGAGTTATATGAATTCTTCTATATTTTGCATATTGGAGAATGAGTTACGGGTAACTGAGGAGTAAATGGAGAAATTACAGACGGTTTGTCCATGATTACAAGACAGATAAGTCCATGACAGAATATGGCCCAGAGAGGAAATATTTATTGGTTGGAAATAAAATCTTAATATCTTGAAAATCTTTCTAAAGGTAATGGGAACTCTTTAGGGATTTTTCAGCAAGAATATCAAATTAATTGGGTTTGTATGTTGGAAAAGCTCATTTTGGCTAATGAGTGTGGAGTGGTCGCACGGTGGAAGCAGAGCTTTTGTATTTTTAAGATGGAAGAACCTGAGCATATTTATATGTTGAAGAAGAAAGCTAGTAAAGAGGGAGAAGTTGATAATACAACCAAAGGAGGGGATTGATGATGATGATGGAACAAGTGGGATGAAGTTTGGAACAGGTGAAAAAATTAGTCTTAGCTAAGAGCAGGATATTTTATCTTTGGACGCTAGAGGGCAGGAATAAGGAATAACAGGATTAGGAAAATTCTTAAGGACACAGACAGTTAAAAGAATCCTTTGTTTTCAGGGTGAAGGAGGCAAGAGGGAAAGAGATTGAGGTGGAGGTATGGGTTTTGAGGTGATTAATGAAAGTTTGGAATACTGATGCCAAACTGATCTTCTGACGCATGCTCTCTTTGTCTGACAGTTTTGACTGCTATTGCTTGCTTTGTCTGTCTTCTTTACTATTTTGTATTGTAGATTGCCCTCTTTTCTTTTGAGTTTTGATTTTGCTTTGTTTTCTTCTTCAGAGGAAGTACTACTACACTTTTGCGCTCTGAACTTTTAACTTAGGTAGATGAAATTTGAAGTGCTTTCTTCTGTCATTTTCATAAAGTTGAAACCAGAAATCTCAAACTGTGAAACCACTTTGTATAATCATGCAGATGAGGTATGAGTTGCTTTCTGAAATTGTCTAGGTTATACTATAGGGTCTTAAAAAGTTCTTATCAGTGAACCGGATGCCCTCTTTATTGGAAGTACGTACAATGTACAAAAACCACAAGGAACTGCTTGGCTTTTTTTAAAATTATACTTTTTAATAGTAATGTTCATGTTCCTAGCATTTTTTATATGCCCAGCCCCTCCTTTTTCTGCATTTTCTTCCCTTCCAAAGCACATCAGCACTATTGACCCTATTTACTTTCTCATCATCCTGCTTCTTGCTATTGCATGTTTAACATTTTCCCTATAAACCATTCTTAGGGCTCTGTGTTTTGGTATCTCCTGTTCTAATTCCTTTGACCTATTCTTTATATGTGAAATCTTCATTCTCTTACCTTATTTGTTATTAACAGTTATTACCATCATAAGACACCTAATTGTGTTATTAGTGTACTCATTCTTTGTATCACTATTCCTTTTGAATTTTATTTTTTACCTTTATTATCTCTGATATTTCTTATTGAGAAGTTTTACAGATCAAATACATTTTTTTTGTTTGTTTTTCCTTCAAAGTGCTGCCATGGTGGCTTTTATTTTACTTTTAAGTATTTTATTACTTTTATATTATATTACTTTTTTTTTTTAAGATTTTATTTATTTATTTGACAGACAGATCACAAGTAGGCAGAGAGGCAGGCAGAGAGAGACAGGAGGAGGAAGCAGGCTCCCTGCTGAGCAGAGAGCCCGATGCAGGGCTCCATCCCAGGACCTTGGGATCATGACCTGAGCCGAAGGCAGCGGCTTAACCCACTGAGCCACCCAGGCGCCCCTATATTATATTACTTTTAAGTATTTTACTTTTTAGTTTTATTGAGGTGTAATTGACAAAAATATATATTTAAAGTGTACAATCTGAACTGTTGATATACATGTATTTTGTGAAAGGAATCCCATAGATAAGTTGATTAATACATATATCACGAAGGGAGGGAAAACTAAATGGGAAGAAATTTGAGAGGGACACAAACCATGAGAGACTCTGGACTCCAAGAAACAAACTGAGTGTTACAGAAAGGCGGAGAGTAGGGGGGTGGGGTAATTGGGCGATGGTATTATAGAGAGCACATGTTGTGATGAGCACTGGGTGTTATAGGCAACTAATGAATTGTTGATGCTAAATCAAAAACTGATGATGTACTATATGCTGGCTAACTGAACATAATAAAAAATACATGTTCGATGGAATTAAAAAATACATATATCACTTCATATAGTTACGCTTACATTTGATCTTAGTGCTTACTTACAGCTAGAAATTTATACCGTTACAGCTTCTCCCCATTTCCCCTGCCCTGGAGCCCCTGACCTCCACCATTCTGCTCTGTTTCCATGAATTCAACTTGAAAAAAAAATTCTATGTGTAAACGATATCATGTTATAGTTCATATAAATTATGCATATGTCATATATAGTATATACATAATATATGTGTATGTGTATGTATATAATGAGCATAATGTTCAGGAGAAGAGGTTGGTATATGCTGATATACCAGGGACGCCAGCCACACCTCGGCCCTGCCTTCCGGCACTCCTCCCAGTGCCACAGTGATTCAGCATTAAGTGCCAGTTATATGCTGGGAAACAGGGTCCAGGAGCTGTGAATGTTCCTCCTACATCCTTGACTGGGACTGTGTACACAAACCCCACACCTGTGCACACTCTTCCAGGAGAGTGCTGGGGTGTCCCTTCCACCTCCCTGTTTATCCCCACCCAGCCATGTCCCACTCAGACCCTCCAACCCAGCCTACCCTGTGACTATTGCTTCCTCAAGGCTGTACCTAGAAGATTCTTCTTCTCTTTTAAGGAAAACTACTTTTGTTGCTTTTTAACTTCTGAGATGTCTTGTAGAGCATAAACAAATGAAACAAAACCTACTTTCCTCCCTGGGGTGGTCTGGATCCAACACACACTCCTATCGTGATGTCCTGGACTCAGCACCAGGAGGGTCTCCCTGTAGAGCCCTTAGGGGTCTCAGAACAGAGCCCAGCTTCTGGCTCAAAACTTGGAGAGTGAGTCCCAAACTCCGGGCATTCATGTACCACCTCCACAATTCTTGTTTTAACTGAGGACCTCCTGTTCTCTTCTCCTTTAATATTTTCTTTGATCAACATATTTTTTTATTTTACTTACGTCAAACTTTAGTCTTATGTTAAACAACATATCCTGCCATCAATCTTATGTGCTAGTTATGTTTTTTCCTATTACACATGAAAATAAATGGATACCTATTTTTTTTAAATGTGTGTGTAATGTGTATGTGTATGTATATACACACTGCATATCACATTTTCTTTATTCACCCACCAGTGGACACTTAAGATTGTTTCTATAGGGGTGCCTGGGTGGCTCAGTCAGTTAAGCATCTGATTTCAGCTCAGGTCTTGATCTTGGGGTCCTGGGATAGAGCACCATGTTAGGCTCTCTGCTCAGCAGGGAGTCTGCTTCTCCCTCTACCTCTGTCCTCTTCCCCTCCTCAAATAAATAAATAAAATCTTTTTAAAAATGATTATTTCTATATCTTGGCTATTGTGGATAATACTGCAGTGAACGTGGCATGGTATGTAGACACCTTTTGGAGATAGTGATTTTGTTTACTTTAAATATGTTTGTCTATTAGTCTATTATAGATCTTTTTTGGAAAAATGACTAGTCAGGTCTTTGGCCTACCTTAAAGTTCTTATTTATTTTCTTGCTGAGTTATAGGAGTTTTTCTGTATTTTGCATATTAACCCCTTATTGGTTATATGGTTTGCAGATATTTCTCCCATTCAGCACATTACCTTTTCATATTGTTGATGTTTTCTTTTTCTGTACAGAAGCTCTGAAGATGTAGTCTTGCCTCATTTTTGCTTTTGTTGCCTTTGCTTTTAGTCTCAAATCTAAAAAGTCATTGCCAAACCAATGTCAAGGAGATTACCACCTATGTTTTCTTCTAGGAGTTTTAGGTTTCAGTTTTTATATTCAACTCTTTAATCCATTTTGCATTGATTTTTTTGTATGGTCAAGGTGGGGGATCCAGTTTTGTTATTTTGTATCTGAATATTGATTTTTCTCTATCCTTTTTTTTTAATGAATAGACTATCCTTTCATCATTGTACGTTCTTAGAACTTTTGTCAAAAATTAATTGATCATACACGTATAGGTTTATTTCTGGGCTCTCTGTTCTGTTCCATTGATCTGAATATCTGGTTTTTTTATGGCAATACCATACTGTTTTGATTATTATAGCTTTGTATAGTTTGAAATCAGAAAGTATCATACCTCCAGCTTCTTGCTCAAGATCGTTTTAACTAGTCAGAATCTTTTTTGTTTCCATATAAATTTTAGGATTTTTTTTCCTATTTCTGTGAAAAAAGCCATTGAAATTTTGATAGGGGTTGCATTGACTCTCCAGATCACTTTGTGTAGTGTGGATATTTTAACAATATTAATTCTTCCAATCCATGAACATGTAATATCTTTCCATTTATTTGTGTCTTTTTCATTTCTTTCAGCAATATTTTGTAGTTTTCAGTGTACAAATCTTTAATTCCTTTGGTTAAATTTGTTCCTAAGTATTTTATTCTTTTTGATGCTATTGTAAATTGGATTTTCTCCTGAATTTCTCTTTCTGATAATTTGTTGTTAGTGTAGAAATGCAACTAATTTTTTTATATTGATTTTATATCCTGAGACTTTACAGTGTTATTTTCATAACTGAATAGGAAATGAATGGGTGATAAAATTACTAGTAATTTTTTTGTATATTCTGTGCTCTCCCAATAATAAACACATATTTTTTCATAATAAAGAAACTTTTTTAAAAAGAGGGCAATACTTACCTTCTTATGGTTATTTTTCCTAACTTTTTAAAAAAAGGATTTATTTCTTTATTTATTTGTGAGAGAGAGAGAGAGAGAGAGAGACAGAGAGCGCACAAGGGAGCACATGTGAATGTGTGTGTGCACATGTGAATGTGTGTGTGCACATGTGAACAGGGAGGGGCAAGGGGAGAGGGAGAGAGAATCTTAAGCAGACTCTGATCTCATGAGCCTGAGATCACGACCTGAGCTGAAACCAAGAGTCAGATACTTAACTGACTGTGTCCCCAGGCACCCCATTTTTCCTACTTTAATTTCTTTTTGCTCTAACAGGAATGTACTGATTTTCTGTGTGAATCTCACAAATTTCTAAGCATATGAGAAATTAATTTTAGCTATTAATGTCGTAACATCAGAAAAGGCAGTAATCTCTGACAGTGCCTTTCTTATATATTCATTTTGTCAAGAATGCTGACCTACCTCCTTTTTGTGTAAGTATATTCCAGATTCACAGCATTTGTGTAGAAGTAAACTTTCAGCAATCCTGTGTATGTCCAATTTTTTTTCTTTATTTCAAACTTTTTCATCTTCTGTAGAGATGTGGTTAAAATTCATTCATTCATTCATTCTACCCATTAGGGTATCTGTTAACTTTGGAAAGAACAGAGTGTGAAAGAAGAGAAAAATTGAAAGAACCAAAGTTGTTGAATGGTTCTTGTCTTCTCAACATCAAAAGCTTTTGAGATGGAAGTAGTAGAATGCAATTAAGCATCTCTAAAAAGGAAATTGTTTGCAAACATCAGTTATCAGAGATGAATAAAATTATTACTGAGCAGCAAGGATAAGATGAAGATTAGGGTACAAAAGTATATTAACTCATTTTCATTGGCCCAAACCTGGTTTGAGAAACCTTCTCTTCTTCAATTCTGTCAGTTTTGGTCTTTGAGGGTTTTTTGTTTGTTTGTTTGTTTGTTTTTAAAGTACTCTCCACACCCAGGATGGGGCTCAGACATACAACCTGGAGATCAGGAGTCACATGCTCTACTGACAGCCAGAGAGGCACACTTGTTCTTTGAATTTGAAGGCTACTCAGGAACTTTGTAACATGTGTAATATTAAATGTGTTGATACAGTTTCTGTGTATAGTAAATTTTGGTACATGCTTAAGAAAAATTTCTCCATCAGTAAGCTGAAACTGAATCTTTAAAATATACCAAACAAATCATGATACGGTTATGAAGTCATATAGTGTAAAAACAGAATTTTCTACCACCTAATAACTTCTGTTGAAGGAGAGAGAGAGAACTAATTAGTGTAATAAGAGTTTGCTTTTATCCTTGGATACATGTATAGTTTCCAAATTACTTACAAATTCTTGTGCTTTTTATAGTTAAGTTTGGATTTCAATGTAATGAAGTAAACTGAAAGGGAGAATAACCCTTGTCCTAATTTGTTGGAAAGCTGAACAAGTTCCTGTCAGTAATTCATGAGTTTTATTTTTGGTTTGTGAATTAATTAGCCATTGGTTCTCCTTATAGCTCTTACTGATTTCTTTGGGCCCTTTCACCTATTTTGAAAATCTGCCAAAAGGAAAAGAGAAGTGTCTTAGTTGGCTCAAACTATCAAAACAAAAAACAACAGATTGCATGGCTTTAAATGACAGAAATTTATTTCCTTATAGTTCTGGTGGCTGGGAAGGCCAAGCTCTAGGTGTGGGTCAGTTTGGTTTCTGATGAAGACTCTCTTCCAGACTTACAGATGACTGCCTACACACTCTATTCTCACATGGTGGAGAGAGAGAGAGAGAGAGGGAGAGAGAGAGAGAAAGCTAGCTCTTTGGTATCTGTTCTTATAAGGACACTGATTCTGTTTTATTAGGATACCACCCTTATGGTCTTATTTAACCTTAAGTACCTCCTTGTAGGTCTTATCTCCAAATATTGTCACATTTGAGGGTTAGAATTTCAACATATGGATTTGGGGACCATGGTTTTAGTTCACAGAAGAGAACTACATTTTAGCTTGGGCTGTAACAGATGTCTATCTTTCTAAACACCAGATTCCCATTTCCATAGAACATAACTAAATAATTTCAGAAGTTTATAACTTTCAAGAAAAAATTTAAAACTATATTTATTAAACTTTAGACTGAATTTTAATTTTCTTTCTTAAAGGAATTCATTATTAGAATGATATATAGCTACATGTGGGAGGTAATACTTAAAGATACTTTTACCTGGGACACCTGGGTGGCTCAGGCATTTGACTCTTGATTTTGGCTCAGGTCCTTATCTCACAGTTGTGGGCTAACCTGCAGTTGGACTCTGCACTCAGTGGTGAGTCTGCTGGAGATTCTTTCTCCCTCTGCCCCTCCTTTCCCTAGAATAAATAAACCTTTAAAAAAAGAGATATTCTTACCAGGAATTTTTGCATATTGTCTACTTTTTCCATTAGAATTCTTACCATACCAAGGAATTTATTTTAAATTCCATGTCTGATTATTCTTACATTTGTGTTATATCTGAGTCTGGTTCTGTTGGTTATTGTCTCTTTATGTTTGTGTTTTTCTTGCCTTTTGGCATGTCTTGCAATTTTTGATTGAAAGCTAGACATGTATCAGGTAGCAGAAACTGAGGTTATTAGACTGTTAGGGTGTCAATTTATTTTAATAGGGCTGCTGTGGTTTTTTTTTTTTAAAGATTTTTAAAAATTTATTTATTTGACAGAGAGAGATCACAAGTAGACTGAGAGGCAGTCAGAGAGGGAGGAAGGGAAGCAGGCTCCCCACTGAGCAGGGAGCCCGATGTGGGGCTCGATTACAGGACCCTGAGATCATGACCCAAGCCAAAGGCAGCAGCCCAACCCACTGAGCCACCCAGGCGCCCCAAGGGCTGCTGTGTTTAATGTTAGCTGTGGCTGTAGGTATCAGAGGCTTTAAAGGTCTCTAGTGTCTGATATATTTTTTTAAACTCCACCTTTGACTCTGGTCTTCTCCATTTATTCATCTTCTGAAAGAGTCTTTTTGCCTGTCAAAGCTGAAACTAGAGCTCTTTTATTATACACACACACACACACACATATGTTGTTGTAAAACTTTTTAATGGTTGCTAGGTGTACTTTTAACTCATAAGAATCTACTTCAAGTAAACACTGACTCAATTCCAGTAAAATATAGCAGCTTTCCTCTAATACAACTCTGTTATCTTCCTCTATCTTTGGGTTGCTTTGCCATTCATGTGTATGTATTTGTTATAACTCAACAATGTATGTAATAATTCTACTATAAAAATTGTCACTTTTTAAAAATCATAGGTTTTTAAAGAAACCAAGAGATTAAAGGCAAGGTCTTTTTAAAAATTAAACAATATAATATAATGTCAGCAGTCCTTTTCATGATTTGTTTTATAACTGGAAATTTGTACCTTTTGACTCCTTTTAACCCATTTTACCCAACCCAGCAACCCATCATTGGTAACCACTTTGATCATGGTATCTATGAGCTTAGGGTTTTTTTGTTTGCTTTAGATTCCACATATAAGTGAGATCACATTGTATTTGTCTTTCTCTGTTTTGTTTCACTTTGTATAATGCCCTCATGGTCCAACCATGTTGTTGTAAATAACAAGATTTCATTCTTTTTTGTGCTGAACAATATCCTTGTGTGTGTGTGTATCTATATATATAGATATATATACAAATTTTCTTTATTTGTTCATCCATCAGTAGACACTTAGATTGTTTCCATGTTTTGGTTATTGTAAATATTTCTGCAGTAAAACTGGGATAGTGCATGTATCTTTTTAAATAAGTGTTTTTGTTTTCTTTGGACGTAGAGTTACTGGGTCATGTCGTAGTTTTATTAATTTTTTGAGGAACTTCCATATGATTTTTCCATAGTGGTTGCACCAGTTTACACTCCCCCTAACAATGTACAAGGACTCCCTTTTCTCCATATCTTCATCAACACCTGCTATTTCTTTTCTTTTTGATACTAGCCATTCTAAAAGGTATACGGTAATTTTTCACTGTAGTTTTTATTTGCATTTCCCTGGTAATTAGGGATGTTGAGCATCTTTTCATGTACCTGCTGGCCTCCTGTATGTCTTCTTTGGTAAAGTGTCTATTTGGATACTCTGTTCATTTTTTAATTGTATGGTTTGTATTTTTGGTGTTGAGTTGCATGAATTCTTTATATATTTTAGATATTAGCCCCTTATCAGATATTTTAATTTGCAAATGTTTTCTTTCATTCAGTAGCTTTTCTTTTTTTTTTTTTTAATTTTTATTTATTTATTTTTCAGCATAACAGTATTCATTGTTTTTGCACCACACCCAGTGCTCCATGCAATCCGTACCCTCTCCAATACTCACCACCTGGTTCCCCCAACCTCCCACCATCCGCCCCTTCAAAACCCTCAGATTGTTTTTCAGAGTCCATAGTCTCTCATGGTTCACCTCCCCTTCCAATTCAGTAGCTTTTCATTTCGTGGATGGTTTCCATTGCTATGCAGAAACTTCTTAGATTGATGTAATCTCACTTTTTTTTTTAAATTTTTTTTTTTTAAGAGTTTATTTATTTATTTGACAGACAGAGATCACAAGTAGACAGAGAGGCAGAGAGAGGGAAGCAGGCTCCTGCTGAGCAGAGAGCCCGACGTGGGGCTTGATCCCAGGACCCTGAGATCATGACCTGAGCCAAAGGCAGAGGCTTAATCCCCTGAGCCACCCAGGTGCCCCGTAATCTCACTTTTTATTTTTGCTTTTCTTGCCTTTGTTTTTGGCGTCAAATCCAAAAAATCATCACAAAGACCAGTTATCAAGAAATTTACTGCCTATGTTTTCTTCTAGGAATTTGTATCCTGAAGTAATTCAGCATCTAGGAAACTTCATCCCAATGTATTATTCTAGAGCTGTGCCAAATGTACTATTTAAATGTAAATTAATTTAAATTTACATCAATGAAACTCAAAAGAAATTTAGCTTTTCAGTCACATCAGCAACATTTTAAGTTCTTAATTAGCCATATGTGGTGAGTGGCTGCTGTGTTGAATAGCACAAAGCATTGCCGTCACTGAGAAAAGTTCTGTTAGACACTGCTTCTCCAGAGGATAGAGGTGAGAATATTTTTGTTACCACAGGAAAGTCAGATACGTAGAGTCAATCATATATACCAACCAGTTGCTCTTTCACAGGGTTTTTTCCTTGCCCATATGAAGGAAGTTTGTGAAAGGGAGAAAAAGTTAGCACACACCTGTACAATGTACTGCTTCCAAATTCATCTGATAACTAGCTTTTCTTGTGGAAGCTTCAAATAACTGCCATTGCAAATGCAGTTGGCAGCAATATTCAAAGTTCAAACCCACCAGAGACATACTTACTAGTTTATTGTTCCCATTTCCTTTCTTACTATTCCCTCATTCCTTAAGGTGAAGACTGGCGCAACTTCAGTCCCAAGACAAGAGAACACTGGCATAAGTAGAAAGGCAAATGTGGGGGCGCCTGGGTGGCTCAGTGGGTTAAAGCATCTGCCTTCGGCACAGGTCATGATCCCAGGGTCCTGGGATTGAGCCCCGCGTCTGGCGCTCTATTCAGTCCCGTCTCTCTGTGCCTGCTTCTCTGCCTACTTGTGATTTCTTGTCAAATAAGTAAATAAAATCTAAAAAAAGAAAGAAAGGCAAATGTGTGTGCATGTAAATTTTGAGAGAACTGACTTGATTTTTAGAAAGTGTTTTTTTTAACCAAGCCTTTAGATATCATTTTATTGAATGCCTGCCCCCATTTTACATGTGAGTAAACTGAGGCTAGAGAAAATGATTGCTCGAGATTTTATTAATCATTAATATTAATCATTATTAATAATTAATTATAATTTATTAATAATTTACTAATAAGTAAATCTGGAACTAAAACCTGTATTCCGTACTAAATCATTTACCATTCCCATTTTAAGTTTTTATTCACTACTACTGCTACAGATACAATGATAAGAGTTTAGAGGTAAGACTAATTAATTATTATAATAAATTTCTTATTTTTAAAATGTTACTTTTTGCATGTTTCAAGGTTTTATAATTGTAATTTTTATAGATTGAAGAAGAGGAGAGGAAAAAAATAGAAGATATGAAAGAAAATGAACGACTAAAAGCAACTAAAGAGTTGGAAGCCTGGAAAGAATGTCAAAGAAAAGCTGAAGAACAAAAAACAATTCAGAGAGAAGAGAAATTCTGTGAACAAGGAAAGCCAGTTGGAGAAGAGAGAAACAAATTAAAACATAAAAGCCTTACTAGAATTGCAGCATCTAGAAATCTTGCCACAAAAGGTACGATGATTTCTTTGTATTTTCTGGGAAAGTGAGTCCATTACCTTTTTTTCCGTAATCTATTTATAATATTAGGTCATTATTTTGGCATATTGAGAATAAGTACTATAGTATAGAGGGTAAGATGAAAGATTTATTTCTTCTTTTAGGAAGTAGTGACATTTTCAAGAGAGAGTGAGCAATGATTCAGATACCAGGGTCCTGAGATCAAGCCCAACGTCTGGCTCCTTGCTCATAGGAGCTTACTTCTCCGTCTACCTGCCGCTCCCCCTGCTTGTGCTCTCATTCTCTCTCTCTCTCTCTCTCTCTCTCTCTGACAAATAAATAAAATATTTAAAAAAAAAGACATTTTCCTCATATGATTGAGGAACATGAATACTATTACACAAATTTAGTTGTAAGCAAGTAGTGGCTCATCTGGCCTTTGATCCTGATGTGTTCAGAAATAGGTAAAAGCACATATTTCTTTATTGAAAGCTAAGAGTTTGATTTTATCTGAATTTATTTTTATTTTTTATTTTTTATTTTTTTAAAGATTTTATTTATTTATTTGACAGAGAGAGAAATCACAAGTAGGCGGAGAGTCAGGCAGAGAGAGAGAGAGAAGCAGGCTCCCGCTGAGCAAAGAGCCCGATGCGGGGCTCGATCCCAGGACACTGAGATCATGACCTGAGCCGAAGGCAGCGGCTTAATCCACTGAGCCACCCAGGCGCCCCGATTTTATCTGAATTTAAAATAGTAAATTTTGTTTTGGGAATAGTTAGCATCTTTAGTAATGGAATATTTTGTTGTAAAATCACTTATGTAATAATAATAATTAATAATTATTGGGTGATTTCCATATGCCAGGCCATTATATTGGTTGTATCATGCAGTTGTCACAACACCACTTTGGGATAAGTGCTGCTATTCTTATTTTAGTGGAAATAGGTGTTCAGAAAAGATAAAAACTACCCAATAAGTAAACCTGTGGGATTTGAACCCACATCTTTGAAACCTATGCTCTAGGCTTTATTACTGTACTCTAGGTCTTTTCTACTGTAAGCTCTCAAGATCTAGTGTGTTGGAAAGTCAATAAATGAACTTGTGAGTTAGGAACCACGATTATCCCCATTTTCCAGGAGAGGAAAGGCACAGAGAGTCTTACTAGCCCAAAGTAACACTGCTAATAAATGGCAGAGTCAGAATCTGGACGTGGGTGATCAGGCTTTAGAGTAGGTGACCACCACTGTGTTATACTGCTACACAGGTAAGATAGGCAGATTAACCATGTTCATTATCTAATTCATAACATATTTTAGCTGACTGTTTGTATTAGGGAGATGTTTTCACTCAGAAATTTGTTAGGGGAAAAAGTACACAAAATGTATAATCCTGGTTTGGAAAAGTATTACCTTTTAAATGTTTGTTATTGAGCATCCCAAAGCCTTACAGTAATTTTCAAGAATGAATCGGTTTATGCTTAACCAAAGTATTACTAATTATGAAGTAGCAAAACTTCAGAAGTTTTAATTACAGTCCCCTAATATAACACACCCCACTAATTTTGTCTCTTAATGTGAAGCTAGGCGTCAGGCTATGGCATGATTACTTTGCAGGGCAGAGGAATTGAATGTGCTGTGGGCTTCATACTCTTCTGGACCTAGAACTTAAATATTGAGTGGTGTCATTTTGATGAAAGCTGCTTAATATTTTATATTAAGGTGATTTAACAAGAAAAAAATTTGGTAAGATTTTATGTGATTTTAAAAATCAACTTAAATGTTTGGAGTTTGGATTATTATACTCTTATTTTTTGGCACATCAATAAGTAAGACTCAATGTATAATAAGAGTATATGTAATGTACTAGATAAGCCACTTTTATATACACTGTTATAATAATATAATAGCTAAGCCACTTTCTACATACAGAATGCAAATGGTGTGGCAGGTGCTGCAGATTTCCTTCTCTCCCTTTCTTTTTTACTAACAGAATCATGGTTTCAGGGAAGGGACAGAAGAAATGTGTTCAGCTAAAAACCTTGCCTTTTAGAAATTTAAATACCAATTGGATATTGGAAGAAATTAAAGAATAATTATATTTTTTCCCTTGAGATGTGATAACGTAATTGTAGTTAGATTTAGAAAGCCCTTATCTCATAGAGAAACCTACTGAGATATTTATGGGTGAAAGTATAGTATTTGATGTCTGAGATTCTCTTCAAAATAATATGGTATGTGAAAGTAGATAGAAATAAAGATGAAGTGATATGGGCCAGGAGTTGATAATAGAAGGCAGGTTATGAATGCATGACAGTTAATTATTCTATTCTGCCTAATTTTATATATGTTTGAAATTTTTTATTATAAAAAAATAGGCAACACACTGAAAAAGCGCTTTATCTTGGAACACTAAAAAATAAAATAAAATTTAAAAAAAAGAAAAAAAAAGAAAAAGCACACATTGAAATTTTTACAAAGTCATTTTAAATTAGTAAAACAAAACAAAACCAAGCAAATCTCACTTCCCCAAACTCTTGTATAACTAGATGTAACCAGGTGACAAATTTTGAGGAAATGCAAGAAGAAATCTGCTAAAGACTTATAGAAAAGTATGACTCCTTACTGCTTGCTTCTCCTTTCCTTTTCCTACTTAAGATGAAGGTCAGTGCAAAAAATTCATTAGCTATTTTAAAACCACAACGAGGCAAGATATACCCTAAGAATGGTGGAATAGGGGAGAAGAAAGAGCTTGGGACATTAATGACATTGGAAAGATGGTACCTCTGCATTGAATCACCTTTTTTCAAGTTTGTTAAGTGAGAAAATAAACCCATCCTTGGTTAAACAACTATAGTCATGTTTCCACATAGCCTAGAGAATTTTTTTTTTAATTTTTTATTTTTTATTATTTTTTTTATTTTTTATAAACATATGTTTTTATCCCCAGGGGTACAGGTCTGTGAATCACCAGGTTTACACACTTCACAGCACTCACCAAAGCACATACCCTCCCCAATGTCCATAAACCCACCCCCTTCTCCCAAACCCCCTCCCCCTAGCAACCCTCAGTTTGTTTTGTGAGATTAAGAGTCACTTATGGTTTGTCTTCCTCCCAATCCCATCTTGTTTCATTTATTCTTCTCCTACCCACTTAAGCCCCCATGTTGCATCACCACTTCCTCATATCAGGGAGATCATATGATAGTTGTCTTTCTCTGCTTGACTTATTTCGCTAAGCATGATACGCTCTAGTTCCATCCATGTTGTCGCAAATGGCAAGATTTCATTTCTCTTGATGGCTGCATAGTATTCCATTGTGTATATATACCACATCTTCTTGATTCATTCATCTGTAGCCTAGAGAATTTTTGACTGATAGAAATGGATAATGGAATTCAAGGTTGGTTTAGGCATTTGAAAATCATTCCATGTAATAACTGTACTAGCAGAGTAAAGGAAAAAACATATGACCATTTCTCTATTGCAGAAGGCATTTGATAAAACCCAACATCCATTTATGAAAATAATTTCTCAACAAATTAGGAATAGAAAGGTACTTTCTTACTCTGGTGAGTAAGAGTGTACAAAAAATATATAGTAAGCTTCATAATTATTGATGAATACTTTGCCTTGCCCTGTAGTTCCAGGAGTAGGCAAGTATGTCCACTTTCACTGTTTTAATTCAACATTATGCTGGAAGTCCTAACCATTACATTAAGACAAGAAGAAATGAGAGGCATAAAGATTAGACAGGAAGAAGTAAAACTGTATTTATTTATAGATGACATGATTGTGTATTTTCTGATAGGGATTTCCTGAGAAATCTGAAGGATAACTGCTAGAACTAATAACTGAATTTAGCAAAGTCTCATGATATAAGGCTATAAAAGTCACTTAAAATTTTATCAGCAGCAAAGAACTGGAAAATTAAATTTTAATTAATTTGTAATAGCACTAAAAGAGAAAATACTTAGGAATAAATTTAACAAAAGAAATGAAAGACCATATCACTGAAAACTATCAAAAAACTGCTGAGAGATGTTTTAAAGTCCTAAATAAATGTAGTGATACAACATGTTCCTGAGTTGGAAAACTAAATATTGTTAGGATGTCTATTCTTAAATTGATCTGTTGATTCAATGTAAATCCATTAGAAATTCTGGTAAGCTTTTTGTAGAAATTGACAAGTTGATCCTAAAATTTATATGAGAGTGTGAATGACCAAGGATAGTCAAAGGAACTTTTATTTTTTTTAAATTTTTTAAAGATTTTATTTATTTATTTGACAGACAGAGAGTACAAGTAGGCAGAGAGGCAGGCAGATAGAGAGAGAGGAAGGGAAGCAGTCTCCCTGCTGAGCAGAGAGCCCGCCCGATGTGGGACTCCATCCCAGACCCCCGAGACCATGACCTGAGCCGAAGGCAGTGGCTTAACCCACTGAGCCACCCAGGCGCCCCTCAAAGGAACTTTTAAAAATAAGAGCAGAGATGTAGGGCTCACACTGCCTCATTTGAAGACTTAGCATCAAGCTACCATAATCAAGACAAGATGGAACTGGTGAAAGGACAAGGATAAGTTCAAAACAACAGAGTACAGGGACCAGAAATGAATCGATACAAGTATGGTTCAGAGATTTTAATGAAAGGTAACAAGGTAATTCAGTGGGGGAAGGGAACGGGTCAGGATATATTTGTGGAAACAAATGAAAGTAGACTCTTGCCTCACTACACAATGAGACAGTTATGTACATATGTACATAATACATATGTAAGAAGACAATCCAGTAAACAATTGGATGGAAGATTTGAATGCTCTTGTCGCAGTGGAAGACATGAACAACCAACAGACACATAAGATGATGTTCAATGTTATTCGTTAGTAGGGAAATTAAAACCACAGTGAGATACAGTCCATAGTACATATGCATTAAAATGACTAAAACTGGATGCCTGGGTGGCTCAGCCAGTTAAGCGTCTGCCTTCAGCTCAGGTCATGATCTGAGGGTCCTGGGTTCAAGTCCCACATCAGGCTCCTTGCTCAGCTGGGTACCTGCTTCTCCCTCTTCTCTGCTGCTCATTCTACTTGTGCTCTTTCTCTTTCACAAATAGATAATTAAAACCTTTAAAAAAATAAAATGATAAAACAGAAAACTAAAGATCATCGGCACAATTGTTGTTGAGGCTATGCTGCAAGTATACACTGATGGTAGAAATGTAAAATGGTACAACGACTTTGCAAGAGTGTTTGGCTCTTCCCTTGAAAGTTAAGTATGTAGGGCGCCTGGGTGGCTCAGTGGGTTAAGCCGCTGCCTTCGGCTCAGGTCATGATCTCAGGGTCCTGGGATCGAGTCCCGCATCGGGCTCTCTGCTCAGCAGGGAGCCTGCTTCCCTCTCTCTCTCTCTCTGCCTGCCTCTCCGTCTACTTGTGATTTCTCTCTGTTAAATAAATAAATAAATAAAATCTTTAAAAAAAAAAAAAAAAGAAAGTTAAGTATGCACTTATCATATAACTCAGTCTTTCTTGTCTTCAGTATTTATACATGAGAGATGTATTCACCTGAAGACTTGTATTCAAATATTCATGGCAACCTCATTCATAATAGTGAGTAACTGGAAATGATGCTCATCACTAGATGAGTGAATAAACAAATTCTCATAGATTCATAAAGTGAAATATTACTCTGCAATAAATGAGACTGCAACAGAAATTCTAGAAAATACTGACCATTTTATAATGACTGAGAGTATATCAATTGTTATCTGGGGCCAGAAATAAAAGGAAGGGACTATAGGGGACTCTTAGAAGTGATAGAAATTTTCCATTTTCATTATGATTATAATTTCATGGGTACACACATCTATCAGAACTCATTGAATTAATGTACTTTAAAATGAGTACAGTTTATTTTTTTTTAAGATTTATTTAAGAGAGAGAGCACAAGCACATGCATGTATGGGAGTGCTGGGGGAGGGGCAGGGAGGGAAAGGAAGAAAATCTCAGGTAGACTCCCTACTGAGTATGGAGCCCAACATGGGGCTTTATCGCATGACCCTGAGATCATGACCTGAGTGGAAACTAAGAGTTGGACATCTAACTAACTGAGGCACCCAGGTGCCCCATTTTATTTCATGTACATTTTATTGTACATGAATTATTTCTTTGTTAAACTGAATAAAGTTTATTGGGAATACTTTTAGGCATAACAGCATCAAAATGCATATAATATCTTCAGGTTCTTATTATTCCACAGCTAATGCTTAAGGCCAGCCGTAATGAAGCCTATTTTGAAGGTCCTGGCCCTTGTACTATTGTGTATATTTATAGGAGACTGGGAAAGAGGAATCATTGAGCATCTAATTAATTAAGTATAGGGTCTTCTGTATCTTGTTAGAAATTCAGTTACTAGTACCAGCCTATTCTGTTGAAGTACTTTTGACTTGCTTACGAAACTACTAAAAGCATGGTAGATGGATAAATGAAATTTTAGGCCATGTAGATTTGTCCTTCTTCAGCTTGGAAGAACTAGGTACTCCTAAAGGTAGGGGCAAATGTAAGTCTGGAAAAAAAGAAAAAGGATGGATTGAAAGTGTGTAAATAGAGTTTCACTACCAGATTTCCAGATCATGACAGAAGATCGAGGGTTTACTTTCTGCATATTTGAAGACTACAGATTCTGCTCTGAAAATTGATAGAGTGAAAGTCAACATTGTGTAAATCTAAATACCGGTCCGAGGGATCTCTTCCAGCCCTCCTCTACCCTTAGCTCTTGCATATATGCATTCACAAGCCCAGTGCACCTGGGGTGCAGATTAGAGAATTCTTCCATAGGGAAGCTAATGAGTGTAGGATGAAAAATCCTGACATCTGTAATGGCCCAGATGGTTTTCCCTGCTGAAGCTTACCAGTCAACAGATTTCAGATTCATGTACATAGAACTTCAGTCAGAATTTTTATACTTTTATAGGAGGAGATAGGCAAGATATAGAAACTTGGAACAACCAAGTAATAGAAGAACAGAAGAAAACTTAATTGTAACATGTCTTCAGAAAGATGAAGACATATTTAAGACATATTTTAATAATAAGACATCTAATCATTTAAGACGTATTTTAATCATTAAGAACAAGAGGCTATAGTAAGGAATATTAAGAGAATAAAACAGTTTGGAAATTTAAAATGCAATAAAAATTATGAATTTAATCAAATGGTTGGAATATGGTTTCTAAGTTTTTCAGAAAGTAGAAAAAAAGGACAAAAAAATTTAAAATAGAAAAGATAAAATAATCAGAATATCCATCCTGGATGTTCAACATTCAATAGGGGTATAAGAAAGAGGGTGGGAGAGACAGAAGAGAGGAAATAATATTTTTAATGTTGCAAAACTTCTGAAAACTTAAATGAATTTCCACATTGAAAGAGTCTATCATGTCCAGCACGGCAGATTTTATAGTATTCATGCCAAAAACACATGAAATTTCAGACACTTTATATTTTATTCTTTCTCTTTTTTAGAGAGAACAAGAGCACATGAGCCGGGGGTGGGGCAGAGGGAGAGAGAGAATCTTAAGTAGGCTCCACACCCCCTCAGAGCCTTATGTGAGGCTCGATCTCATAATGCTGACATCATGACCTGAGCCAAAAATCAAGAGTTGGATGCTTAACTGACTGAGCCACCCAGGCATCCCTCAGCACACTTTTGGCAGAGATCGAGAAAGCTCCCAGAGAAGAGAAACAGATCATGCACAAAGGACTGGGAATGTTAGCATCTGTCCTCTTAACCTCAGCACTGGAATCCTGAAACATGGGTCAGTGCCTTCAAAATTCTGAGTGAAAATAATTTTCAGTGTGAAATTCTATACCCAGCTTAATAATCAAGTGTGAAGCAGAATAAAGACTTTTCAGATATGCAAAGTCTTAACAATATTTATGGCTCAGTATGCTGGGAATTGTACCTTTTTTTTTTTTTATTCTTCAAAATAATTTAGTTCGCTCTGAAATATCTGATGTTCAAAGGTTTAGTTAAACTACCCCTAAAATGCCTGGGCATGGAGTATTTTATAGAGGTACAATAGTTTCTTTAGGTTTTCTCCGTTCTTTGTCCAACTTGTTTTCATTAATTTTGGAATATTTTAATACATGCATGTTAAGTTAAATTTTTTTTGTCTTAAAGAGTATGTTAATACATTCACAAGTCTTGGAATCTTGTGTTTTTGTTGTTGTTTAGTTGCAAATATTTTGTAACTCATCATCATTTTTTCCCTTGGCCCTTGAATTTGTAGGGAGGTTTTTTTTGTGTGGGTTTTTTGTTTTGTTTTGTTTTTTTGTTTCATTTTGTTTTGTTTTTAGTTTTGAAATATATAAAATGGGAATGACTATAGTTCTCATATTTAAAATTTCCTGTATCATCATGTTACAGGTGTGTTTCGAGATTGTAGTTCATGGTGTGTATTTGTGTTTATCCTAAGGCTTTCTTTTAATAAGCTATGGGCCACTTAGATTTATTATTATAAATAAAATGTATCCTAATGTCTTAGGATATTCTTCTACTATCTTACTTCATAGTTTATATTTACTAGATTTTCTTGTTAGTTCTTTCTTCTATTTTTCTGCCTTGGATTTAAAAAATGTTCTTGATTACTTCCTTTCTACTAATTTGAAATGTATGTATTCTATTTTTGTTCTTTGAATGATTAATATTAAATTTTTTGTATCTGTTTTGGTACATAGATATAATTCTTATTATTTTAACATACATATTAAACAAAGATTAAGGTTAATCTTTACCACTCCTGTAAATATTACAAGGAAGTTTAGTGTGTAAGGTCCAGTAATACCCATCTTCTATTAAATTGTCTAAACATTTTAGTCCAGTTTTTTGGAGGGAAGGGAGATCAGTTGACTTGACTTTACTTTTTATTTTTTTATTTTTAAAGATATTTTTTATTTATTTGACAGAGAGAAAGAGAGAGAGAGAAAGGTCACAAGTAGGCAGAGAGGCAGGCAGAGAGAGAGGAGGAAGCAGACTCCCTACTGAGCAGAGAGCCCAATGCGGGGCTCGATCCCAGGACCCTGGGATCATGACCTGAGCCGAAGGCAGAGGCTTTAACCCACTGAGCCACCCAGGTGCCCCAACTTCACTTTATTTTTAAATCCCAAATTTAGTCATCACTGTTAGTATGGCTTTTTTCCCCACTATACAGTCATTACTGTTTAGACTGATGCATATTTATGGATTTTTAATTTGTCTTTGCTTCTTTGTGTTTCACATCTGTGGGTTAAATTGCCTTCCCTTTACAAATAAATCCTTTAGTAGTTCTTTAATGAAGATTTGTAGGGCGTTCAATTCAGTTATTATCTTTATCTTGTGCTTGTTGTTGAAGGATGGTTTGGGTGGTTGTAGAATTCCTCATTGATAGTTATTTTCCATCAGTAATGTGAAGGTATTTTTCTATTGCCTTTTGCCCTCTAATGTTGCTGAGAAGTCTGCTCTTGATCTAACGATTGAACCTTTATAAGTTAACCCATGCTTTGTCTCTGGTTGCTTTAAAATTCTTCACTTTGATGTACTTTGATTTTATTAGTCTCTGTGCAGTTTTTAATTTATTTGCTTCATAAAGTCAGAACATGGAATATACTTTTAGTCAAAGAACTTATGTTTTCAGACTTTTAAGCTATTGTCTTCCTCTGTTCTCTGTATATCTTGACCACATTCTGTATATTATCTTCAGATCTCTTCTAGTTTGCAAATTTTCTTCAACTATGCTTAATGTACTGTTAAACTTATACTAAAGGTTTTAAATTTCAGCAGCAATATTTTTCATTTTGGAAGTTCCATCTGGTTTGTTGTTGTTGTTGTTGTTAATTCTTTTGTCATTAGTTTCTTCATTTTTCATTATGGATTTGTCTTGTCTCTGTTCTTTAAATAAACATGTTTGAAATTATTTTATCTCTTTCAGATTGTTCTGTTTTTTCAAATTCTTAAGAAGCCATACCTCCTGTTTTTTGTGTCTGCTTACTGTCTTTTATACTGCATTGTTTTCTCATGTAATTTGTAGTTTTTGATTGTGTGTCCCTCTTCTGCAAGGTTTTTTTTTTTTTTAATGGGTACATATTAAAAAATCTCAGGTGTTTTATGGTGTGTGGAAGTAAGAATTGCTCATGAGGAATACCTAGAGTTTTGATTTCTCACAGAGATATTTTTTTTGCCTCCTGTCCAAAGCCTCAGGAAGAATAGGCTTCACTTTCCTGGACCAGTGGACAGTGATTTTATAAATATCCTTTTCACTAAGAGAGCAACCCTTCTAAGCTTCTAGGTTCACTTTCAGCTTCCTACCTCTGTAACTGTATCAGCATTAAATTTCCAGCCTTTTGCCTTTATATATGTATTTTAGATATAGATCTAAATATCTTTCCAAACAGCTTTCTGTCAGCTTTTAGATTACACCAGCTATAAATCACTGATTAAGACTTTTTCTTTGCTTACTTTTTAAACTGAACTGTATATTTGAAACTTTATTTATTTTCTATATTTTATCAAGCATTTTATGTGTTTATTGCATTTTATCTAGAGAATGTAAAAAGTTTTAAAAACTTTATCTTGTGTTTCTAGAAACCTGTGCTAATTTATTTTTATTTTATGTTTTACTACTTGTCTTATTCTACAGTAAGGGTTTGGAAGCTAGATACCCTATTTTTAATGTAACTGGTTGTTATGTTAATGTTTTTCATGAACATTTAAAAACATTTATTTATTTTAGCAAAATTAATAAGAAAATAAAAATTTTTTAAAAGATTTTATTTATTTGGGACACCTGGGTGGCTCAGTCGGTTAGGCCGCTGCCTTCAGCTCAGGTCATGATCCCAGAGTCTGGGGATCGAGTCCCGCATCCCGCTCCTTGCTCGGCAGGGAGCCTGCTTCTCTCTCTGCCTCTGCCTGCTTGTGCGCTCTCTCTCTGTCTCTCTCTCTGATAAATAAATAAAGAAAATCTTAAAAAAAAAAAGATTTTCTTTATTTATTTGAGAGAGAGAGAGGGATAGTATAGAGGGAAAGGGAGAGGGAGAAGCAGACTTCCCACTAAGCAGAGAGCCTGATGCAGGACTTGATCCCAGGAACGTGAGATCGTGACCTGAGCTGAAGGCAGATGCTTAACCCACTGAACCATCCACGCACCCAAGAAAATAAATTTTTAATTCCTCATTATGGAAAATAGTGCTTATTCCCTTCATGTTCTGTATCCTAGTAATCATTAGTATAGTAATCTGAAGTTATATACTTCATTTTTACTTTTTCTGTTTTCCTTCTGTTACACTAACATTTAAGAATCTTATTCACAACATTTTTAGTGTGTTCTCCACTGTATAGAAAACTAATTCTTTTCATTTTTACCCTTAATTTCCTCACTCCTGGGTTCTTAGTTTCATTTTTCCATTTTCTGGAACATTGGTTTGATTAATTTATTTGGAAAAGATGGCTAAGTAGTATATTTACTTAGTTCTTAGATATCTAGGAGTATCTTTTGCCTTTATAAGTAAGCAACAGTTTACTTGGATATAAAATTCTTGGGACATTGTATTTGGTAGGTGAAAGCTAGTTGTGGTAATGAGATCCAAAATTACAGATCAAATGAGACAGAAATTTAGTTCTCCATAACCAATACTTGTTATGTAACAGTGACCCATGTAGGCTTGATAAATGACTTCCTACAAGGCCATCCAGGCTGGCAGTGCCATCTCTGTCATCACACCATTTGACTTCCATCTCTGGATGCCAAGGTTGGCAGTGTGTTTTAGCCACTGGGAAGGAGGTAAGAGGCGTCCACAGCAAGCAGATGTACCTATAAAATGATCCATTGCATACATCACTTCTATTCACATTTTGTTGCCTCAGATTTGGCATATAATCACATCTAATCTCAAGGGAGTCTGGGTTATGTAGATTCTAGCCTGACAATAGTCATATGCCTAGTTTAGAACTCAAATTCTATCTCTAAAAGGAAGAGGGAAGAATGGATAGAATACTGGAAGATAGATGTCTCAACCACAGACATCCAGAAAATTTGCACTCAAATTTTGTTTCAGTCCTTATTTTTTCCTCCTTTTTGTATGTATTCATTTTATATCAAGGTTATTACTCTTGTATTTGTGGAAAATCTGTTTTTTTTAAAGTTTCGATATTGCCTTTTAAATCTGTGTATCATATTTTTTGTACTTTTTCAATTTTTAAACTTACCCTTCCTTTTAATTCATATATTTTATATTCTAACACATAGATTTATTCTAATTATATTCTAACACATAGAACACATTGATTTCTTCTCTTATATTGGCTTAACCATTATTACATCAAACTATCTTTAGCTTTTCATTATTACTCTTTGCCTATTCTCATTAACAATTTCTTACGGCTGAAAAGTTTTTATACTGCCACAAGGAAGCTTATAGAAGATACTGCTATAGGAGCTTAAGGGAAATAGAGGTAGTATTGGTAGTGACAGCTTTCTAAACTGGATGTAGAAATACTCAGAGTGCCCTTCCCTAGAGTGAATGTAAATTAAACCACTGTGTGTTTTAGCAAAGAGAATCCTAGAAAAGTAGCTGGGGTCATTGATTAAAGAAGAGATAACTAGCTGCCACACTTTCTATGATGGGATTTTATATTCCTTCTAGTAGAAGTTATCTTTGGTTTATTTGTGTAGGATTTTAGAGGTAGCTTTGATGTGTAATTACTTTAAGTCAGTTTGATTGTTACCTAGAAAATGAGAGGAAGATAACTCACTTGTTAATATTGCTTTTCAAGGAAGAAATTCAGAAAATATATTTTTGGAGAAGTTAAAGGAAGACAGTATTCCTGGCCCTCGCTCTGTTGGCAGTATTAAAATCAGCTTTACCCCTAGAGTATTTCCAACTGCTCTCCGAGAATCACAAGTAGCAGAAGAAGAAGAGGTAGATATGCTTGTTGTTAGTTACAGTGATCACAAATGAAAATGCTTTATTTTTTATTTCATCTATTACTGTTACACTTGCCACATAATTTATCAAATACATCATTTGCATATTAGATTTGTAAACTTGTGTTTTGGTAAGGGATCCATATGTGTTTGGTGAGGGATTTGGACATTTTTGTTAATATATTTTTACAACTAATTATTATTATCATCAGGTATTTCTAATGTGACTTTCTAGAATATCTCTCATTCATTTATAAATTCCTGGGCCCTGGAATTTTGAATGTTATATCTTTAGTTATATAAGCACTAAGAACTGCTTTTTTTTTTACTACAAGATATCAGTTGTCGCCTCTCACAATTGAAAAGTTGTGGAAGTAATCGAAGATCCTTAAGACATGACAATTTATAAATATTAACTATTTGGGGAGCACCTGGGTGGCTCAGTCAGTTAAGTGACTGCCTTCGGCTCAAGTCATGATCTTGGGGTCCAAGGATTGAGCCCTGAATAAGGCTCTCTATTCAACAGGGAGTCTGCTTCTCTCTCTCCCTCTATAATCTCTCTCTCTCTCGCTCTCTCTCAAATAAATAAAATCTTTAAAAAATATTAACTATTTTCTTATTATTGAATAATAAATTCTGAATTTTATTATTTGTAAAATTATATCTAGAACTATAAAATTATAATTATTTAAGTCATTTATATTTTTCATTATAGAAAAGCAAATATATTATAAACAAGAAAAGTAAAATAATAATCACATGAACTCCCAGAAATCTGTGTGAAATTTGGATTTGAAATTTTTATACATCTGATCTTTACCAGTTAGTAATGTTAAACTGAAAAGGCTAAAAACTGGAAGTTTAAAATCACATTATCAAATAGTATATTAGTTTACTCGGGCTGCTATAACAAAATACCTTGGACTGGGTGGCTTAAACAACAGACATTTCTCAAAGTTCTGGAGGCTGGAAATTCCAAGATCAGGTACAGGGAGTGGAGGAATGAGAGTTGTGCTCTGGTCTTTCCCTCTTCTTAGAAGGACACTAATCTCATCATGGGGACCCCAACTTCATGGCCTCATCTAAATCAAATTACCTCCCAAAAGTCCTGCTTCTAAACACCATCACATTGGGATTAGGGCTTTATCATATGAATTTTGGGAGATACAAACATTCAGTCCGTAACAAATAGTATTCCTTCTCATGGTAGAAGCTGAGAAATCTCAAAGTAGCTGTTAATAAAAATAAAACTTTTGTGTCCTTCATTAGACTTTATCCTCTGATTTCAGTGGTTACACAAACAAGCAGAGGCACGAAGAGCACTGAATACTGATATTCCTGAACTTTCTGATTTAAAAGAAGAAGAAAAGAACCCAGAATGGCTGAAGGACAAAGGAAAGTAAGTTGCTTGAACTCAGGCTATGAGGTTTATAATAAATTAGGTATACATTAGTACTTACTACATCTTCAAGGTATCTTCATATATGTACCTGTGTGAGTGTGTGTTGTTGGGCAAAGATAATGCAAATAAATAAGTTAGGCAGGGCTTCCTTATTTAAAAAGTCAGATCATATAACAAGGCTCATATTTATATTTGTTTTTGTATTTAAATGTCACAGAAATGGAATATATGACATCTTTTGGTGTACTTATTAAAATCCCTTTTATTTTTTTATATATATATATTTTTAAATTTTATTTGTTTTTTTGACAGAGAGAGAGAGAGATCACAAGTAGGCTGAGAGGCAGGCAGAGAGAGAGGGGGAAACAGGCTCCCCACTGAGCAGAGAGCCTGATGCAGGGCTTGATGCAGGGCTCAATCCCAGGACCCTGAGATCATGACCCGAGCCGAAGGCAGAGGTTTAACTCACTGAGCCATCCAAGCGCCCCTTAAAATCCAAATCACTTACATTTAGCATAAATTCTTCCTAATCTCTCTCTCAGAAATGTGTTTTTTAGGGGCATCTGGGTGGCTCAGTCAGTTGAGTTTCCGAATCTTGATTTGGGCTCTGATCATGAACTCAGGGCTGTGAGATGGAACCGTGTGTTGGGCTCCTCCTATGAAGTCTGTTTAAGATTCTTTTTCTTCTTCTCCCTGTACTCCTCCTTACTTAAAAACAAACAAACAAACAAAAACAACAAAATCACAATTCCCTCTCTTAAAAAAAAAGAAATATGTTTTTTAGAAATTAGAGTTTCTTTGATTATTCGTTTCCATCTTCAAAAGATTACCAAATTATCTTATAAATTATCATTTTATATGCAGGAAATCCTTTCATTTATTTACTTGTTGCTCTGTGTGAATATTTTATACAATTATTTTTTTTAAAGATTTTATTTATTTATGTGATAGAGAGAGAGAGAGATCATAAGTAGGCAGAGAGACAGGTAGAGATTGGTGGGGGTTGGGGAAACAGGCTCCCTGTTGAGCAGAGAGCCCGATGTGGGGCTTGATCCCAGGACCCTGAGATCATGACCTGAGCCGAAGGCAGAGTCTTAACCCATTGAGCCACCCAGGTGCCCCTATTTTATACAATTATTAAAAACAGTGAATTTTGATACATTATGAATGGCAATTTGAATTCATATTTTGAGGCCTTTGTAGATGCCTATCTTTAGGTTTTCATTATTATTAATGAAACTATCTTTAAACTATCTTTAGCTTTTCATTATTACTCTTTGCCTATTCTCATTAGATGTTACTTGTTATATTTCATTATATAGGCTTTTATATTATATTTCTATTGTTGCCATAACAATCTACCATAAACTTAGTGGCTTAAAATATCACAATTTATTATCTTAAAGTTTTAGAAGTCAGAAGCTCAAGATGGGTTTCACTGGGCTAAAATCAAAGTATCAGTTGTGTTCCTTCTAGAGCCTGTAGGGAAGAATCTGTTTTCTTTTGTTTTCTAGTTTGTAGGCTGCCTACCTTCCTTGGCTTCTGGCTGCCAGCCATCAATTGCATCACTCCGACCTCTGCTTCCATAATCCCATCTCCTTCTCTGATCCTGACTCTCCCACTTCCCTCTTTCTTTTGTAAGGATCCCTGTGATTATATTAGTCTCATTTGCATAATCTCCCGCCTCAAGACCTTAATTTAGCACAGCCAGGAATCCTTCCTATCCTGTTAGGTGACACCATTGTAGGTTCTGAGGATTAGGTTCTGAGGATTAGGATATGGACATCTTTTGGGGGAGGGAAGTTTTCTATTACCTGTCTACCACAAGTCTATATTTTTCTTTTCTTATCTTTCCTCTGTTCTTTCTTGGGCTTTTCTCCTGTCTGTTACACCAGGGATTGATATGTCGGTTTGAGCTGAAGGGTCAGTTTTTCTGAAGGTCAGAGGCCTGGGCCTGACAGGTTGATTTCTCTTACTTCCAACATTAAAGCCCTATATGATCCTTCCTTCTCTTTCTTCCCTTCCTCTCCATTTACTCAACCATTAAATAAACCTCTATTGATTTTGTAATTTACCAGACTATAGTCTAGGCTCTGAGCTACAAGGATCAGTGGAAGAGAGAGATATACACACAAATAGTTATAAAATACTGTGTGGGAAGTACAATACATAGAAAATAACAAGGTAAAATGAGAAGGGGGGGCATCTGGGTGGCTCAGTGGGTTAAGCCTCTGCCTTCGGCTCGGGTCATGGTCTCGGGGTCCTGGGATCGAGCCCCACATCGGGCTTTCTGCTCAGCGGGGAGCCTGCTTCCTCCTCTCTCTGCCTGCCTCTGTGCCTACTTGTGATCTGTCTGTCAAATAAAAATTAAAAAAATAAAAAAAATGAGAAGAGGGTACTTACTTTTAAAGGGAGGAAGGTAGGTTCAGAAAAAGCTTCAAAGAGAATATAGCACCTGAGCTCCTCTTAATGATAAGTAGGAGTTTCAAGAGAAAAGGAAAGAAAGGCATTCATTTCAAGTAGTGAGATAATGTGAACAAAAGCTCAAAAGACAAGAAATAGTGTGGACAGGAACTATGTGTGGTTTATTTTTTACTAAAACATAAAATTTGAGGCTATGAGTAATGACAACTGAACCTAGAGAAATCACCAGGGGCCTCATTTACTTGGTTAAGATTCTTTTTTAAAATTTATTTTTTAACTCGAGTATAATTAACACATAGTGTTATATTAGTTTCAGGTGTACAGTATAACTATTCAACATTTCTATATGTTACTCAGTGCTCATCACAATAAGATTATTTTTAATCACCATCTATTTCACCCACCTGCCCTACCCACCTCTCCTCTGGCAGCTACCAGTTTGTTCACTGTATTTAAGAATCTACCTTTTTTTAAGATTTTATTTTGTACTTTGAGGGGGGAAAATGTTGCAGAAAACATGGCGAAGGCCTTAAGCTGCCTTTACTAGAGATGTTGTTGTAGGGGTGAAGAGGAGGGCAATTTGAGAAATATTTAAGGGGTAAAATAGGCAGAACTCCTTGTTTGATTTTTGGGGAGTAAGATGAAGGAGTCCCCAGTTTCTAGCTTGAATGATTGATTGCATGATGCCACCAGCTAAATTAGAGAGTACAAGACGAGGGGCTAGTCAGGAGAAAATGGGGGTTAAGTTCAGTTTTTAATATGTTGAGTTTAGGATGCCTCTGGGCCAGTCTGGGTGACACTGTCCAGCAAGTCTGAACCTAGAGGAGAAGCCAACACTATGGAAATAGATTTGGAGGTTATCAGCATTTATATTGTAGTTCAATTTATAAAAGTGAAAAAGGAGCTGAGATAGGCAGAGTGTGTAGACCAGGAAAGTAGTGGCCTGAGGAGAGACACTCCATGAGCTACCAACGTTTGAAGATTTTGCAAAAGAAGGTAGTACACAAAATACTCCCAGAAGCCAATGGAGTAGAACTTCTAAAGAATTTTTGTTTTGTGTTGTTTCCTTAAGAATATAAAAGATTGGATAGCTTTGGAGACAAGAGAAAGAAGAAATGATTGAAATCTCTCAGAGCAGAGTGGAGAAAATTGGGTGAAAAGCCAAGAATGGATGGATTGTCTTGGTTTTGTTTTCCTTTTCCTCTTTTTAAAAGTTGCATTCATTTTTAAATTTTATAATAACAAATATTTTGGGGGGAAGAAATTTACACAGCACATATTAAATGAAAGTCTCTCTTTTTCACCCATTCTTCTTGGCCAACTGCTTGCCCTGCCCTCGAGCTCTAACATTCTAACTCATTTCTTTAATTGCATTTGCTTATCTCTAAACTGCCGTTGTTGGCATCACAGTTAATATGTTCGTAACTTGTGATGGTTTACAAGAGCTTTTGTGTATTTATATTATCTCATTAATTCCTCATAACTATAGTTGGGTAGGACCTACTCCTTTTGCACTATTTAACAAATGCTTATTGAGAAACTAGCAGCTGTACACAAAATAGCTCACTTAATTCCTATAACAGTGTGACTAGTTGGATATTATTGTTTTTATCCTCTTCTTACAAACATGGAAAACAAGGGTAGAGAGGCTAAGAAAATATGGCTAAGGTGATGATTAATGAGTAAAACCAGGATTCAATTCCAGGTCAGTATGATTAAAAGCCTGTATTCTAACTACTGCTGTATACTTTTCACAGATGAATAAATCTACTTCCTGTCCCTTCATTCCAATTGTGAAGGCAGTCTAAGTGGTTTGGTTATGAATTGCTCCTCCTTGCAATCTGAGAATGCTGAAGTGAGCAAAGCTGACTGGGCTGTCCTGTTGGATTGATTACTTTGCTCTAGAAAATGTTGACAGATTGACTTGGAATAGATAGAGATACTTCATTTTCTGAAATTGGAGGAAAGAAAGTGAAGACAAGTATGGATCTAGATAAGAGAAGTTGGTGAATACTGTTGGCCCTGCCAGGTTGGAGAACATGAATTTATAGAGATGTCAGTACAGCTGTGTGATTTAGTATTTTGAATTCAAGAATAGATCTATGGGCCAGAGTGAGAGTTTTAACTGACAAGTACAGTAAAAGACTAGTAGTGCAAGGGACCAGATTGCTCATGGTAAAATAGCTCAGATGTTTATCCATGAAGTCCAGGATGAGTTAGAAAGGAAGAAACGCCATGAGGGACACATTGGACTAAGAGAAAATGGAGCAATTAAGAAGTTAAAGGGTATTGTAAGGTTGAAGATTAAAGGGAAATTTGGTAGACTAGAAATTTCTGATTAGTGGCTGGAATTCTAGAGTTTGATATTTCTAAGGTAGTGTAGTTCAAGTGATGACGGAGGCCAATATGTGATCCTGGGAGTGGGTAGCAAAAGTATTGTTGAAAGAAAGATATGCTGAGTTAAGAAGTGCTATGTATTTCAAGAATAAATTGATAAATGGGTCATTTACATAATAGAATCCTCGAGTCATGGCAGAAGATGAGATAGAGACGGATGCTGGGAACCAGGTTTCAAAGTCCTGAATGAATATGAGAAGAGTTATTTTAAAAAGCCAGTAGATGACAGTGACTAGAAGGCTATAGGGCAAAGATGTTAGTAGTTCCAAAGGATAAGGACAAAGAGAGCCTAGACAATGCCCGTCCCACCCCCTTAAGTCCCTGATGTGGGGAGTTGAGGGAGGGGTATTTAGTGGAGAGAGTGGTAGAGATTAATACTGCCTTCAGGGCAGAGCCAGGTTTATTTTAGAAAGGATTTTGTGGAAAAGTTGAGGCTTTAAGGAGGGACTGGGAGGTGGAGTCTTATTATGGTAGAACTAAGAATAAGAAAGTACAAAAGAGGAGCACCTGCCTGGCTCAGCTGGTAGAGCAGGGACTCTTGATTTCAGGATCTTGAGTTCAAGCTCCACAGTGGGAATGGGGATTACTTAAAAAAAAAAAAAAGTGCAAAGGAGTAGAGTGGGATAGGAGTAGGAAAGTCCAAGAACATGAGGACAAGGGAGAAGTGTGCTTTTAGATCGGCACTCAAAATAACACAGTTAATTGACATGGGGAGACAGTCTTTTGGTACAGGTGCTATGATGCTGGGACGGGCTAAAGGTTCTAGGCAGTGTTGGTGTGGACTTATTTCTGATACACTAAAGATGTGATTTGGATTTAGGAGTAGAAAGTGCTGGGTGCACATGGGTGGCTCTGTCAGGTAAGCATCTGCCTTCAGCTCAGGTCATGATCCCGGGGTCCTGGGATCAAGCTCCACTTTGGACTCCCTGCCCAGTGACGTCTGCTTCTCCCTCTGCCCCTCCACTTCCTTGTGCTTGCTCTCCCTCTTTCATATAAATAAATAAGATCTTAAAAAAAAAATTAGGGCAGATAAGATTGTTGAGCCTGGGTTGGAATTTTGACTGACAAGTGCGGCAAAAGTGTGTGTGTGTGTGCGTGCGCGCGCGCGTGTGCATGCACACGTGTGTGTTAAAATTAAAATTAAAACATAGAAGTAAAATTGACTGCTGGCAAAAACAACGAATTGGCAGCAACCCTAGTGCAAAAGTAGACTTTGAAGCTGTCAAACATGGTAGATTGTCATTACTTTGTCTCTTTTGCTTACATATACTTTTGCCTTACTACCTCCAATTAGATAGAAAAAGAAAGAGAAGCCACATAAGAGGACCAGAGAAAGAGAGTTGAAAATGAGGAGAGTTGGAAGAAAACTTAGTAACTAATAACACTGAGAGAAATAGATCAAAGTATGGTTAATCATAGCTCCAAGTACAAATAGATGAAAGGTATGACTTGTTAGAATTGTATCCTCACTAGCAATGTAATGCAGTACAAAAGATAGAAATAGACTTAATAGAACTGATTCAGAAGTAGTGTGTTGAATTTAAGCCAAAGGATGAAATACTTTAATCTACAGAGACTTTGTTTCATGACAGCCTTCTATATTCACACAGGTGAAAATAGTCCAATATAGCATGGTAAGTAGTCTTGCTATGCTAAAACCCATGGGACACTTGTTTCACAGAAGAGTAGAGGTGGGAAAACCTTTCAAAAGACCAATAGCTTTTTCATTTTCCTCTGCCTACCCTTCCACTGCTGTGTCTTAGTTTTAAATGCCAAATCTCTACCTTTTGGGAAAATACATAAGCTTAGGCAATTTTATTTGCTCATGAGTACATTTTATCTTTTCCAGTTAACCTTAGTACCAGATAGCTTTTTACTGAGAACATCTCATATAAAACAGAGTCGAGATGCTCTAATTTAGATATATGCATGGTATGATGTTATTTAACAGGCTTACATGACTCAGAATCTGTAAATAACTTTAATAGCTACCCTTCTAGATGCTTGTAATCATATAAAGTAAATGGACCATTGTTCTGTGTCACTGACATTGCTCTGTGCTTGATTTTTAGCATAAGTTTTTTTGGACTTTGTCTTAACTTTAGACTTAAATCCCTTCTTTTCTCACCCTAGGGCCACTTGAGTCCCTTCTGCATACCTCCCTCTACAACAAAGTCTAATGTTACCTAGGAGAGAATTGAGGATATATTACTCTACAATCTAGCTCCCAGCATCATATTCCTATTATTATATAAAATAATTGTCTACCCTAGTTCTTAGTTGGAACTTTTCTTCCTTTCCTTTGTATGTGGGGCTTGAACTCACAACACTGAGCTGTAAGGCCTGAGCTGCAATCAAGAGTTGGATGCTTAACCGGCTGAGCCACCTAGGCGTCCCCTGAATTTTCTTTTTATTCTTTTGGCCTAAGTGCCAGATTTTATATCCTGCCTAGTACTCCAGTCCTTTTAAGATGAGGATCTGCTTTGGTTTTGCTTTATCTTTTGCTACCAGGCTAATTCTACTTCTGAACCCCAGCTTTGTTTATAGGACCCTGCTGACAGACTAACCTACTCTGCCAGTCTATATTTCTGCTTGTTTTTTGTGTATGTTCTGTGTTTGGATTCTCTCTCCCTATCTGGACGTCTTTTTACTTTGTTTTGGACTTATTTTTAATAAAGATTTTTATTTATTTATTTGACAGAGAGAGATCACAAGTTGGCAGAGAGACAGGCAGAGAGAGAGAGGAAGGGAAGCAGGCTCCCCACTGAGCAGAGAGCCTGATACGGGGCTTGATCCCAGGACCCTGGAATCATAACCTGAGCCTAAGGCAGCAGCTTTAACCCACTGAGCCACCCAGGTGCCCCATGTTTTGGACTTTTTTATGCTGATTATTGACGATCTTCTCCCAATACAGTATACAATTCTACTTGCCAAATTGAATTTCTTTCTAATTCTTAGGTTTGGGTCCATGCCTTGGCAAGAGCTATGAAGGGTTAGCCTACCACAGTTTCATGGATATGGGGGAGAAGACAGGAAGGAGACTCATGGGGCAGAGACTAAGGGCTATTTTTCAAGGCACATCAAACAGTGTGAGCTTTATGTTGGTTCCCTTTGCTGCTCAAGTCCTACAAGGTCAGTGCAAAGGCAGGCCCAGGTTTGAACCACAGAATACCATATTTAAGGAAAACTTTTTTTTTTTTACTTTTACTTTTACTTATTTGAGACACAGAGAGAGTGCACGTGTGTGAGAGCAGGGGTGGGGAAGGTGGGAGGAGTGGAGCATGAGGGAGAGGGACCAGGAGGCTCTTTGCTGAGCAGGAGCCTGACGTGAAACTCAATTCCAGGACCCCAAGATCATGACCTGAGCTGAAATCAAGTCAGATGCTTAACTGACTGAGCCACCCGGATGCCCCCAAGGAACACAATTTTTAATAAGAGGATTATAAGCAAGCATGTCTAACCTTTGCCCCACAAGGAGATACTATCTTTTTTTCATACTGAACAACAAATAAATCTGTTCTTTGCCCCAGAGGAAGACACTATCTCTATTTTCCAAGGCTGTGTGCTATACAAACATCTTTGAAATGATTGTCCCAATTAAAAGCTGATTCTGCATCTGATTTAAGACATGCACGAACATAAGATTCCCATGGAGACTCATCCCCCAACAGCCCTTTGCACCTGCATACTTTCAGGACAGGTTTGCCAAATCTGCTTTGCTCTGCTGCATTTTAAAGACTCTGTTTCTGGAGATAAGACAGTTTTCTTATACCACTACCTTTTGCCTGATTTAAAGACGTTTAGAATCCATATTCTAAGATGACTTCTTTGAGGTAATTACCATTTTGTTCAGTTGCTTGTTTGTATGCATTTTATAGCCCATAATATTCTGTTGCAATAGGCCTTTTATGGCCTAACTTGTCATTTTGTTCAGTATGTAGTTTCCTCTTCCTGTATTCATAGTGAGTGCTAAATTGTACTGCTTGTGTGCCTTCACTAAGGTGTGCTGCTACTCAGCTTTAGAAGCTCTCAGGATACCCAAGAATGGGGTGCCTGGGTGGCTCAGTGGGTTAAAGCCTCTGCCTTCGGCTAGGGTCATGATCCCAGAGTCCTGGGATCGAGCCCTGCATCGGGCTCTCTGCTCAGCGGGGAGCCTGTTTTCTTCTCTCTCTCTCTGCCTGCATCTCTGCCTACTTGTGATCTCTGTCTGTCAAATAAATAAATAAATAAAATCTTAAAAAAAAAAAAAGTCACCCAAGAATGTTTTTTAGCTGAATGATGAGATGCTGAAAGAGACAAGGACTTTTAAAGTCCTTTCAGGGGCGGGTGGCTGTTACAGTTCTTACTGCTCACACAACAGAGCAGTTCTGCCTTCTCTTGGAATTTGTGTTGCTCCTGCCCCTATTGCTGTGTCTAGTCCCTACTACTACAGATTTCTCCTAGCTTTTTCCTGCCCTTTACTTCACTTCTCTCTATAGTGCTTCTTTCCTATCAGTCCTGCCTCTGGTTCTTCTTCCACCCTCAACTCTTGTACAAAATCTTTGGCCCTTTTGGCCATTGCGAATCAGCATGTTTCTTTTTCATAAGGGCACACCAATCAGTCATCATAAAAATGACAGGAATGTTTGCAGTTGTCTATGACTTTTTGGTTCTCACTGTATATACAGTTTAATAAATACTCAGTATGTGTTGAATTAATGAGTACTTTTGCATAAATCTTTTCAATGACGTTGCCTTGTTTGGAACATTAGGGTAGACTTCATGGTTATTAACCTCTCTATTTAAATTTGGTGTTCAAAGGTTACTGCCCTTTAGATACAGGTTTAATTTTTTTCCCCTTTCCTTTTGAAGTTTGGCTATTTCCAAGTTCAAAATCATTCTGAAAGCCCTTATGTAAATTCTTGGATGTTCGTAGTGGCATTGAACTTAAAAGAATGTAATGTTCCTTTGGATTTATGTTTTAATATGTATGATAAACATTAAAAATATTTTAATACTTCATATTTCTTGTTATTATGCCTTTTACAGTGGTTCTTTTAATAATGCTCTTTGTAAACTCTTTCCCTTAGAACCTGGGAGAATTTTTCTGACAAAACTGTTATATTATAAAACTGTAAATTTATATGAAAGATGAAAAATGGAAGCATTCTTCATTTATTTTTGAAAAGTTTTAAATTTTTTATGTTTTTATTTTTTTAGAGGGGGGAGGTGATGAGAGAGAAGAGAGGGTCTGAAGCAGGCTCCATGCCCAGTGTGGAGCCTGATGTGGGCTCAGTCTCAAAACCCTGAGATTATGACCTGAGCTGAAATCAAGACACTGACACCCAGGTGCCTCAAAAATGGAACTGTTCTTCAGATGTGTATGTCAATACAAGATTTGTACAGACATATAGACCAATGGAATAGATAGTCCAGAAATAGCCCTCCCTCCTATGATCAAATGTTTTTCAACAGTTATTCAATGTAGAAAGGATAGTCTTTTTAACACATGGTGGTGGGAAAGCTGGAAATTCATATAAAAAAGAGTGAAGTTGGGCCTTCTTACTACCTTATATAAAAATTAACTCAGAATATATCAAACACCTAAACATAAGAGCTAAAACTATAAAATTCTTGGAATAAAACACAGAGTGCATCGTGACATTGGATTTGGCAATTTTTCTTGGATGTGACATCAAAGGCATCAGGGAGCCTGGGTGGCTCAGTTGGTGAAGTGCCTGACTCTTGATTTTGGCTCAGGTTATGATCTCAGGATCATGAGTGGGACTCTGTACTCAGCAGGTAGTGTGCTTGAGATTTTTTCTTTCCCTCTCCCTCTGTCCTTCCCCTATCCCTGATCACATTCTCTCTCTCTCTCTTTCTCACTTTAAAAATTTTTAAAATCACAGACAACAGAAAAGTACTTTAATTGAAAAGCATCAAAATTAGAAACTTCTGTCAAGGAAGGGCACTATTAACAGAGTGAAAAGACAACCCATGGAATGGAGAGAAAATATTTTCAAATCATATATCTGATAAAGGGTTAATATCCAGACTACATATAAAGAACTTCTGTGGGGCCCCTGGGTGGTGTAGTTGGTTAAGCATCCCACTCTTGGTTTCAGCTCTGATCTGATCTCCGGATCGTGAGAGCAAACCCCTTGGCGGCTCCTTGCTCAGCAGAGTCTGCACGGGTTTCTCTCTCCATCTCCCTCTGGCCCCTCCCTCAAACAAGTAAATCTTTAAAAAAAAAAAAAGAAAAAAAAAGAACTTCTGAACTCAACAGCTAGAAATCAAACAACCTTTTTAAAAAGTAGGCAAAGAAAATAAATAAAAATAAAAATTAGGCAAAGGGCTTAAATAAACACTTCTCTAAAGAAGATATATACAAATGGCAAAAACACATGAAAAGATGTTGAATACCACTAATTATTTAGAAAATGCAAATCCAAATCGCAATGGGATACTACTTTACACACATTACAGTGGCTGTTCTAAAAAAAACAAACCAGAAATAAGAAGTGTTGGTGAGGATATGGAAAAATTAGAACCGTCGAACATTGTTGGTGGGAATGGAAGATGGTACACAGTATGAAGGCTCCTTAAAAAATTAAAAATAGAATTACCATGTCATCCAGCAATCCCACTTCAGGGTGTATACACAAAGGAATTGAAATCAGGGACACAAACAGGTATGTGTACACCCCTGTTCATGGTAGCATTATCCATAATAGCCAGGAGGTGGAAGCAACCCAGGTGCTCATTGATGGGTATTTTGGTAAACAAAATGTGGTATATCCATACAATAGAATATTATTCAGCCTTTTAAAAGGAAGAAACTCTTGTTATACACTACAGCATGGATGAGCCTTGGAGACATTATGCTAAGTGAAATATGCCAGTTACAAAAGGACAAATACTGCATGATTCCACTTACGTAAGGTACCTAGACCAGTCAAATTCATAGAACAGAAAATAGAATGGTGGTTGTCAAAGATAGGAGGGAATGGGGAGTTAATGTTTAAATGGGTACAGAGTTTCAGTTTCAGAAGATGAAAAAGTTCTGGAGATGGGTATTAGTGATAGTTGACAACAATGTAAATGTACTTAATGCCACTATACATTTAGAAATGGTTAAAAATGGTAAATTTTGTTATATATATTTTATCACAAGTCTTAAAAAAGGCTGGTAGTAGACACTATTGGTTATCTGGCCAAAATGTATGGTCTCCCTTTATTCTCACTGGCTGAGACCCTATTTTGTTTAGGTATGTAGAACTTACCCTTGTGACTTAGATGGGGACCTTTCCCAAGTCCCAGGATAAATTCTGATTGACTTCAACAAATCAGGGTTGTTTTCCTTACACTGTTGGTGAGGTTTTTCTGTTTGTGTTGTTTTATTTTTAGCTAGATGAACAAAAATATGTACTGTAATGTTGTTTATACAAGCAAAGTATTGGGAAACAAAAACTCTAAATGTCCATCGGTAGAAGGAGACTGGTTTCAAAAATCCTGGCACAAATTAGAGGTTTCTTTGTAAAAATAACAACAACAAAAACAACTTTGTAAAAATAGTATGTCTCCATTTCTTTTTTTCTTTTTTTTTTTTTTAAGATTTTATTTATTTATTTGACAGAGAGAAATCACAAGTAGACGGAGAGGCAGGCAGAGAGAGAGGAAGGGAAGTAGGCTCCCTGCTGAGCAGAGAGCCCCATGTGGGACTCGATCCCAGGACCCTGAGTTCATGACCTGAGCCGAAGGCAGCGGCTTAACCCACTGAGCCACCCAGGTGCCCCAAATAGTATGTCTCCATTTCTTAATACGAAAAGATGATCATATTGTTGAATTTTCAGAAGTGCCCCCAAACAGCAATTTGTAGTACTAAGGAATAAAGGTGGGGAGAGAAAGTTAGAGGGGGAGAGAGACTGAGGAAAAGAAGGAGAGACTTGGTGGTTTTATTAAGGCAAAATATTTTTTTAAGGGTTTGTTCTCTTGGTCAGTGAGATGGGAAAGGAGGTAAACCAGGAGATTTTTGGGAAAGGTTTTCTCACCCTCAAGGAGCGTATGTCAGACGAAACTATCCCATTTTCTTTGAATGAATATTGTGCTTGAATGAGGCACCTGAAATTATGCGGCCACCTTACATCCTATGAGGCAGATCAGATCAGCCCTAGGATGAAGTAGTTGCTGAGTACAGTAGAATGGAGAAATGAAAGGAACCTTAAGCCTTAGGATAACATCCTCAAGCTGGTGATTTCATTGGGCACAGAGACTTTCCATGGTCTGGACTTTTTAAATGTGAGGTAATTTATTTCCTTATTTGTTTAAACCAGTTTGAGTTGGAATTCTGTCCGTTACTTGCATTCAAAAATATCTTAGCTGATATGAGGCACTTCAGAAAAATAAACTGTTCCCAGAGAATTAGCTTTTCCAGTTTGTGCAGGTTATTTTATTTTATTTTTATTTATTTATTTGTTTTTTTTGTACAGGTTATTTTATTTTATTTTAAAGATTTTATTTATTTATTTGACAGACAGAGATTACAAGTAGGCAGAGAGGCAGGCAGAGAGAGAAAGGAGGAAGCAGGCTCCCTGCTGAGCAGAGAGCCCGATGTGGGGCTCCATCCCAGGACCCTGGGATCATGACCTGAGCTGAAGGCAGAGGCTTTAACCCACTGTGCCACCCTGGCGTCCCTGTACAGGTTATTTTAAACTTAAGTCAGGCTTAGGTTAGATGTCACAGTGGTGTCATCTTCCCTTTTACTAATGATGTACTGGGTGCTTTTACTTTTGATGTCATCATGTTCTAGAACTGTACAGTATGCAGTTCAATCAACTGGAAGTGAATACAAAGTGTTTTATGGTACATTTATATTTGGTATTTCCTATTTTCCTTATGTTTATGTGTTTTTCAAAATTCTAAGTATTATATATAAAAATAAACACTTTACATTTTAACTAAATCCTTTAACTGTGAACATCTATTTGAAGAGAATTTTGGAAGACTTGATCTATTAGATGCTTTTGTTTGCAAATAACCAAAAAAACCCAATTTAAATTGGCTCTATGTTAAAGGAATTTATTGGCTTATATAACTAAAAAAGCTAAAGGCATGTTGCATTTCAGGTAAAGCTTGATCCAGCAGCTTAACTGTATCACTAAGGACTCAGTTTCTATCTGCCTTTTTATTCTTTTCATAATTCCATATATCAGCTTTATTCTAGTGCTAGCTGTTCCCATGGTGTTAAACATGGTGACTAACAGTTTGGGCTGTGTGTTTTCTTCACTTGTATCCAGTAAGAGGAGTCTTTCCAACTTTCCATTCTCCAACTTTGGAAAGTGATAGGCTTCATTCTGAATTGACCAGTTTAGGTCATAAACCTCTCCGCAAGTCAGTCACTGTAGTTAGTTAACAGGGTAGAAATATGCTAACTGGTTAAACTACAGATGAGTACCCTCGGAGGTGGGGTCGAAGTCAGTCCCATTCAGATCTATTACATGCTGATGATGTATGTAGGGGAAAGATGGAGCTGGTGCAGCCTTGGAACGAAGTCTAATGTACAGGGAATAGAAAAGGAGGTAAGCCATCTCCTCTGCCACATACCATTAGATATTATTTCTGTGTTTCTATTTCAATATTACATTGTTTTCCTTTTCTCTTTTTGTCTTACTAGCAAACTGTTTGCAAAAGAAAACTACTTGGCAGCTATTAATGCATACAACTTAGCCATAAGACTAAATAACAAGATTCCACTATTGTATTTGAATCGGGCTGCTTGCCACCTAAAACTAAAAAACTTACACAAGGCTATTGAAGATTCTTCTAAGGTATATATATCTATTTATTTATATATGGTGCTTTAAAATTGTTATCCTCTTATTTATTGATTTAAATGATGCCTTTAATCTTTTTTTTTCAAATTTATATACTTGAATTGCAAGGATTTTAAGAGTCATCTTGTTAGTTACTTTTTTTTTAACTGAAAAAAGAGAATTTTTTGAATCAACACGAAACTGATGTTTTTTTGGAGACTTTAAGGCACTATATTGCCTTGGTGTGTATCAGTTGAAGTTCACAAGGAAATTAGTAAATGCTTGTCAGTTTGTGCTTACCCTTTATCTTATTAAAGTTTTGCAGACTTAAAGTTTGAAGGAAGAAAACTTGATTTTTTCTTATTATCACTGCGACCTGCGCAGTAGAAGGATAGCTCTACATTAATTTCCCAATTATCAGAATAAACCTAGTATATTCTAATTTTATTATTATTATCATGTCATTATCTTAAACTTCAGTTTTTTCTCTCTTTATTTTTTTCCCCACGTCAGAGTAATCTGTTTTAGGGGAAAATCATATGCAAAAATCTCTCATGTGGCTCCTTGAGATTGAAAATGTGAAGAAAATAACCATATCCTCCTGCTTTGATCTCATTAAGCTATTAAAGGATCTGACAGTATTTTTATGATCCAGTTTTCCTTTTACTAGCACCATTCTGTGCACAAATATTTATTGAATGAATGAATGGGATCACCCAATTTGAATGCAAAGACCTCCAATGTTTTTAATCACTCCTGCTAATAAAGATAAAGCTGTAAAGGTTTCAAATGATAAACCAAATCACCACTTTGGAGAAAAGCTATGCATCTGGTATAGGAACAATTGAACAATTCCTTAAGTTCAACACAAATACAAGTATTTGATAAATTTCTGTGCCAGTTAAGTCAAAAATTTTGGTGGGTGAGACTTGATGCTTTTTTAATTTTTTTTAAAGATTTTACTTATTTATTTGACAGATCACAAGTAGGCAGAGAGGCAGGCAGAGAGAGAGGAGGAAGCAGGCTCCCCACAGTGCAGAGAACCCAATGCGGGGCTTGATCCCAGGACCCTGAGATCATGACCTGAGCTGAAGGCAGAGGCTTTAACCCACTGAGCCACCCAGGCGCCCCTGATGCTTGTTTTAAAGTTAAGATTTTTATCATGTTTTTGCCCGAGTTTAAATTCCCTTATTTTATTCTGTAAGGCACTAGAGTTATTGACACCACCCGTTGCAGACAATGCTAATGGAAGAATGAAGGCATATATACGACGTGGGACAGCATTCTGTCAACTGGAATTATACATAGAAGGTAAGAAATTGATAGAAATGTTTTAAGTTCCTAGTTATACTCTGAAAAAAATCACTGGAGTTATTTAAGATCATAATTTTTTTAGGACTCCACTGTTTTATATTTTTAGCATTTAATATATTCTTTGCAGTTTATGTGATAAAAATGATTTTTAAGTATTTAAAAAATTTATTGTTGTAGAAGGCAGTTAAGACAAGATATGAACAAGTTTAGGTGTAGGAAAATGCTACAGTATCCAGACAACTTTTTTATGGAAAGATGTGTAATAAAGGATATAAATGAGTCACTTTAAGATATGATGGAAATTTAAAATGAACTACTTTGGTCATACAGACAGACACACAAGCTCAGAAACAACTGATCTATCACAGTGTATGATCATTGCTTATGTTTGTGAGACTGTACTAACTTTTGTTTCAGCTTCATGCGTATAGAAGCCATAACATTTATTTTTTATTGTTTTTCATTTTTAATGTATTTAGGTACTTTTTGCTTTTATTCATGTTGCTTCAAAAGCAAAATTTTGTAGTAGTTAGCGTTTTATCTTTAATGTTCTTCTTCCCATGCCTCCTTACCCAAAGGACCAGACAATTTTCCTTTATTCAAGACCTCGAGGCATATCCCTGATGATGCCTTACCAGGGAATGGGCTAGTCTATAAGTTTTTATTATTTCTGACTACATTTTTAAACTTGTTTCTGACATTTTTTAGGAGATTTTTTTAAACAAAGCATTCCAATTAGATTTATGTGCCCCACCCTTTATTTTTAGTCTCTTAACCAGCTTCATGAAGTTAAAAATTATCAGGACAGGAATGAAATAATATAAAGCATTCTTTTTTTTTATATTTTATTTATTTATTTGACAGACAGAGATCACAAGTAGGCAGAGAGGCAGGCAGAGAGAGAGGAGGAAGCAGGCTCCCCGCAGAGCAGAGAGCCTGATGTGGGGCTCGATCCCAGGGCCCTGGGATCATGACCTGAGCCGAAGGCAGAGGCTTTAACCCACTGAGCCACCCAAGTGCCCCAATATAAAGCATTCTTTAGAAATTGTAGCATCATAGACTTTTTGAGCTAAAAGTACTCTTCATTTTAAAGATGAGAAAATGGAGGCTTAGAGAAGTTAAGTGATTTACCTTAAGTGGCATGGCAAATAAGTAGCACTTAGAACTCAAGTCTTCTTACTCAAAGAAATTTTCCCACTCCTTATGTTGGTAAAAACTTAGACTCATTTATATTTATTTAACATACAGTCCACAATGCTTTCCTTTTAAATTAAGTTTCCTCAAAGGAATTCTGTATATATGACAACTATAGAAAAAAACACAAACTGTAGTCTATGAATTATATAAAGTATGAATTGAGACTACCAAAATTATTTTTTTAAATCTAGAATTTCTAAATAAGATGCCATTTATTACTTTCTCATTGAGGTAATAAAAATGTCTTTTTTATAGTGAGTTTTATTGAGTCTTTTCATGCTTTAATGAGCTTAAGCTGTCAGTTTATTTGTACTTGAACTTAAAATAACTGCTTCTGGGGTGCTTGGATGGCTCAGTTTGAAAAGTGGGCAACTCTTGATCTTGGGATCATGAGTTTGAGCCCCACATTGGGGGTAGAGATTAAATGCATTTAAAAAGCTTAAAAAACAAAAACAAAAACAAAACAACCCCAAAACTGCTTCTTACTGAATCCTGAATATAATGAGTATAATTATTCCTGAAATCACTGAAAAATTTCTGCAATCTTTTAAGAAATACTATATAGAGACATATTTGTGAAAACGATAATCTGATTTAAAATCTGATACTTGTCCTGAACCATGTTCTTAGAGGTTATTTTTATTAAAAAATATCATCTAGATAACACAAGGATTTATAAAATATTAATTTTACTGACCATCATTGCAATATAAATATAGGCCTCCAGGATTATGAAGCTGCACTTAAGATTGATCCATCCAATAAAATTGTACAAAATGATGCTGAGAAGATTCGGAAGATAATTCAAGGAACAGAACTAAAATCCTAATGACTGTTGAAGCAACTAGGTATTGTACTAGGTATTGTTTTAAGTTTTTCAAAAATAACTGGAGGCATTAGGAATCTTTGTAAATATTACGGCTGATTGTGCAGAATCACTTTTTTTTTCATTCTCTAGTTCTGTAGATGGAAAAATATTATAAATCTATAGAAAATGAAATGTTTGATTTGAATAGTTCTGAATGAGTAAATCAAACTAAGAATGATTTAATTCTTTGCTGCTTCAATACATGGATTAATTACATATATATTTTGTTGTTGTTGTTGTTGCTGTTACTAAAATCAGCTCACCCCTATAACTAACAAAATATTTCTTGGTGTGATGAGTACTAGGACATTACTGACTCATTTCTGACAAAGTAAAATTTGAAAATAGAAGACTATGTTATATTTTAAATTAAATGTACTACTTAATTGAATGACTGACCTTAGTATAATCAGTACTGATATTCACCTAGTATTCAAAGCACAAAACCTTTACTTCTCCATCCCACTGTGGGAGGGTAGACCAGTTCAACCTAGCAAAACAACTGTTTGGAAACGCCCCACCTTTTTTTTTTTAAAAGATCTTATTCATTTATTTGAGACAGTGAGAGAGGAAGAGCATGAGCAGCAGGGGGTAAGGGCAAAGGGAGAGGTTAGAAGCAGATTCTCTGCTGAGCAGGGAGCCCAACTCAGGACTTGATCCCAGAACTCTGGGATCATGTGAAGGCAGACACTCAACAAACTGAGCCACCCAGGCATCCTGTTTAAGAAGACCTTATTTTTGACTTTAGTTGTATGTAGTGTTTTCCAAAGCATGGATTATATTTCATAATATCGGGTGAAGGTAAGTTTTCTAATGAGATGTTTTCTAGTAGCTTCAAGCATAACAGGAGAAAGAAAAAGACAGCAAATGTTAACATAGAATGTTAAGATACTGGCATTGGATTGTACCACTGTTTGTGTTGTACCACAGCAATGAGGCAAGCATTAAGCAAAACCAGTACAGCTTCCCTTTTGTATATAGTAATTATCACAATTGTCTGATTATATTTAGAGGATTTTTAGAAATACAAAACACAATATTTAGGAATAAGTTTTTATAGTATTTGGTATTCTGATGTCATTCAAATGGACCATAAAACAGCTTCATTCTTCTTTTTTTTTAAACCAATATTTTTTTTGAATTTGTAAGGGTATCCTAGTTCAGCAACCTTGAGACTTACTTTTATAAAGCAACCTTAGATAAATTACATAGCAGCCTTGTCCAGTTAATAGACCTTCTAATAAGATACGATTGCTTTTTCTTATGGTTTGTTATTTTAAAAAATAAACATTACCAAAATAAAGATGGGTCTCCATGTGTGTCAAAAACCAGTTTGATATTCAAAATATGTTAACCAACCTAGTGTTTCTTCAGGCTCTTCCTATTACCATCCACCCACCCACCCCCCAAAAAAGAGTACAACCAAAAGCTACCCTAAGGACAGAAGATCTATCCTTAGTGGAAAAAAGGGATAGTGTTAACTAGTTATTTATTCATATTTTTGGCCCTATTTTCTAAATAAAGTCTTGGACTATATTTACTCAACAGACAAATTTGTATTCACAAAATACTTGACCTCTTTTGAGCAATCTCCTATTGATTGCAAGGGACTTTTTGTCTTAAGTTGAAGTAGTGATAGAGTTGAGATATTGCTACAACATTTCCTTTATGTTCTTTATGTCCTTTATGATGAAAACATACCTCCCAAACAATAGTGCTAATTATTACTAAGGCCCATGAATAAAAGATAAGAAAAAAATTCTTATGGTAGTCTCTTAGTTTTTTCATACTGTCAATTATTTGATTGAAATTAATTTCAAGATACTAAGTGGATAATAAGCTAAACATAGCTGTTACAGAAATGTAAACTGAAGGGATATTTAATCTCCCACTACTGTGTGATTGCCATACATAAATACAGAGTATACCTGATTATTAATAAAGACAACTTTTTGACAAATTTATCTATGAATAAATATCAAAACTATATCAAAATATTGATTACAAAGGAAAGAGCATGACTAGTCCATTTTTGCTATGGATGTTTTATAGTAATAGTAAATAATTATTGTCAGATTTAATTTAAAAATAAAATATTTTCTAATATTCTACTTGCCCTTTGACTGATAGTCACTTGAGAGTCAGCTAGATTCACAGAACCTGTTTTTATCTCATTAAAGTACTTAAGCATTTTATGAAGAATGCTCATTTCTTTCCTCCCAGAAAGAGGTTTGTGAATTACATCAAGCAAAAATGGTTTGTCTCAGACCAGGTTTGGTATAATTTTTCTTTTATATATTTTAGCTCTTTACTGACAAGTAAAAATATTACTGCTAATAGATAAATACTGTCTAAGAGCTAAATGGAGAGTAAACACATATGTATGTATGTATAAACATATCCTGTCCTGGTTTCCTAGAGTCAAGGAAAACTAGAGCTGGACAGTAGAGTAGTAAAAACAGATTTCACGTGGGAACTATAGCAGTATATGAAAAGAGACCTCAGTATAGAACTGGGGTCAGTTCCTAATATAGCATGGACAATGGACAAGTGATGATTTATAGTTAAGGGGCAAGTTGGGTTGAAGGCTGGGGTTGTCAGTGGTTGGAAAATTACTAAAAGGAAACCTCAAGGGTAGGGAGATTCTGGCTAAGCTGGATTATCAGGATTATTGCTGAAAGCAGTCAAGGTTGACTGGGTATCATCTGGGAGATTGTGGGGGATGAAGAATTTGGTCAGATATTGAGAGTGATAAAAACTGATGATGGGGATTCTGGCTAAACCAACTTAGCAGTATTCTTGCTAACAACTGAGCTCTTAAGGACAATGCCCACGTATCAGGCCCAGTTGAAAGAGTGGCTTAGAGGAACCTGCTTAACGTTAGGTGAAGGAGAGGCCACTGGTCACTAGCAAGTCAAGTACTTTCCAGTGAGTTTCATCCATGTGGCAAAAAGGGCAAAATATATTTTTTTAAAGATTGATGGATTTGAGAGAGAGAGAGAGAAAGCAAGTGAGGGCAAGAGCAGGGGGGAAGAGGGGGGATAAGTGCTGAGTACCGAGCCTGACACGGGGCTCTATCTCATGGCCACAAGATCATGAGTGGAGCTGAAACCAAGAGTTGGATGCTTAAATGACTGAGCCCCCCAGGCATCCTATGGGCAAACAATTTTTACACATACTATCTGAGTCCTCTCAAAAGGACTCAGAAAATTGTATTTCATTATCTTATTGAACTGATCTGGCTCAGTCTCCCTCTCAGACAAAGACCTATCAAGAGCTGACCCATCTCTGAGTATCAGATTCGCATTAACCAAGCTCAGGAGACTGAACCAAACAGACTGCCTACTTACTATTAATTCATAAGTAGAAATTGAGTGGGCATGTCTAAGGGGATGATAGGTTATATGAAAATTCACTCTCCTTACAAGCAGATATATGGTAAATCACATCATAAAAAGCTGCTTAGCAAACATGTTAAAAAAAGAAACAAGTGCAAAATAGAGTCACTTCTGGCTTCACAGGTGAATTCTATCAAACATGTAAAGAAGAGTTAATACTATTCTTCTCAAACTATTCCAGAAAATAGAAGAGGAAGTAAAGCTTCCAAATTCATCCTATGAGGCCAGCATTACCCTGATACCAAAACCAGATAAAGTCACTACACGAGAGAGAGAGAGAGAGAGAGGGAGAGAGAGAGATATCTCTGATGAACATAGATGCTTAAATCCTCAAAAAAATATCAGTAAACCAAATCCAGCTATACATTAAAAAAAATCATTCTCCCTGATCAAGTGGGATTTATTCCTGGGATGTAAAGGTGGTTCAATGTTCACAAACTAATCAATATGACACGTTATATCAATATGAGAAAGGATAAAAACAATGTGATCATTTTAAAAGATATAGAAAAAAACATTTGACAAGGTACAATATTCATTCATGATAACCCTCAAAAAATAAGTTTAGTGGGAAGAGACATCAATATAATAAAGGCTACCTATAAAAAAAACTCAGAGCTAACATCATCTTCAATGAGGAAAAACTGAGAGCTTTTCCCATAAGATCAGGAACAAGACAGGATATCTACTCACCATTCAACATAGTACTGGATGTTTTAGCCACAGCAATTAGACAAGAAAAAGAAACAAAAGGCATCCAAATTGGTAAGGAAGAGGTAAAACTTCCACTATATGCAGATGACATGATACTATATATTAAAAACCCTAAAGACTCCACCAAAAAAACTAGAACTGATAAATGAATCAGGAGAGTCGCAGTATGCAAAACCAGTGCACAGAAATCTGTTGCATTTCTATAAATCAATAATGTGGCAGCAGAAAGAGAAATTAAGAAAACAATCCCAGGGCACCTGGGTGGCTCAGCTAGTTAAGCAACTGCCTTCGGCTCAGGTCATGATCCTGGAGTCCCAGGATCAAGTCCCACATCAGGCCCTCTGCTCATCAGGGAGCCGGCTTCTCCTTCTGCCCCTCATCCCTTTCATGCTCTCTCTCTCTCAAATAAATAAAATCTTTAAAAAAAATTTAAAAAAGAAAACAATCTCATTACAATTGCACCAAAAATAATAAAATACCTAGGAATAAACCTAACCAAAGAGAGAAAAGACCTGTATTCTGAAAACTATAAAATATTGATGAAATAAATCGAAGATAACACAAACAAGTGGGAAATCTCCCATGCTCATGGATAGGAAGAACAAATTGTTAAAATGTCCACTACCCAAAGCAATCTATGAATTTAATGCAATCTCTATAAAAATACCAACAGCATTTTTCACAGAACTAGAACAAACAATCCTAAAATTTGTATGGAACCAAGAAGACCCCAAATAGCCAAAGCATTCTTGAAAAAGAACAAAACTGGAGGTATCAAAATCCCAGATTTCAAAATTGAAAATAGACATGAACAGACATAACTCCAAGGAAAACATACAAATGGCCAACAGACCCACAAAAAGATGCTCAACATCACTCATCATCAGGGAAATGCAAATCAAAACCACAATGAGATATTACCTTATACCTATCAGAATGGCTGGTGCCAAAGAAACGAAATAACAAGTGTTGGTGAGGATGTGGGTAAAAAGGAACCCTCCGGTACTGTTGTGGGAATTCAAACTGGTACAGCCACTGTGGAAAACACTGTGGAAGTTACTCAAAAATTAGAAATAGAATTACCATATGACCTAATAAATCCACTACTGAGTATTTACCCAAAGAAAATGAAAACACTAATTTGAGAGCCTTTTGCAACTTTTGGAGAATATGTACTAAATAAAGCCAAGATTTACTAAAACATGTCTCTTTTTATTCTATTTTGAACACATTTTTATTTAAGAAGTCACTGTTATTCAGGTATCAGTTGAAATGTTTTATTTCTTAAAGTATTTTTTTAACTAATTCAAATACTTTTATATTTCAAGTTTGGTATTCTAGTCTTAGATTTAAAATGCACTTTTCCTGAGTAATTTTCTCCTAAATATGCAAAGGAAAATATTTTCATAGAGTACGTTGAAAATTAGGAAAATCAAGGGTTCTGGTTCTATCAGGTGTAGTGTTTAGAGAGTTATTTTGATAAAATCCAGTAGCTCTGATATGGTTTGAAAATACTTGGTCTCTTGGAGTATAATTGCAGGGAAAAAACTGTGGCTTAGGTAAAAATTCACCATAATTACTTGAATTGGTTTTATACATAATCATCTTAGGTTTTGATAGTGAGGTAGCTGTATAGAGTGTCTTTGGGTCCAACATACATGAAAACACAGGATTGCCAGGATTCACACAAGGAGGAACTTGTTCAGGTTTCACTTCTGTTCCTGAATTTGAAGCTGAAGCACATTTCTTGTCCTAAAATACAAACATATCAAATCATTCTCAATTATAAAATTTTGGGAAAAAAATTAAAATTAGCACCAACCCTGTCATACCACTCACAAAAATTAACTCAAAATGAATTAAAGACTTAAATGTAAGACCTGAAAGCACAAAGCTCCTAGAAAAGAACACAGGGGGAAAGCTCTGTGATGTTCTTGGCATAAATTTTTTGGATATGACAACAAACGCATAAGCAACAAAAGCAAAAATGACAAGTGAGACTGCATCAAACTGAAAAGCTTCTGCACAGCAAAAGAAGTAGTCAGCAGAATGAAGAGACAACCTACATAATGGGAGAAAATATTTGAAAATCATATTGATAAGGGATTAGTATCCAAAATATACAAGGAATTCATACAATACAGTAACAAAACATAACGTGATTAAAAATGAGCAGAGGATCTGAATAGATATTTTTCCAGACAAGATGACAAATGGCCATCAGGAACATGAGAAGTTGTTTAACATCATTAATGATCAGAGAAAAGCAAATTAAAACCACAGTGAGGTACAACCTCATGCCTGTATTAGAATGGCTTGTGTCAAATAAGTGTTGGCAAGGATGTGAAGAAAAGGAAACCCCTTGTGCCCTGTTTGTGGGAATGCAAACTGGTGCAGTCACTATAGAAAACAGTTTGGAGATTCCTCAAAAAATTATAATTAGTATTACCATATGATCCAGCAATCCCAGTTTGGGGTATATGCCCAAAGGAAGTTAAATCAGTATCTCAAAGGGATATCTGCACCCCCATGTTTGTTGCAGCACTATTCACAATAATAGCAAAGATATGGAAACAATCTATGTGTCCATTAATGGAATAATGGATAAAGATTTAGTATACTATATTCTCATGTATATATACATCCATAAAAAAGAAGGAAATCCTGCCATTTCAGACAACATGGAGGGCGTTATGCTTAGTGAACTAAGTCAGACAAAGAATATGAGAATCTCACATATATATGAATCTAAAATTTTAAAGTCAAACTCATTGAAACAGAAGAATGATGATTTCCAGGGGATGGGGGAAATGGAAAGATGTTGGTCAATGAATACAAACTTCCAGTTATAAGAAGAATAAGTTCAAGGGATCTAATGTACAGCATGATAAGTATAGTTACCAATACTTTATTATATACTTGAAAGTTGCTAGAGAGTAGATTTTAAATGTTCTCACCACAAAATAACTTTAATTATGTGAGGTGATGAATGTGCTAATCTTATTATGGTAATCATAATTATGGTAATCATTTCACAGTGCATACAGGTCTCAACTGGTAATAAAAGACTGGGATCATTCACTGCATATTTTCAGACCATAGTTCTTTTGAAACTTGAACTTAATCACAAGAGGAAATTTGGAAGAAAACAAATACATGGAGGTTAAAGAGCATCCTACTAAAGAATGAATCAGTCAACTAGGGAATTAAAGAAGAATTTAAAAAATTCATAGAAATAAATGAAAATGAAAAAAAAAACTGTTCAAAACCTTTGGGATGCTGCAACAGCGATTCTAAGAGGGAAGCATATAGCAATGCAAGCCTTTCTTAAGAAACAAGAGAGGTCTCAAATACACAACCTGACCTTAGACCTAAAGGAGCTGGAGAAAGAACAACAAATAAAGCCTAAACCCAGCAGGAGAAGAGAATTAATAAAGATTAGAGCAGAAATCACTGAAATAGAAACCAAAAGAACAATAGAACAGATCGACTTAACTAGGAGCTTGTTCTTTGAAAGACTGATAAACCCCTGGCCAGGCTTATCAAAAAGGAAAGAGAAAGGACCCAAATAAATAAAATCATGAATGAAAGAGGAGAGGTCACAACCAACACTGTAGAAATACAAACAATTATAAGAACATATTAAGAGCAACTATATGCCAACAAATTAGGCAATCTGATAGAAATGGATACATTCCTAGAGACATATAACCTTCTGAAATTGAAACAGGAAGAAATAGAAAACCTGAACAGATCCATAAGCAGCAAGGAAATTGAAGCAGTAATCAAAAATCTCCCAACAAACAAGAGTCCAGGGCCTGATGGCTTCCCAGAGGAATTCTATCCAGTATTTAAAGAAGGAGTAACACCTAGTCTTCTGAGGCTGTATCAAAAAATAGAAATGGGAGGAACACTTCCAAACTCATTATATGAGGCCAGCATTGCCTTGATCCCAAAACCAGACAAAGACCTAACCAAAAAGGAGAATTACAGACCAATATCCCTAATGAACATGGATGTCAAAATTTTCACCAAGATCCTAGCCAATAGGATCCAACAATGCATTAAAAGGATTATTCACCACAAACAAGTAGGATTTATTCCTGGACTTCAAGGGTGGTTCAACATCTGCAAATCAATCAATGCGATATACTATGTTAATAAAAGAACAAGAACCATATGATCCTCATAATGCAGAAAAATATCTGACAAAGTACAGCATCCTTTCTTGATTAAAACTCTTTACAGTGTAGGGATAGAGGGAACATACCTCAATATCATAAAAGTCATATATGAAAAGCCCACAGTAAATACCAATCTCAACACGGAAAAACTGAGAGCTTTTCCCCTAAGGTTAGGAACACAGGAGGAACACTATCATCACTATTGTTCAACCCAGTACTAGACTAAGTCCTAGCCTCAGCAATCATACAGCAAAAATAAATAAAAGGCATCCAAATCAGCAACGAAGTCAAATTCTCACTCTGCACAGATGACTTGATACTCTATGTGGAAAACCCAAAAGGCTTCATCTCAAATTGTTGGCACTCATACAGGAATTCAGCAATGTGGCAGGACATAAAATCAATGTACATAAATTAGTTGGATTTCTATATACTAACGATGGGACAGAAGAAAGAGAAATTAGGGAAGCAATCTCATTTATAATTGCACCAAAAACCATAAGATACCTAGGAATAAACCTAACCAAAGAGGCAAAGGATCTGTACTCAGAAAACTATAGAACACTCATGAAAGAAATTGAGGAAGAAACAAAGAAATGGAAAAAAGTTCCACGCTCATGGATTAGAGGAACAAATATTGTTAAAATGTCTATGCTACCTAGAGCAATCTACACATTCAATGCAACCCCTACCAAAATACCATCAACTCTTTTCACAGAGCTGCTGGAATAAATAATTCTAAAATTTGTATGGAACATTAAAGACCCTGAATAGCCAGAGGAATGTTGAAAAAGAAGACCAAAGCTGATGGCATCACAATTCTGGGCTTCAAGCTCCATTACAAAGCTGTAATCATCAAGACAGTATGGTACTGGCACAAAAACAGACACATAGATCAATGGAACAGAACAGAAAACCCAGAAATGGACCCTCAACTCTATGGTCAACTAATCTTCGACAAAGCAGAAAAGACTATCCAAAGGAAAAAAGATAGTCTCTTCAACAACTGTATTGGGAAAATTGGACAGCCACATGCAGAAGAATGAAATTGGGCCATTTTCTTATACCATACACAAAAGTAGACGCAAAATGTATGAAAGACCTAAATGTGAGACAGGAACCCATCAAAATCCTAGAGGAGAACATAGGCAGTAATCTCTTCGATAATCAGCCACAGCAACTTCTTTCAAGATATGTCTCCAAAGGCAAAGGAAACAAAAGCAAAAATGAACTTTTGGGACTTCATCAAAATCAAAAGCTTCTGCACAGCAAAGGAAACAGTCAAGAAAACAAAGAGGCAACCCACGGAATGGGAGAAGATATTTGCAAATGACAGTACAGACAAAAGGTTGATATCCAGGATCTATAAAGAACTCCTCAAACTCAACACACACAAAACAGACAATCATATCAAAAAATGGGCAGAAGATATGAATAGACACTTCTCCAATGAAGACATACAAATGGCTATCAGACACATGAAAAAATGTTCATCATCACTAGCCATCAGGGAGATTCAAATTAAAACCACATTGAGATATCACCTTACACTAGTTACAATGGCCAAAATTAGCAAGACAGGAAACAACATGTGTTGGAGGGGATGTGGAGAAAGGGGAACCCTCTTCCACTGTTGGTGGGAATGCAAGTTGGTGCAGCCTCTTTGGAGAACAGTGTGGAGATTCCTCAAGAAATTAAAAATAGAGCTTCCCTATGACCCTGCAATTGCACTACTGGGTATTTACCCCAAAGATACAGACGTAGTGAAAAGAAGGGCCATCTGTACCCCAACATTCATAGCAGCAATGGCCACGGTCACCAAACTGTGGAAAGAACCAAGATGCCCTTCAACAGACAAATGGATAAGGAAGATGTGGTCCATTTACACTATGGAGTATTATGCCTCCATCAGAAAGGACGAATACTCAACTTTTGTAGCCACATGGATGGGACTGGAAGAGATTATGCTGAGTGAAATAAGTCAAGCAGAGAGAGTCAATTATCATATGGTTTCACTTATTTGTGGAGCATAACAAATAGCATGGAGGACACGGGGAGATAGGGAGGAGAAGGGAGTTGGGGGAAATTGGAAGGGGAGGTGAACCATGAGAGACTATGGACTCTGAAAAACAATCTGAGGGTTTTGAAGGGCGGGGGGTGGGAGGTCACAGTACCAGGTGGTGGGTATTATAGATGGCACGGATTGCATGGAGCACTAGGTGTGGTGCAAAAATAATGAATACTGTTATGCTGAAAATAAATTAAAAAATAAATTTAAAAAATTTAAACAAAACAAAACAAAATCCTAGAGGAGAACACAGGCAGCAACCTCTGTAATTGCAGCTCCAGCAACCTTTTGCTAGAAATGTTCCAAAGGCAAAGGAAACAAAAGCAAAAATGAACTATTGGGATTTCATCAAGATAAAAAGCTTTTGCACAGCAATGTAAACAGTCGATAAAACCAAAAGACAACCGATAGAATGGGAGAAGATACCAGCAAATGTCTTACCAGATAAAGGACTAGTATCCAAAATCTACAAAAACCACCACCAACAACAAACCCCAAACTTATCAAACTCAACATCCAATGAACAAATAATCCAATCAAGAAATGGGCAGAAGACATGAGCAGACAGTTCTTCAAAGAAGACATCCAGGTGGCCAACAGACACATGAAAAGATGCTCCATATCACTTGACATCAGGAAATACAAATCAAAACCACAATGAGATACCACCTCACACCGGTCAGAATGGCTTAAATTAATGAGTCAGGAAATGACAGTGAGGATATGGAGAAAGGGGAGAAAGGGAAACCCTTTTACACTGTTGGTGGGAATGCAAGCTGGTGCAGCCAGTCTGGAAAACAGTATGGAGGTTCTTCAGAAAGTTAGAATTACAGTAAGCCAAATCTAGTCGAAACAAGAGAAATTAACTGATAAACTTTGTTGGCATAATTTGTACCACACAATCAGGAAATGTTAGGGTCTACCATGAATCTTTTTGACTTCCAGGATAATTGTTACATACTTAGAACTAAAATACTCATTCTTTTACTTTATGTCATAGGTTACTGCAATTTTCTTATTTGGGTTTCACCCTCTTCATATCTGATATTCTTAAAATGTGGAGTTCAAATTAGATACAATTAAAAGAACAATAGAAGAATTATACAAAGAACAATAGAAGGATTATTTTAAGTGCCCTATCAGGTTACACACAGGATCAGCAAATATTATTAAGGATTAAAAGGTTAAAAGTGTAAATGATTCTTCTAAAATTGAAGGTCATAAAAAATTGGACTGTGAAAGTGCCTTGAAAGGAATAAAAATCTACAAAGAGATCATATTAGTGGTAAATACCACTAATGTAATTTTCAGGCTCCCCTGGAATTAGAGAAAGCCAATCCACTGGGGTTTTTCAAACTCTTTCTTATAAACATGTACACATTTTTAAAATATAAATAAGAACAAGTCATTGAGATAATAAAAATGCTCTTTATGGGAGCTGTAATTTTAAAGTTAAAAAGTTTTTTTTTCTTTTTTTGATGTTGTGTCACAGGTGATGTTAACTATAACAACACCAAAAGCAAAAAACCCTCCCTAATTTTGAGACACCTTTTTGTTTCTGCTCAGACCCATCATTCTCTTTGTTAATGCTTCTTTTTATCTTTTTTTTTTTTTTGGTGCCACATTGGGGGACAGAACCTTGTTTAACCCTAAACCTTAACTTGCTACGTTTCCATCAAAAGTGAATACAAGTGCACTGTATTATTCTTTTTTCCCCTCCTATCCTTTTTGAACAAGGCAGTGTAAGGAAAATGTAAAATTAACAAGGTACGTTTTTCTCATTTAAAGCCATCACCGCAGTTGTACATCATCCCGTCATTTCATACTTCCAGAGGCAACTCTGGCTCAACGCGATGCATTTACGTCTGTGTAGCCCAGTGGTTGTCTAGAAAGGTGTTTCTTGGAGGTGGGGCGAGTGGCGGTGCGTGGCGCCCAAATTTATAGCGAGGAATACCAGCTGTCAAAAACATTCAGCCCTCTGCCCAAACCCACCCAGTCGTACTCGGTCATTCCCGGTATCTTCTCTACTATTCGGCAAACGCAGTCTTCTCCGGCAGCGGATAGCAAGACGACCAGGGAGCGCGCAGAGGAGCGGCCTTTCTACTACATCCAATTAAAGCCGCAGAGAATATGAACCATTCGCAAGATCAATCGGGATCTACTAATCCGCCTAATCCGGGGAGCCGCCCTCCGGGTGAAACCGCGAATCCTTTAGAGTGGTGGTCTCCATAGCAACCGGCCGCGGAGCCGCTTTCGCGCCGGGGCCCGGATGTTGTGAGGATCGTAGCCGCCCTGCCTAGCTTCCTGCTGCCGATCCCCGGCCGGCGGCGCTCCTCTTCGGGAGTCGTAGTTCTTCCCTCCTCCCGTGCCCTACATGAGGAGCGGGAGGGACTACGAGTCCCGGCATGCGCTGCGGCGCTCCGCCGGCCGCCGCCTCCCGGCTGCGGACGCCTGCGAGCAGGTTGTTGTTTTTAGTGAGGCGTCACTGTGCTCCGGGCTGTGACCAACGCCACCGCGACAGTCAACACAGTCGGGCGGAGGTGGCGCTGCCCGTTCAGGTACGGCCCTGGGCTGGTTGGGACCCGGGGAGAGGAGTCTCGGCCGCCTGTCGGGGCCCTGTCCGCTGTTGAGTTGTGTGGCGGGGGCAGAGGCGGTGTCTTCTCTGAGGCAGGGGTTGCTCTGGCAGGGGCTGCCCAGGCTGGGACTGCCCCGGCTGGGACTGACTCCGGCGGCAGCAGGTGCAAGGGTGGTCTTGAGCCGGGCGCTGAGGCGTAGGGTCGGGAGGTCTCGCACCCTCCGATCCCTGCTTGCGAACCGGAGCGGCGTACTAGGCGACTGGGGGAGCTGATGGCCGGGGGGACCCTTCTTTCACAAGGCTGGCTTGGGCGCTTCTTGGTCTTGATTGATGAGAATCCATATGGTAAGATGTGATGTGCGTCACCCGGCCGGTTTTTTCAGCCGGCCCCTCTCTTTTGGTGACGTTTGAGCCCCGTGATGCCAGGAATAGGAGGATTAAATATTAAATAATGCAGCTGAGATTGCTGCTTATACGCCAGGCTGATAATGATCAGATCCCCTTCCTTATCCTTTTCCGCCTCACCCGGCCCACTTCTTAATCGATAACTTCTCTCTAGCAGCTGTCCACACAGTTCCTCGTGTGCTCTACATGTTTATCTTTTTTTGATGAATCCATCTCTGCCATTGGGAGCGGCAGTTTTAACGAACTCAGTCAGTTATGGTAGTTGAGTGGGTGAAGTTTGCACCGCTTCACAATTGCTTCATTTAAAAACGAGGGGGAGCTTTCTTGTAGCTAGAAGAGGTAACTTACTTGAGTCCTGCGAATTTTAGATTTGCCTCCTCCAATAAGGTTACCTCCATTGGATAGTGCTTGAACTGTGTCTGTTAGCGCTTCATATTTTGGGTTTAAGGTTTGAATCTTATTAGGTCCCATATTTTTCAGGGGGATACAATCTATCACACCGTGGACGCTAGTGTCAATGGCTTACTATTCTTTGCTGAGTTCTCATCATAAAGGTGAAGGGATAGGAGAAAGCAAGGGTATTATTTTATTGCGTAATTTTTAACCCTTTAAGCGAAGGATAGGATCCTAATTAAAGAAGTTACTAAATAAAAACCATTCTTAAATAATATTCAGGGGTGTGGGAAATACTTTTGAAGTGAAAACAGGTTAGAAAATGGTATAATTCTGATTTTGTAAATGAAACTGTAGAACCAGAAGTGATCATGTCTACTAAAAATAAGGTCAGAAGATAGTTATAAAAGTGATCAGATGGTGAAACCATAAATGGCTTTTTCTTTATATTTTCTGGTATTTTCCAAGGAAAAGAACTTAATTTAAAAAAAAAGGATACAGGTGCAGCAGTTCAATAGATCCTTTAAACATTGCTTTAAAAGACGTTTAAACAACAAAGAACCTACACAGAGACCCTGTTACTGCATCAACAGATTATATAAATAACAATTTAAACCTAAATTATTTGTCTGGAAGGGGCAAGAAATGCATTTGTTGGATTAAAAAGGAAAAAAAAACCCAGATATAACAATAATTCTTAATATCTGCATGTCTCATTTTAATCTATTTTCATTTTGCATGGTAAAATCAAGGAGAAAGGTGCTTAGTCTTTAGTTAAGGCAGTGCAATGTTGATTATTCCTGTAAATCTATCAGGTGACAAAAGATGGGCATATTAATCTGAAAAGATCTAGAGGTAGGAGAATTTTAAATTTAAATTTATTTCCAGTGGAAATAAAGAAGTAAATCAATGATAAAATGTGGACTTTTTAAGGCTTGTTTTCATTAAATCATGTTGACTACGATGTTTTATACGGTACTGATATTTTGGATTGTGTTTACTTTTATTTTCTGTTATTGATATGTTGTATATGAATGGGTAAGAAGCATATTATTTAGCCCACATTTTGTTTTCTGTCCTAAGGAAAGGGTCACATTGGTCTTCCGTAGGAATATTCTATGTATTTTTGCAATTATCAGCCCTGAAAAATTGAGGTTAAGCCTCAACTCCCAAGTTTCTATTAAGTCTTAATACAATATCCATTCTAAAGCTTCTTTGTTTTTTAAGCTATAGTATTCATATTTTATTTTCTTTGAAGCTTTGCTTCCTCCTCAAGTTTCAGTTCCTTTTTGCTATTTTGTATCTTTTAATTTTGTATATATTGTCTATTGTGTTAGCTCAATATCTTACTAGATATTTGAGTCCATTTACAGGGCATAAGAAACATAATTGATGAACATGTTTGATTTACTAACTTGTTACACAGTATTATAGTCTCAGTTGTATAGTTGCATTCTTAAGTTAAAGATTTAAAAAAGCTAGATAAGTATGAACTGCTAAGATCCTAGAGCAGTAGTTTCTGACATGTAAAGAACATGGACAGAGCAGCAAGGCCTGTTAAGCCCAGGATATTTTAAAACAGAATATGCAGACTCATCTAACAATGCAGAACTACTAGAGGCTGGATTGTTTGCATGTTTATGTGTGGTTAGGTGAGGAAGTTGCCATAATGTATGTAATAACTTACATTTTAAAGAACTTCCTTGCAGGCAGTTTTACAGTTTTGACTAGATTAAAACAAATTAGAGATATTAGTGTGTTTCAAAGGTCATGTCCAATATACTGCACCAGATAAATTTGAAAAAAGTTTCTAAATTTGGGTTCTAAGATGAAATTTAGCCCTATAATGTGGGAAGGATTGGAAGTAAGTGGTAAGTTTAGGAATTTTCTTTCTTTCTTTCTTCTTCTTCTTCTTTTTGTTTTTTTTAAGGACGTCTGATATGTGGAAACTTTGTTTAAGGGCCAGTTGGTTTTTTGAAGTAAGTATTAAAAATGAATAATGTGAGGCAAAGATTTTCCTCCTTCACTACAGGAAGTCAGAAATCTAATTTTTCTTTAGTATTTGTCTGTGAATCACTATCCTAAAAACCTTCTGTCTGGTTCATACTACCATCATGATGAAATTACTGTAAAAAGAGCATTGGATTGGGAATCAGGATGTTTAATGATGTTGAGCACATGATTTGTGACTCTGTCTTGTTTCCATGTGTACATTGTACATAATAGCCAGTTGCCATACTTGATGGTGTATTTGTGAAGCTCAAATCAGGTATGAAAATGACATCACTTTGTAAGTGGCAGAGTGATCTGCCCATGCAAAGTATTATTGGCCTACATAAGTAACATTTATATAAAGTATATTGTGCATTTGAAGTGTGATAAGAATGTGATAGGGTGTTTTTGTTGTTTTTTTTTTTTTGACTGGGAAGTTTGATGGAACAGTGAAATGGTATCTTAATTTGATATTTTGGTAGAGCTTTTGGCTTTTCTAGGTTGGAGGAAACTTGGCCCCTGTCCTGACTGTGACTTTGCACTCTGCTGCATTAAAGGTCCTGAAACTGCAGTGTGCTTTTAAAAGAGTAGTTTTAATTTTGGTTTCGGGTTTTTTTTTTAATTGCACATCTAAAGTCTAAGGAAAATCATCAGTGTAACTTCTGACAGTAGGAGGTAGATGTTTTTAATGTTCTAAATGTGTTTTATGTTGTAAAATGTTACTTTAAGTTGACTTCATGACATTGAGCCTACACTGAATATGAAATCCTAGGTCCTCTGAGAGATACTTGCATGTGTAAGCATTGATTTTTCAGAAATAGTTTGGAGCTTAGATATCTTCTTCTGGGGAAGTCATCCCTGCCTATACAGCATCTGACCCTTGAGATTAACTTTACCTAAGGTGGGCATACAGAACATTCAAGTAAAAAAGTGTTTCAGAAACTTTTCTGAGGACTTTTTGAGAGTACATGTAAGTGAAAGTGAAAGGCAAAGTAATATAATATGTATCATGCATGGGTTAGTGACAGCTGTTTATATGATTAGTTGATAACTCAGTATCTTTACTAACATTTTCTAAAATTACTACTAAAAAGTAACAGTGGATGTATATTTAATTGTTCAGTGTTTTTAAAAATGGAAAACAATAGAGGTGTAAAATCCCTTTGTTTTTCATAGAATTACGGTGAAATAAAAGGTATAGATATGTGATGAATATGTATTTTTAATAAGCAAAAATGAATTATTTTTTAAAAATTTGAGAATAGAGGAAAACAAAGAGGCAAAACCCAATAGTTTTACTTACTTATTCATGAAAGGGAATAAGGGGCCACCAGGGGCTCATGGTGCCCAAGTGAGTACGGAGCCTTGGTCAAGTTTATATATATGTTGTCTCTTTTAGACTCCTCCAGAATTAAGATAAAACAGTCTTTGAAAGCCAGGATTTTTTTTCTCAGAATGAGAGTACCTGGTGAAAGGAATGTTTACATACTAATAGGCATATTAATTTCCCCACAGTGTTTGAATTCATATTGCTGACTCACTTCATTTCACACTTTTTTATCAAAGGTGTGGCTTCTTTTAGATGGAAGCAAAAAAAGAGTACTTTCATCTTCAAATATGGTAGTGGTTGCTTTTGTTTCCTAATTTGAGGGATGTTACATCATTGAAGGAAACCTGTGAAGAAATTGTGTATTGACTCACTTCTTAGTTTATTGTCTACATCAGAAGGTTAATCTGCTGCCTGTAACCATGTTGGTGCCTTTTTCTGGGCAGGCATAAAGTGAAATTACTTCTCTGTTCTAGATTTTTTTTTTCCAGATACCTGTCTTTAGTGATAGATTTCAGTGTTTTAAATGAAATTGCACCCCATTAGAACTAGGAGAGGGCAACTTACTATAGATGGGTTATGGTTATCTTTGCATCCACCCATATGATGAATATAGTAGCCAAGAGGCAGGGCAACCATAGGATCACATAATTACCATAATTACTGCATTGTGGACTCATCAAAGCCCGATTTTCATCAAAATGTCAATTTTCCACTGTAAATTTCTCATACCGCAGATAGTAAATATTTTTCTGTGACTCCTTTCGGCCCTTTGTCTTGAAGAAACTGGTCATCCAGAAGATGATTGGATTTGTATCAGTCATATACTATACTTAAAATTGGGTTTGTATTTTTATTTTAGAAAAGAAAATATTTTTTCTGCTGACTATAGAGTTAATAAATGGTCATTGAAAATTTAGAAGATAAATATAATTTTGGTATTTTTTAAGATTTGAAAGATACTCTAAAATTTTAGTATTGCATGTCAATTAATATAAATAGCATTTTACTATACATGTTTGTCTTGCTTTTAAAAATATATTGATATTTCTCCATGTCAAAGCATGTTGATCTAGTCTGTCTTTTTAATGGTTGCATTATAATTAATGTATTATAATTATAATTAGTATTATAATTAATACTACAAATTTTTATTTTAATAAATTCACTCTTGGTAGACCTTCTACTTTCTAATTTTATATTGTAAAAGTTGTTCTATCAACAGTTCTTACACATATGTGTATATGTTTTCATATTCATATGAATATTACAATCAGATAAATTCTTAGAAATGAAATGAATAGGAAGTGAAAGAAAATTGGTGGATGGTCACAGCTTATCTGCCTGTAGAATTTTGTTGTTAAAAATCACTGAAAGAAGAGGTGCCTGGCTGGTTCAGTCAGAACATGTGGCTCTTGATCTAGGGTTTGTGAGTTTTAGCCCCAAGTGGGGTGTAGAGATTACTTAAATAAAACTTAGAAAACGAATCACTGAAAGGATGATAATACACATTTCCACTGTTTACAGTTTCTGTTTTCCCCATATCTTATCTAACTTACTAACTTGTTTAGTCTTTGTTAATTGGTTAGGTATTAAAATAGTCTTGCTTCTCTTAATGTTATTTGGTAGTAAGTTTGAGCATTTTTTCAGTATTGTATGTTATTTTTATGTTTTCTATAAATTGAGTATATTGCTTACTAAATTTGTCTTTATGTAAGATTTCCTTGAAGACGTTTCTTTCTTTTTAAAGTTTTAATTAGTTAATTAATTAATTTGATAGAGAGCACAAGCAGGGGGAGCAGCAGGGAGAGGGAAAAGCAGGATCCCCACTGAACAGGGAGACTGATGCGGGATTGGATCCCAGGACCCCCAGGATCATGACCTGAGCCAAAGGCTGACGCTTAACAGACTGAGCCATCCATGTACCCTGCTTGCTAAATTTTCTACTCAGTGTTTTAATCTTTTTCTTACTGGTTTATTGGTATGCTGGAAGTGTTTTGAAAACTCTTTCATACATGTCACAGATATTTTTCCCTAACAAGTGTATGATTTTTATATAAGATCTTTTCCTTTACAATTTCCGGGTTTTGTGTAAAGCTTAGAAAAAGATTGTGTTTACCTCAGGATTATAAAGTGATTTTCCATTTTCTTTGAGTCTTTTTGTGGTTTAGTTTTGTACGTTTAAAACTTTAGGCCTATTTTACCAGGTGGTCTTAATGTTTTGTGAAGCCTTATATTAGTGTTGATCTCTCACAAGGCAAACAAAAGATGACATATTGAAAGTATTTTGTAATATCATGTTAGTGAAGTTTAATGGAGGCTTTGATTCCTGAATGATGCAACTTGGCAAAAAAAAATTTTTTTTTTCCTTTGGGAGGGAGGATAGGAGAACAATGAAACTTGCTTTCTTTTTTAATTCAGAAGTATTTTATGTGAAAGTGGCTCTTGTATTTCTGCATCACTTTCATCCTCTACCTTTTACACCAATGGTGGGAAGCTTTTTTGTGTTGTGTTTTGAGCATAAAAAAGGCAGACAGCACTTAGTTCCCTATTCAGAATTGCCTGTCAAATCTTTTGTCCTTGATGTTTTTGGAAGGCCATTTAGTTTTCCCTTTGCTTGGTGAAAATATGTTGCAGGATTTATCTGCTGTAACAGTTTAAAAGTTCTATAGAAACTTACTCTTTTTCAAATAAAGGGTTTACCTGACCATTCTAGCCAGTAAGCTTGAAATCAACTTCCTTAGGGTAGTACTTATATTTCCCAAAACACAAAGGTCTAATGGGTACTAGGTACTCTTAAAATAAGTTTATTTATTGCTAGAAGTTGGGGACTGAAATAGGGTCCACATTGTAGATAGTAAAAAGAAAATTATAAACTGACCTATCACTTAAGATTAGACTACTTTGAAAAAAGGAAACAAATACAATGGAAGGTTCTTCCCTCCCACAATGAACAGATTGAAGACTCCTTAATTCCTGAAAAAGACACATTTCTCATCATCTAACTACTGAAGTATTTATGTCAAATTTTTTAGGAGGGGAGAAGGAGAGAGAGAATCTTAAGCAGGTTCTATGCCCAGCACAGAGCCCAGTGTGGGGCTCGATCTCACAACCCTGAGATCATGACCTGAGCCAAAATCAAGAGTCAGATGTTTAACCAACTGAACTACCAGGTGCCCCCTTGTCAGAATAATTTTTTAAACGTGAATTTGCCGAATTACCATAAAACGTAGTGACAGAACCATCTTAGTAATAAGTCTTTTTTTTTTTTTTTTTTTAAGTGATCCAAGATTCATTGTTTATGCACCATACCCAGTACTCCATGAAATACGTGCCCTCCTTAATACCCAACCACCGGGCTTACCCAACCCCCTTCTCCTCTCCTCCAAAACCCTCAGTTTGTTTCTGAGAGTCCACAGTCTCTCATGGTTTGTCTCTCCCTCTGATTTCCCCCAAATCCCTTCTCCTTTCCATCTCCCAATGTCTTCCGTGTTATTCCTTATGTTCCACAAGTAAGTGAAACCATATGATAATTGATTCTCTCTGCTGTAATAAGCCTTGATAAGTCTTAGATGGCTTTTTTTCTTGCATCATTATTTTTCATTGATGAAAAAAACCCATTAGCAACTTAAATATCCGCTAATAGGGTAAGAAGCTATGATGAATATAACAACACATTATGTAGTCATTAAAGTCATTTTTTCAATAATTTTTAAAGCATTAAAAATTTGTTAAACAGCTAATTGGGAAAAGTATAAGGTAGGAAACTTACTGACCCCAGTACTTACATAAAATGTTTGGAAGGTAACATATGTAAAAGTCAAGAAGGTAACAAAAGTAGAAGAGAAGAGTGATACAGAGGGAAGGAGTGGTAGGAATTATAAAATGGAACCAAGGATGAAGATATTCTTCTAACCACAATGTATATTATGATGTCTATATTTTTACCAAAGATAGGTATCATGAGGGAAAACTCTTCCCATTACTGAAGCCCACTGGTCAGGATAAGCTCATTTATTCTAACACTAAAATCAGAAAGAAATTTCTGCTGATGATTTTTCTAAAGAAGATACTTGAAAATGTAGTGCATGCGTGCTTACTAACAGTTTCAGGAAAGAAGATAATGACTTCAGTAAGGCTTTTTTTTTTTTTTTTTTTGGTGACTTGTTAATGTAGATTCATGGTACCACAACCAAGAGTTTATGTTGAAGTAAGGTTAAGTTGCAGCACTTCTTTGGGGGCTGTCTCTGTTACACAGTTAAGAGAATAAAATGCCTTAGCATATAGATCTAAACTAGATTTCACTGTCTTTAATACAAAACCGTGAGTATCTTCAGTATTACATCAGAAAGGCTGGCCTCCTGATAGATGCAAGAGTATATCATCAAACGACTGCTGAAAGTGAGACGGATAGGTGACACAGAAGCCAGCTCCAGCTGGAGACTTTCATCTTTTTTTCTTTTTTAATAGATTCTGCTAGGCTTTTGTAAGAGGTTTTTTAGAGTTGGGGAGTATAGTAACCAGGTAAGTCCGCTGTGGTGATGTGGCATTAGGCATCGTCAAATTTTCTTTTCTTATTGCTGGAGACTTTACTGGGAAGCTGAAGAGTGGGTAAAATTGTTGGATAATAGTGCATTTCTTAAGCTTTTCTATTTCAATGTCTTCATTGTGATGTTTAGTGATTTTAGTGGCTCTAAATCCCTTTTGAAAATAGCGTTAAAAAATTATAACTATGCAAAGTTTAACAGAGGCAAATTTAAGGGTGGGTCTAAAATTGGAGCTCTTTATCAAAGCCTTGAACATAACACTAATAAGCGAAGTTACTCAGGAAAAAGAGTAATATAAACTACCATTAGGCAACTTATATGCTAAGAAGTAAGAAATAAGTGCTGTAAATTCAGCACTTTCCAACAATTCCAATTTCCAACAATTTCCATTGTGTTGGAAATTGTGATCTAGGAAAACTTTTGTGGAGGAGGGTTGAGCCTTAAATAGAGAAATCAGAAGGAAGGAAGGAAGGAAGGAGGAAAACATTACAGAAGGTGTAACTTGAGAAGTGAAGACATGGAGGTGGGGCTGTCCATTCTGTATTCAGCAGACGCCCAGTAAGTAGATTACTTTAGATTACTTTGACCAGCTGAGAGTTCAGGAAGGAGGCCTAAGTGATGGTAGGTTAGAGCAGGTAGTGAAAACTTCTGAATATCTCCCTAGACTTTGACTTTATAGAGAATGTTTATCCTCAGGGTCGGGGGGAGACTTTTAAATGGGAAGCAAAAAAGATTCTAGTACTTGGAGTAAGTATTATATGTAACCTGCAATCAGTTTAATCTTTGCTTGTATTTAAGTGTTTAGGGTGGTTGTTATATTTAGGAAGGGACCAAGGAAAGAGTTGAAAAATGGGTACTTGTGATAAATACCCTAATAATTAAAACAGCATTGTATTGGTACAAGGAATATAGATCAGTAACAGAATGGAGACTATAGAAACTGATTCATAAATGTATATAGAACTTTATGTAATAAAAAAATGGCATTTCAAATCATAGAAAGTATAGAATTTCAATAATCAGGAAAATTTCTAACACCAAAAGGGAAAAATCTGGATACACAAATTTAAATAGCTAAATATAAAAGCCAAAATTGAAAAAGTATTAGTAGACAATATATGAGAATAATGTTGTAATCTTTGGAAAGATTTTCTAAGGCAAGTTGTAAAATATAGGTGTTCTAAAGAACACCCTATACTCCATCCTCTACCTCTGCATAAAATTTAAGAACGTTTGTGGTAGAAGGTATTTTTAAAAATTGAAGAATTTTAGAAGAAAATATTTGTGATAAGTGTTTAATAGTGAATTATTTCATGACCCAATTTATAAAGAACTTCTACAAATCAATAATCTATTAAGAACGTATAACATAGGAACATTAGATAATTTACAGAAAAGGAAATAAATATTGGAAAAGGTGTACAATCCCACTAAGTTATCTGGGAAATACAGATTAAAATAAGGAGATAGTTTTTGCTCATGAGGTGATCAGAAATTACATAGGGTCATTTCCCTCCTGAGGTTATGGAGAAATAGGTGCCCACTATTTTGGTAGGAGATCTGCCCGAACCTTATACAAAATTCTGATCCACTCTCTTCCCACAATTCCCTGCCTTCAGTTTTCCCCTCTCATGCTTTATTTTTGTCCACAGTACTTGCCACCAGCTGACTTACTTCATATTCTGCTTGTTGGTGGCACCTAGAATATGAACTTTCTTCAGAGGCCGTCCTGGTGTTCTGCCACCCCTGTGGCAGAATCTCCAGAACTGTGTTGTATCTCCAGAACTTGAAATAAAATTCATGCATGGCATATAGCACTAGCTCAATAAGTATATGCTGCCTGAATGAACGAATGTAGTATTTATGTTCTCAGTTAAGGTAGTCTCATTTAAACGATTTCTTTATTGTACAAAAAATAAAATATAAAGAACATTTTTAAAGTTTTTATTAGTTGGGGTGTTAGATTATCTACCCTTTCTTAAGATGAAATCTGGTTTAAACCAGGCATTTTGATACCCTTTTGGGAAGATGAAAGTTCGGGAGCCTTTGAAAAAGTATTTGGAAAAAGCTTCTGACTCCTCTTGATCACATTTATTGTCCAGCAGCACTTTTGGAACCTTTGCTGACAGCCCATTGGTTGGCTTACATTGGAATTATAGACGTGTGGGAGAATAATGCCCCCATTCTTCTCCAACATACCTAATTCTAGAAGATAACAGTGATAGGAAACCTTCCCCTTTTTCATAGTAAAATGTAGCTACTCAGGAAGGATGAGGGGTACCATCATATCAGGTAACACTCATTCCAGTTGTACTTTATTTTATTTTTTAAGATTTCATTTATTTAGGGGCGCCTTTCATTTATTTAGGGGCTCAGTGGGTTAAAGCCTCTGCCTTCTGCTCAGGTCATGATCCCAGGGTCCTGGGATTGAGTCCCGCTCAGGCTCCCTGCTCAGCGGGGAGCCTCCTTCTCCCTCCCCCCCACCCCCGCCCCATCTGCCTCTCTGCCTACTTGTGATCTCTATCTGTCAAATAAATAAAATCTAAAAAAAAAAAAAAAAGATTTCATTTATTTATTTGACAGAGACAGCAAGAGAGGGAACACAAGCAGGGGGAGTGGGAGAGGGAGGAGCAGGCTCCCCACTGGGCAGGGAGCCTGATGCGGGGCTGGATCCCAGAACCCTAGGATCATGACCTGAGTTGAAAGCAGATGCTTAACAACTGAGCCACCCAGGCACCCCCAGTTGTACTTTATGAGATAAAATTAATATTGTTGCTGTATTACTACTTTTGACAACTGCCACCTAAATTATTTTATAGCTACATCTTTAACCCATAACTCCCCTAAATTCGGTTCAGCTTCCTGCTTGGTGTTTCCACTTGGATATGATAATCGCTGTCTCAAATTTAATGCCCCAAGACAGTTCACCAGTTGTTGTTTTGTTTTTTTTTTCATAGCTTACTGGTTTTGAAGCCTTCCTGTCTCAGTGGCAATTTCATTTTGATATTTGTTTAGTCCAGGAGTCATCTTTCACACCTTATATTCAGTATTTTGGGAAGTGCTGTTAGCTAGCTGTACTTTCAGAATACATATTATCTATCCAGTTCTTATTGTCTTCACAGCTACCACCCTGGATCAAACCACCATTATTTCTCAGCTGGATTATTGTAGCTTGCAAATGACCTACCTGCTTCAGCCCTTGCTGTCCCCCACAGTGCTGTCTCAATAAGGCTACCAGAATGATCTGTTCTTTCCTCATAATTCTTGTGACTTTTAGTTTCGCTGAGAGTAAAAAGCTAAAAAGTCTTAGGATCTATAAGGCCCTGCATGGTCCATACCCTGCCTGTTAGCTCTCTGTCCTCCTCTCTTCCTACTTTCTTGTTAGCACACATGCCTCACTGCTGATACTCAGAAATGCAGGCTGCCTTCGTTCCAACTTTGTACCTGCTGCTTGGACAGAAAAGCTCTCCCCAGGTTAACTGCATAGCGATTTCATCATGTATTCAAATAGTTGCTCAAATATACTTTTGTTGTTTTTAGATTTTATTTGACAGAACGTGCTCATGCGCGGGCAGGGAGAGTGGCAGGCAGACAAAGAGGGGAGAGGGAGAAGCAGTCTCCCTGCTGAGCAGAGAGCTGCTTTCATTTGTCAGAAGACAAAACAGGACTGGGAGATTTTTCAGTGTTCCTTGCTTTCCTGAACACAGGGCTCAGGTAAAGTTCAGTGTAGTCTACTACAAATAGAATTTAAGCCCCAGGAGGCAAGATTCCTCTATCTATTTTATATATTGGTATATAGTATTTTCAATACCTAGCAAGTGCTAAGAACTCAATAAATGTTGTACAGATGGATAAAGGAATTATTTAAAATGGCATTCACCTTAGGCCTCCTGTCTGCTGAAGAATGTGATTATATCAATGTGGAATTGGCCTTTATGCTCTTAGTAGCTTCATAAATGAGATGAGACTTCATGGAGTAAATTTATATCTTGTTATCCCCAGTATGTGCTATGTTGAAACATATGTCTGTAATATGTATTATCATTCTCTTGCATAGAGTTCTACATATAAAATCTTAAATGTTGTGAAGAAATGTTCCTTAGGATCTATGAAGTGAAGAGTCAATTTAAATAATGTCTCCTGTTCTGAAATCTCTGGAGACTTTGGATTTTATCCTGAAGGGAGTGTGATTCAGTAGTTTAAATGATCAGATTCATGTTTTAGAATAGCTTTAGTGTGGGCAGACTTACAGAGGCGTGACTGGAAGGGAATTGATCACAGGTAGAGATCCATTAGGGAGCGGTCACTGAAATTGAAGTGGGAAATGAAGCTGGGTTAGGCAGTGGAAGCAGGAATGGTTAAGAAGACTTACCTGGATTTTTGGGTCACGGTGATTTAGTTATCCTAAATCTAGATTTTTTAATCTGATATTTTGTGGCTTTTTCTTATAGCCAGATTGTTTTTGGCTAATGCTGTTCTCTGAGATACCAAAAACAGGAAGAACAGCAGGAAGTGGTTTTCGGTTTGTATAGATTGTATTTGAATACCCAAGAAACCTAAGCAATTGGATATATATGACTGATTAAAGAGATTAAAGAAATCGTATTTTTTATGACTTTGTTACTTCCCATAAACTCTGCATATTTCTAAATTATTAGTAAAGCTCTTAAAATGGGAAGGGTTTGTGCACTTGCCTTTGGTCAAAATAATGAGAGGTTCCTCTAGAATTTTGAGTTTCTTAAGGAATAGTTTAGAGTTGTGTTACTAACTGTATCATCATCCAGAATTCTGTTTATCTTTTTTTTTTTTTTTAAGGGTTTTATTTATTTGTCAGAAAGAGAGAGAGCAGGCGCGCTCAGACAAGCAGAGGGAACTGCAGACAGAGGGAGAAGCAGGCTTCCCGGTGAGCAGGGAGCCTGATGTGGGACTCAATCCCAGCACCCTGGGATCATGACCTGAGCCAAAGTGAGACACTTAACTGACTGAGCCACCCAGGCATCCCACCTTTCTTCTTTTTGAGTGCTTAATATGTGTCAAGCAGTGTGCTGTGTTTGGAATATTTGATAGGTAAATAAGCAACTATAGCACAGCATTCTCTTTCCAGGAGTAGATTAGGGAAAGATACTAGTCTTTGGGGGTGGGGTCAGGGAATTGTTCACAAAAGTAATGCATTACTTGAGAATGGAAGGATGGACACAGGGGCTTGGGTTGAGGTACTGGGGTAGGGAACTGATCAGAATATCTGCAAAGCCTCAGTTGAGAAAGCGAAGCCTTTTAGGGGAATCAAAATCACGAGGGAAGAGGGAATGGGTGGAGAAAGGATAAGATGCTAAAGAATAAGCAGTAGATATACAGTGCCTTTGGGCATTATCCAAAAAACAAAACAAAACAAAACAAAAAACCAGTATGAAAATCTTAACATTTTAAAGGAGTAATATATAAAATTATCATTTTAGGAAGATCACTGACAAGTGAGGAGTTTCAGATATAATGGCAGCTTTTAGAGTCAGTGTGTCTAGAGTGGGGCTCAGAAATTTACTTTTTAAAATTTTGCTTTAATTACAGTGTTCCCAATTCTTTGAGAACTGCTGACTTAAAAGGATTCTTTAGTAGGTCTGTGAATTTTACTTATCCAGACTGTTTCTGTGATGTGACCAGTAGTCCTTTTCTCATTTGGGATAGATGTCAAACTTGTTCTTCCTTCAAGATGAGTAAACAAAGAATTAATCTGGGTCCTGATTTAAGTGGGCTCCTTGATTTGAAAAACGGATATATGCTAAAGTTGTTCCAATTTAGCAATGTATGTAACTTTATTTTGAAATGTTGGCTTTGTTAATTTCATCACCTGAGTTATTAGATTACTTTGTTAGAAAACAAATGCTAGGAACTATTTAAAAGGAATGTTTAATAGAAGTTACCAAGAGGAGGGTAGGAGATATATACATTAAATACCTCTGATTGGGTTTGGTAATTCACAAATTTTGGAGGGTTATTAACAAAATAAAGCACTGGTAAGTCTCGGGGTGAGACGGAGCAGCAGTGAGAATGTGAGCTTATAGAAGAGGTTCAAATCTTTCACATGGTGGAGAAAGAATGCTTTTTAGGCTTCAACCAGTTTTCTTTATTTTACTTCTTGTTCCATATAGAATGGTTTTTCCAACTACTCAGTCACTTAAACCAGACACCTGCGAGTTATCCTACCAACACTCTCTCCCTCTTATGTGTCTGGTTATTCAGTCCTTTTTAAAAAAATCTTTCGTGTCTTCTAAAATCTTTCCACCCCCTCCCTTCTGCTTTGTTTTCTCCCCCTCATCAGTCCTGGTTAAATGTAGGTGCTTATCTTCTCCAAGGAGTATTGCGCTGATGGCTTGTATCCGCACATTTAGGGCTCTTTAATTGCTTCCTCATCTTAATATATGCACTTTTAAAGATTCATATCTGATTTTCTTTTAATATTCCACTCATACTAGGTTAATTGCCTTGGTTAAACTTTCATATTTAATTGTTTCTGCCTTGTTTTTGCTCTCTAATGCTTTTTCTGTTCTTTTGGGGAATCCCGCCAGTGTCATTTTTTTAAATGGGGAAACAAAACTTTACCTTTTGTGATTTCTTAATTTTTAAATTTTAGCAATGAATTCAGGTAAAAAAATGGTCTCTCGTATGTCTTAAACATTGCAACCTCCTTTATATTTGTATTATCTATATTATTATATTATTTATATCACTTATATTATTTATTCTATTCATTCATTGACCATTCTCCTTTCCTCCTGCTCAGTCTTCGTGTGGTCTCATATGTTACCCATGATTTTCAAATTGTTGTAAAAGAATTTAAGTACAAATAGTAATGTATCAAACTTTTTTTTTTTTTTTTAAGCCAGGGGAAAGCGCGAACGCAGTCCCCCACTACCACAAATTATGCAGTCGAGTTTCCCACATTTGGGGAAATCGCAGGGGTCAGCACATCCGGAGTTATCAAACTTTTTTTTAACTCATAAAAACTAGTTCAATGAGGAATTGGGAGTTATATAGTCAATTTAATAAGGAATGCTGAAATAAAATTACTAAGACATAAAAATTGGTTAATACCCAAAGGTATACAGACTATAGCCTTTGGGATAGTCTTCTGTGCTAAGAAGGAAAACATTTATTGTATTGTAATAGTTTACCTTTAAATTTATAGTTATAAACTGTCTGGGCCCTAATCAGTTATAAGTAAGAAATCATGTAATTGAGTGATCTCAGGTGAACTTATTAAAAAATGCTTTAGCATGACAGTAAAATTCACAGTCATCTTTATGTCTTATTTTAGATTTTGAATAATTTTTTTGAAAACATGCTAATTTTTATATTCTTAGTGACCAAGAACCTTCTCATTTTATTTTATTATTATTTTTAGGGGAGAGTAGGGACAAAGGGAGAGAGAATCTTAAGCATGCTCCATGCCCAGCATGGAGCCCAATGCAGGGCTCAATCTCATGATCCTGAGATCATGACCTGAGCTGAAATCAAGAGTCTGATGTTTAACTGACTGAGCCACCCAGGCACCCCAACACCTTCTCCTTTCAAAATGTTAATTTTTTCAGAGTCACTGATGGAAGATTTAGACCAATATTTTTTGCCCTGTTCTTATTTGACCACTGGTTCCATATTAAATTTTCTGCAGTAGAGCTTTCAATTAAAACACCAGCCATCAAGTTGGGCTTAATGTGTTCTCAATGTATGTACAATAATAGAAGCATTTATAGGACTTAAATGTATAGAACAAAGCCAGTAAGATTCCATTTAATTAGCTTGGTTTTGATGTTTAAATAGGAGCTTCAGATAGAAAGGAGAAAATAAACCAGGTAGAATGACCAGAATATTTGCTGGTTTAGGACTTAAGTCTAGGTTATTGTCAATGACCACAAGTTTCTAACCAATTTCTAGTCTTCTCCCCACATTTTAATTTAGGTGGAGTATTGCTGACACCATTATTTTCATAAAAACTGTGATCATGTTTCTTCCCTGCTTGAAAAATCTCAATTGCTTCATGTTGCCAACACAATAGACTTCATTTTGCTTGGCCTGGGAACTCTTCCACTCTCCTATTTGGTCTCTCAACCCTTGATTTACCCACACATTCAAATTGGCTTCTCCTTTCCCTTCTGTCCTGTGTGGCCAAATCCTTCTTTCATATTCAGCTTGTTTATTTCTACAGTGTGACTGTTTGTACTATTCTAGCTCAGGAGGATGTCTTCGAAGTTTGGTTCTATTTGTTCATCCAGGTATGCAGTTAATAGATCCTGTATGAGAAATCTATGGGTGGGTTGTCTCAGTTTCACCTGGAAGGCAGGCAGTAAGCTACTTTTCCTGCTTGGGCACATATAGTGCTTCCTATAGAATTTTTTGAAATGTACCCCACATGACAATATGTTTTTGTATTTGTAGACCTGGAAAATGTCTGAAAATTCCAGTGACAGTGATTCATCTTGTGGCTGGACTGTCATCAATCATGAGGTATGTTGTTTAATACTTTTTATAAGGCCATTTGTAATACTACAGTGTATCACCTGGGTTTTTTAAAGGCCAGTGTTTGCTGCATTGAAGCCTGAGGTTCCATTGTCTTTAGCTTGGACATTTTCCCACCCACATTAAACTTTACTGCTGAAAACTCTTCATTCATGAGCCAGCGTCTTCTGCATTGTTGTGTGGTACATTTCTCAGCTTCGAGAAAGTAGGCAAATATTTGTTGAGGGTTTATTATTGTTTCGGCCCTGTACTTTTAGCTATAATCTCATAGAATTTTAAATAACCTCTGTGGTATAGATTTGCATTCTCATTTCATAGTTGAGGAAACTAGAACTTAGAGAGGGTAATTAATTTACCCAAGATTATGTAACTAGAAAATATCAGAGCCTGCATTTAAACCAGAAAGGAGCATGGGGAACATGTGTTCTACTTTGGATATGTTATGCTACATTATGTTGCTAACAGAACTTGATGGAAAAAGGACTATGGCTAGAACGCTTTCAAAAAAGGAGTTTTGTTAAGGAAGTATGATGTTACATGACTAGTATATAATAAGCATTAATTTATTTTCCACACTGGTAACATACGTTTACTATAGAAAAATCATAAAAATACTGATGAGTAGAAGCAGTAAGTTAAAAATCATCTATATCGTAAAGTTTTAATGGATTTTTCTATAGTTTACCTGTTTGTTTTTAGGGGCTCTTAGCCTTGACTTGTTTTCCTTGATTAATAAAAAGTTTAAGTGGTAATTTTTAGAATTACTTTGATAATTTAAGATTTAGACATGGCTAGTTATGTCTTCTTAAAATCAACATTAACCAAAAAATGATTTTTCTGTAGTAAAATTTGAAAATTTAATAGCAGCTCTACCAATTGAGATTGGGGTGGTTTCTTTTTTCTTTTTTTAATTAGTGATTTTTCTATTTTTAGCCTGTTTTCTATGAAGTAGATCAACTCCCATAGCAATAAATTCTCCTTCAAGGATAATTAACAGTATAGGAGCAAGGAAGCTGTGGGAGACTTGTGATTCTGTAGTATGAAGCAAGATAGTAAACCTCTCTGGCATTTAGCCAAGTGTGTCATTAGGGTATTCTGTATTAGAGATATCTGGTCATAGAGTAGATCATACTTGTGGTTTTTTTTTTTTTTTAAAGATTTTATTTATTTATTTGACAGAGAGAAATCACAAGTAGATGGAGAGGCAGGCAGAGAGAGAGAGAGGGAAGCAGGCTCCCTGCTGAGCAGAGAGCCCGATGCGGGCCTCGATCCCAGGACCCTGAGATCATGACCTGAGCCGAAGGCAGCGGCTTAACCCACTGAGCCACCCAGGCGCCCCCATACTTGTGTTTTTATCCCTCTTCCTTATCTAGTTTGCAGGTTCTACTGCTAATGTCTAATAGATGTGTTTCCTTTTCCTTTCTCATTGCTATTTTAGGACAGTACTGATCTCCCCTGCAGTCCCCAGTTCAGCCCTAACCTTGCCTGTTTCTTTTTCCTGCCACTTTAGGCAATCCCATGGTCTTAACATTCAGAGTTCTCTTTAGAATTCAACTCAAAACATACTCCTTTGATGAATTCTTTTAATTTTTGCTGTTTCAAGTTATATATATCAGGAGAACTTAGAGCTTTGATTTCATGGATCAGTAAACTACAGGAAAGATTGGGAGAAGGGTATGGGGACAAACAGAAGGAGCTTAGTGGCTAACTTTATTTTGCTAATAAGATATGAGGAGAAAAAAAACTGTAAGACCCCCACTGTATTATTACACAGAAGACAGTCTGGCATCAAAGTAGGAAGGACAACCTTGGAAGAATAAAGAATACTCTATAAAATTGTGTAGGGAAAGTTTACTCCATTAATCCTATAGTTTATTTTAATCCTTGCCCTTAGACTTTTTTAGTTCTACATTGCCATAGTAAATAATTATTTGAATGTGAAAGTTTCTCTGAATAGGCTGTAAATTTGAATTTTGGATTTGAATTTTTTATATTTCATAATACATAGCAAAATGTCTTGCACAGTACCTTCTTAAATGTTGGGTAGAGGTAAAATAACAGAAGCAGCTAAAGTTTAGTTTAAAAACTTATCCTCTGGGATCAAATTTATTGCTTGGGCTTATAAAATAGAGTAGAGGGTTTGACTTGGCTAACTTCTCTTAGAATCTAAGCCTGCGATTCCATTCTGCCATTTCATTGCCATAGACCTTTATGGACTAAATTGAAGAAAAGGTAGTCAGATTAGATACTGCTCCCTTCAGAGAATGGCAGCATCTAGGACTTTGGCCAGTTTAAGTATCTACATGTAGTAATAATCAACTTTGAGTGGCTGATAGACATAGAACTGATTATCGTTTTTTTCTTAGGGGTCTGATACAGAGATGGTGAATTCTGAACATGGTACAACCAGTGACAGCTGTGAGCTCGCTCCAGAATGTACATCTTTAGAGCAAGAGGAGCTACAAGTATTGCAGCCAGAGCAGGGAGGTAAGATACGAAAAAGAGTCTGGTTTGTTTGTTTGTTTGTTTGTTTGTTTTTAAATAATAATAGAATGTGTGAACGACAGTAAGAGTCTTGCCTTTTTTCTAGGTGGGCAGCCTTTCTAGCTAATCTAAATGATCAGGTCGCTGAATGACTAGAATTTTGGTGTGGATTAGGTAGTGGTACCAACCTGTCCAGGGGTTTGCTTATTGACAGCTGTAGTGTATTATTTAGGCGTTTGTATAACTCTTTCATACTACACTTGTAACCGGTAACTAAATATTGCTAATCTTGATTAAGACTAGTGATGTACAAAATAATTAGTCATAAGGGATTTACTAAACTCAGATTCTTTAGTTATCTGTCATCACACTTCACATTACTTTTGGTTAGAGGTGGTAAAAGGCATTTAACTGCCGTACTCTTCATTTTTAAATTATGTCTTAAGCTTCTTTAAAAACTGCATTGAAATGTAAACAGAACATTTCCTCAGGAGAATAAAGTATATGGGTCATGGCTAGAAATACCATAGATTATATCTGTAAATCTTGTTTTCAGCCTGTGTATTGATTATTCTCCTTTGAACAGTGATTCTTATCTTTGATAGGTCAGAGATCTCCTTGAGAATCTGAAAGCTGTGAATGTTTTCTCCCAAGAAATGCCCATACTCACATATGTAAAAGGAGTTTTACTCCTTGGGAGTCCTTGGACCCAAGTACATCTTTTTTGAAGTGTCTTAATTTCAGATTAATATGCTGCTAGAGGCTTTCTAACACATATGAATGGGGTAATTTTTCTCTTTTTTTCTCCTGTTTTTTTTTTGGAGGGGCTGAATTATATAAGAAATACACATTCATGACAGAAAAAAAATAATGAGCAAAAAAAATTTTAAGTCACCTTTAATTCTTTTTATCTGGTGATAACTGCTGTTAACATTTAGTATATGTTCTTTGTTATGCATAAAATTTATATATGTTTATCACATTGTTTTAATATTTTTAACTTCAATTTTATAGACTTTTTCATTTAAAATATGATTTTATAAACTCCAGTTGGTTTTTTTGGTACATTTTTCCTTTGAGGAGTTTTTAATAAAATACATTTGCTATAGTGACATTATTTTGCTTTCCTGTGTTCTTTTGAATGCTTTTTATAATCCTTTTTATTGCAAAAAATTCATAATTTGAAGATAGTTTTGATTTTTGTATTACCAAGCATTAACAGTCATTAGAATAGTGCTACTTTTAGGAATGTAGGAAATGTAACATCAGACGTCTGAAAATTGGTTTTCCATATTAACAGGTATTTACAGGCACACTGGATTCGGTACTTTTGTATTGTAAAGTAAAGATTATGTTTACTTAGAGATTTATATTGTTTTTTTAGTAGATACTAAATGAATTCAATATCTAAAATTATCCTCTGACAATTTCAAATAATTATATTTAAAATATAAAGATCTTTTTAGCAACAGTTTGCAGTTTCAGTTAAGAGAAATATTTTACTAGGAGTATTTTTATCCATTGCTATCTCTTCTGAAGGAATGAATTATTTCAGTAAAGAAAGTGTTAATATAAAATACTTTAAAAAATACATTTTGGATTATGTTGAAAGTACTATATATAAGCCAATTGCCAGAGAAGTTTTTAGCAACTGTAGTATATGTGATTTAAATAAATCTACTTCAAAAAATAGGACTAGATTTTATGTACTCAGATTATAATCTGTGTGGACTACAAAACTCAATTAAGTGTAATTGATTGAATTGATCTTTGCTTTATATCAGAGAGTAGCCAGAATGACACAGTGTTAATGGGAGAAACTGCTTATCCAGCTTTGGAGGAAACAAAGTCAGCACTTGAGGTAAACTTGTGTTGTACTCTGTAGATACATGATAAGCAATATTCTTTAGTGAATACTAAGGAATAATTAAAGCTTCCATTTCTAGTTGTGCGTTCTTTTCCTCTTCGAATTACTAATAACCTTTATTAAAAATTTTGAGATTCCATAGATTGGTCACTTTTTTTTTTTTTTTTAAGATTTTTATTTATTTATTTGACAGGCAGAGATTACAAGTAGGCAGAGAGGCAGGCAGAGAGAGAGGAGGAAGCAGACTCCCTGCTGAGCGGAGAGCCCGATGTGGGGCTCAATCCCTGGACTCTGGGATCATGACCCGAGCCAAAGGCAGAGGCCTTAACCCACTGAGCCACCCAGGCGCCCCAGATTGGTCACTTTTATTATTAGAGTTTAGCTTCTGTCTTCTAAACTCTTAAGTGAGATGTCTTTTAATTTATCGAAGTAATTATAAAAGTAATTTCTATTCATTTACCCTCTAATAATTTTTTTTGGAAATAGATTACATTCTTGAATTATGTAGAAAAATAATTTATTAGGGTTTATCAAAAAAGGAAGATTCATTTTTAAATTTTTGAACAACCTAAATCTTGTTTTTTGATGTTTTACTTGACTTCTTTTTTTTTCTTCTTAAAGATTTAATTTATTTTTTGACAGAGAGAGAGATCACAAGTAGGCATAGAGAGAGGGGAAGCAGGCTCCCCGCCAAGCAGAGAGCCCGATGCGTGGCTCGATCCTAGGACCCTGAGATCGTGACCTGAGCCAAAGGCAGCGGCTTAACCCACTGAGCCACCCAGGCACCGCTTTACTTGACTTCTTGATAAAACTAGATTAGATGATTTTTACATGGCATAGCTATTGAAGTTTATTACATATATAACCATGGAAATTTGTTATCAGTCTTATGGGCTTCCTGACTACAGAGTTATGGTCAAATAAACCCATGGGATTAGTGAGAAATGAATCCTCTCTTTTCTGTTGTCCTTGATTTTAATGGTGGGCTTCTTATCTTCTGCAGCCTACAACGATTAGGCAGCAGTTTGTTCTAATTCTGAAAGACTGGTCAAGGTGTTCGATGGTGATTTGAACTAAAAGATGAGCCTGCTATTGTCATCTTTGTCTTTTGGGCAGGACTCCTATATCTTTTAAGCCCAAATTACCACAGTACTTAAGTACTGTTGTATACTTTGAGCTACGTAGAAAATATAAGGCTCTCAAAAAATTGTTGAATTCACTGTCTTTAAAATTATTCCTCAGAGAGAAGAAGCAAAGTCATCTGAAGACAATGTCTATTTTGGAACTGTCAGTGATGATTCTGATATTGTTACCCTTGAGCCACCTAAGTTAGAAGAAACTGGAAATCCGGAAGCTCTAATTGTTGAAGAAGTGCAGAGTCCAGAAGACTTTAACATGGGGTCTTCTTCCAGCAGCCAATATACATTTTGTCAGCCAGAAACTGGTAAGAGCTGCATAAAGAGTACACTGATAGAGACCTACGGTGTCTTAGGACCACCTTTTATACAATGGCCAAGTTTTTAATATATTTAAGATTTTTTGCAAAATCTACTGTTATGTCTAGTGTTTTCTTAGATTGTAGGTCCCAAGAGCAGAATTGCTATAACAGTAAATACCATCTTTTATTAAGTAAAAGATGAAAAAAAAAATCTTCAAGGAGCTTTGTTATTGTCTGAAACACTCCAGAATGCATTTGATATATTTTAGGTATTTAAGGGTAGAAGATTAAGCCATTGTAAGTAAAAATAGGAGAAAGTTAAAATTTCTGTTTACCGTGGTACAAATTTTAATTTCTAGAAATTGTGGAAGAAGCTTCTTATTGAAGTCTGTTAGATCCTTTCAATTATTAATCATTTAACAAACATCTGTTGAATGCTCCTTATGTGCTAAACAGAGTTCAGAGAGCTGGCAATACAGCAGATCCCAAAGCCCCTGACCTTTGTATCTTTCATTGTAGATTGAGTTATGAAAGTGTGCCTATTTTAAGTCACATTTAAGGCACTCATTGCCTACTATTCAGACAATGATTTGGAGGTTAAAATGGGAATTCCTGAGCTAATTCCTTTCTATATTTCTTTGGCTCAGCTTGAGGGGTGTATGTAACACCTTTCAAGGTGCACATAAATATTTAGACACAAAGGGAAATAAAAGAAACAAAGCTATAATTAACGCACAGTTATTAACGAACACTTGTAACTCAGGGATGAATTGAGAGAAAGACAAGTTGGAACACGGCTAGTGATTCCAAAATATCCTAATTTGATTCAAAAATAAGGATATGTTTATTTTAGATCATTTTCTTAGAGTTTACCATTCTTTAATATTTACATTTGCCAGTATCAGACAATGGAATTTCTGTTACTCCACTTCAAGCTAATAAAAAGTCAAGTAAAGATGTTTAGCTATCTCATTTAATGGCAAGTTATTTTCACTTAGTATATCAGTTTGGCTATAAACAAGAGCTTAAAAACACTTTATTCAAGTATTTGAATGCTGATCTGGCATTATTAGTGGTCAGCCTTTGCCAGAATGGTTTACATAGTATATTTATTACAAGGACTAACAAATTGACTTTAGAATCTTTTTTGTTTATCAAATTTTATTTTGTTTGTTTAAATCTAGGATTCACACTGTTTTAAAGTAGTCTTCTTTTTTCCTTCTTTCCTTTATTTTTTTGGAAGACTATAGATGATGGTTTAATTTGAGAATATTCACGGGCCACAAAAAGTAGTCACATTGAAGTAGGAGTATTGCAGAATGGTCCAAGCAGATGTTTAGGAAATTGATCCTACAAACTTAATTTTTTCAGGAACTTGGATACTTCAAAGCACATTATTCTGGTGTTTATCTCCTTTCTGAACTTGGACTTCTTGGGAATTTTACAGTTTCAGTTAAGAGAAATATTTTACTAGGAGTATTTTTATCCATTTCTCTCTCTCCTAAAGGAATGAATTATTTCAGTAAAGAAAGTGTTATATAAAATAATTTTTAAAAATGGCATTTTGGATTATGTTGAAAATACTATATATATATAAATCCATTGCGAAGAGTCTACGTTCTCTCTCACCTCCTATTTTTTTGGTTTGTTAACCCCCTGCTCCCCATTGCCTGGTTATTTTGATTTTTCCTTTCCCTTCTTCTCCATCTCTGTAGGATTCCAAGTTGTTTCTTCTTCTAAATTAAATTCTTGTGGCAATATACCTTTTGTTCATTTAAGAATACTAGCCACTCCCTTGCACTGGAGTCTCCCCCAAGAAAGCAAAATTGGTAGCTGTAGAAAAGCTTGTCTTTGCATAGATGTTTTTTTTAAAGGTGTGATTGTTCAATTTTGATGGAGCACAAATAACAGTGTTGAGTGATAATTAAAATAAGTATTTTCAATTTTCTTTTTCCTTTTTAGTCTTTATAATAAAGCTTTATACATCTTTTTTCCTGTTTATTCACAAAAGAAAGGTGGTGGGAGAAGCTGTGGAAGATTCCTGAATGCATAAGGGGATGGGATGATCAGCTGAAACACCATGTTCCTAGCCAACTCGCTTTCCAAGGTGGTGTGACTAAATCTGATCAGCTTTTCTTGAGCTGAGTGTGCCTAGTCACATTTACTATTTACTTAGTGCTTTAAAGATAACTGTTGTCATCTGTGATACTCTAAACAGGTGTTCAAAGTGATCTTGTAATAAAGCTGGCTAAGCTTATTGCATGCCTTTGCATTGCCTGCATCTTGGACTATGGGCCAAATTAAGTTTTGAAAGAAATTTAAAAATCGAAATACTTTAGCTATTAGATATATGGGTTAAAAAAGATGGAAGCATTAGATAAGGGTATGAATTTATTAATATGGATTAGGCTGGCTTGTTTACTTAGAATCTATGATGAAGGCAATAGAATTAAATTTATTTAAGGAATTTTGACAAATGGTTTGTTTTTACGTTTACCCATCTTAATACTGCCAGAAAGTCTGACTTAAATACTCCAGCCATAATCTTGAATGCCTTTGTGTTATGTAATGCTTTATTTAAGTCTTCCTTTCTTTCTCTTTGTCCAAGAAATATAACCTCACAGCTGAGGCAACGGCATCTGGAAAAAACTAGTGATCAAGAATAACCAGATAAACATGATGGGCATAAGGGTCATGACCAAAAGAACTCTCAGTGGCATCTGTATAACTAAATACTAGAAATAATCATTCATCCAGTAGTTCTTTCTGTGTGTTTGGTGTTGTCGGTGTGAAAGTTAACCAGATCCTCTGTGACCCATCTTTAAAAAGTACTGCCTAACCCAAGTCACCAACTTTTCCTGTGGCATGGATATCCTGTCTTCTGAGGAACTGTTTTGCTTTTTTGAAGCATGGATGTTTGTTGTTTGGAGCTGTTTGTATCAAATTGAGGTTCACATTTTATCCTTACTTTTAGTTCCTTTTTTTTTCTTCCTTATAACTGGTCTGTGGAAATTATTACTGAGCCATCTAACTTACTGTGTCAATATGTAGTTTATTGATTGGTAGAACAGTGTTAACAAGTTCTACATTTAAAAAAACTGAAGGTGATTTTTTTTTAGTGGATATATTTCCAGGACTTGAGATTTCTTATGGATTTTTTTGTTGTTGTTCTTTACTGTTCTTTTCATAAAGGAGCAGCACCAGACTAGTCCTTAATATCGGAGATAGCTGTTGTGTCACTTCCTCATGCTGACATATTTACTAGAGGGTAAAATTAATAATCTTCTAGTAAGAGTGGCAGTCGAAGGGAAGGGCTCATCTGACTTCTGGAAACCTGTTAAACTATAGTGCTTTGAATGTTGATTATGGACTCAAAGGATGGAAATGAAACTAGGGTCCAGATTCACCCAAGAAAACTTTTGGTAGTTACTGTACTTTGTAAGTTGCAGGAACTGTTCATATACCTCCATGTGTTCCTTAAACAGTTGAGCTTAAATTACCTCCTTTTGCAATTGAAAGAAGAGAGTTTCTTTTTCTTTCTAGAAACAGTATCTGTTTATGGCTGTAATAGCAAAGAAATTTAATAGGCTTTGAGAATGATTGTTCTAACAGTGTAAACTAGAAGAGAAGTTAAAAAAATAAAACCAAATAAACCCTCAAAGACACAGAACATGATTAATAGATTCTTGTGTATCACAGTTGAAATCTTTTCTGTTTTGGTTTTATGTTGAAAAACTTGAAAACTTGAGTTTCTTTTTGTGTTATTTGTTTTTGGTTTTGGCTGTCTTATGTAAAAGGACACGTAGGGATGGCATTGACTATTCTAAATCATATTTATTGGAAAAGCTATTCTAAAATTTTTAATATTTACATTTTTCTTTTTAAAATAGTATTTTCATCCCAGCCTAGCGACAACGAATCAAGTAGTGATGAAACCAGTCATCAGCCTAGTCCTGCTTTTAGACGCCGCCGCGCAAGGAAGAAGACTGTTTCTAGTTCAGAATCCGAAGAACGGCAACTCCCTGAACAAGAAACTGACCCATCTAAGGAGCTGTGTAAACGCCAGTTCAGCAGTGGTCTGAATAAGTGTGTTATACTTGCTTTGGTGATTGCAATCAGCATGGGATTTGGGCATTTCTATGGTAAGTATTTGAAAGTTGGTTACACGTAAACAAATCATGTGTATGGGCACTTGCTAAGAGAGGAATTCTGGGAACTGTTTTCAGTGTCATCATTAAATATATGACCTTGGAAAGCTTGCTGTTTATTTGAGCCTCAGGTTTCTCATTTGGAAAATGGGCACAGTGCTACCTTTCTCACAAAGCTATTTTCACTTACGTTAGATGGTATTTACTTAAGAAATGTAGGGATTTTTTTGGGGTGCCTGGGTGGCTCAGTGGGTTAAGCCGCTGCCTTCGGCTCAGGTCATGATCTCAGGGTCCTGGGATCGAGTCCCGCATCGGGCTCTCTGCTTGGCAGGGAGCCTGCTTCCCTCTCTCTCTCTCTGCCTGCCTCTCTGTCTACTTGTGATTTCTCTCTGTCAAATAAATAAATAAAATCTTAAAAAAAAAAAAAAAAAAAGAAATGTAGGGATTTTTAGCATGCTTTTTTTTAATTTTTTCAATTTATTTATTTTCAGAAAAACAGTATTCATTATTTTTTCGCAATCCGTGCCCTCTATAATACCCAACACCTGGTACCCCAACCTTCCACACCCCCGCCACTCCAAACCCCTCAGATTGTTTTTCAGAGTCCACAGTCTCTCGTGATTTAGCATGCCTGTTTGTTTATTTTTTGTTTTTAATTTTTTAAAAGATTTTATTTATTTATTTGACAGACAGAGATGATAAGTAGGCAGAGAGGCAGGCAGAGACAGAGTAAGGGAAGCAGGCTCCCTGCTGAGCAGAGAGCCCCATACGGGGCTGGATCCCAGGACCCTAGGATCATGACCTGAGCTGAAGGCAGAGGCTTTAACCCACTGAGCCACCCATGCACCCCTGTTTTTAATTTTTTAAAAAGATTTTATTTATTCGATAACAGAGCGAGAGAGCATGAGGGGCAGGGAAGGGCAGACAGAAAGGCCTCTTTGCCTGAGCTTAACCCTTGAGCCACCCAGGTGCCCCTAAACTTTGCTTGTTATTTTCCTTGTTAATGTTTATGTATATTGATTATCTTTAAACCCTTTAAAAGTGTCTTAGATGAAAAGAGGAAGGAATTTCATGTGGTATAATTTTTCATTGGGGAGCCTTACCATTGAGTCTTATTCAACATTTTGTATAAAGATGAGACTGTTTGAGAACTGAAAACTTCATGCTCATTCACACACTCTGTATTAAAATTTTGAAAAAAAACACTTTAAACAGATGTTTTAGATCTTGTCAGTTTTACAAATTTCAGTTTGCTATACATGAAGTACTTCTAGGTTTTTTTGCTGGTATGATCCACAATTTAACTTTGGAATATTCCCGTTTTGTTAGTTCCTTTCAACAATGTCTTCTTTATGCAAAAATTGAAGAGTTACATGTACCCTTTGTTAATGTGTGGAAAGGATGCATTAAAAACATACATAGTGTAATGTTAGAAGAAACTTGAGACAATATTTGTTTAAAGTCAGAGTTAGTAAAATATGTTTCTTGTTTAAATTTATATTGCTAAAAATAAGCATTTAGACTCGTGGTGGATACCTGCTTGAATTTAATACTGAGATAGTATAATTTGTATCCTTCCTTGAAGGTTATTGTAATGAGATTTGACTTGAAGTAATATGCATACTTTTGTTTATTTTCTAGTTGAAACAAATGTATGAGTGTATTTTTGAGAATGATTTTTCCCCCCACAGGTAAACATGGAGTTAACAAACGAGAAGGTCTTATCTTGATCTTTTTTTCTTACTAAAAAATGTGGACAGTGATTTAATGTTAATCCAGATTGCATTAAAACTACCAATTGCATGACCTTTAAGTATTTTGTAGAAGGAGCAAAATTGCTGCTTTGTTTAAATAAGTGTTTGGTTACTTGTAAAATTTACTTCAGTGATTATATCTAATAAAACATTTTCCTGTACTTTTAAAAATTATCCTTTCGGAATATGAAAAGCCTGGGTAATATGAAGTAGTTTTGCGTGGTGATGAGATTGACTCAGCGAACATATAAAAACAGTTAGTTTTTCAGGGTCACTGTTTAAAGGACATCACTTTTTCCCTTAATTCTGGCACTGATCTCAACACTTAAAGAGCTCGTTTGAGTTGATTTCAGAACCAGTTTGAATTTCTCATGCACCATGAAGTTAGTCATTGCATACTCCATAATCAGTTGTTTGCTTACTAATTATTTAACAAAAACATACTATTTAAGTGAATTACTCAGGGCATTTGCCAACTGCAGCTCTTTATAAATTTGGAGAATCAGATCTATCCCAGAAGGAGGGGAGAATTAACAGGATTGAGGATAGTAAAACAGTGTATTACAGGTATTTGCTACTCCTTCAGGTTCTGAAAATGCTTACAAAAGTTAAAAAAAAAAAAATCTTCATGTATGAAGCACCTGTCTTCCGTATGCTTTCTTTACATTGTAGGCTATCCATATTCTAAATCAACAGTGAGGTTCAGTCGATTTGATTTTCTCATGGTATTAATGACTTTAAGTATTGATAGGTTATCCTGCTCTTCAGACACTGTAACAGAATATATCTGGGTGCTAAGCTATGTAGCACAGGAAAGAGAATTATAGCCCAAAAGCTATACTTACTGAGTCATCCTGAAGGTGGTAGGATTTGAGCAGGGTCTAGTCTTAACGTTTATGCTAGTCGGAGGGAAAGTGGAGCATTCCAGCAATTGAGAACCTGACAACCTGAAAGTAAACTTTGCTGGGTTTGGGAGCAAGGAGAAGCCTGACTGGACTACAGCAGAGTAGAGAAATAGTGGAGTAAAACATGTTAGTACATGGGTTGGTGTAATGTTGTAAAACATCTTGGAATCCGGGTAAGAGTTTGATTTATGGAGTGACCTCATGGTAATTTTAGAGGAAAAGTGCAAAGAGGCATATTGAATAAGAAAAATTAAGACAGTTAAGACTGTTTATAATCCTGCTGTTGATGATCAGGGTCTTGACAATTATTGTGAAGGTCGGGGTGGAGAAAAGGTTAGTGAAATAAGGGACACTGAAGTAATAATGGAAAACATAACTTGTGATATTAGTGGTTTATTTTTTAAATTCCAAGAAGTGTGCCAGCTGCTTTATTTTTGGAATTAGGGGTGTTTCTAGGAAAGTTTTGCTAGATGATAAATATGATGGTGAGCACAGTTTGGCCGTTTTTATTAAACTTTATTCTAAAATGGTTTAGGGCAGGTGTTATGGTTCGATTTTTTTCGTGAAGATGTTCCCAGAATTGCACCCAACAGGCAGCTGGATGTATTGGCAAGAAGCTCTGGTAAGATTGGACTCAGAAGAGAAATCTTACAGCAGGGATAGCAAAAATTGGGTTTTTATGATTAAGATAGGCAGATTGGTATACATGACATGAAGGCCGAAGATTGTACCTTGGGTGGTAACACTTTATAGTTAGGTGGCTGAAGATGTAGGAAAAAGAAAAAACCAATAGTTATTAGATAAATAAAAGCCACATAAAGACAGTTGTCCAACATGGGCAAATTGAGATCTCAACACGTAGTTTTAGGTTATTTTCCAGCGGGTAAAGGAATTCATCCTGTCAGCAGTTTGAAAAGAGAGGTTTTCTGTTATTGTGGGAAATACAAATGAATTTTCAGCATTCAAAAAAATCTGAGATTCTTTTGAGTAATATTGAGACAAATCTACCTGCTTTTGTAAATTCGAAAATTGAAAGAGAGGAAATGAATCTTAACAGAAGAATATGATAGCTGGTAACAGTTGTTTGTGATTTGGCAAAAGTTTTCCTTAGTGTTTTTCAAGATTATCAAAGAAATTGAAAGTTAGCTTCTTTTAGCAGTAGGGGAAGACATAGTAAACTTTCATTGCAAAATCCTGTGTTATAGTAATAATATGTCACTTGGTAGATGTTAAGGTCAAGGTTGCCAAATGCCTTTTGCCTTATTTTTTGATTCAGTGTTGTTGTGTTTTTGTGTTTTTTTTTTTCCTTTCTCTCATGCATGAGGCATGTAGCAAGCAGCATGTGAACAGCATGTCTTGGCAAATTAACATTTTGGTTTTTAGGGTTAAAATATAGAGAATCCTAGTTGGTTTAAGACTTCACCACTGCAGGGATGAGGTTGGTGGTACTCTAGTACAGACCTAACTAATGCAGAACTCGTAAATGATTTGGCTATGAGAATGGTGGGTAATCACAGGCAGTTATTTTCCTTGTACTTTTTGGGCTGTGTAACATCATTTACTAGGCAAATTATAGTGAGAAAAAGACGTTTTTATTTTTCCTTATTGACTTACATCCTATGAATAGATTCTACGGTTCCTTTCCCCGTTGAAGACAACACTTTATGTCCCTCAACGATCTCTCAAAAACAACAAAATTGAGTGCCCTCAATATCGTAAGATTAGAAACAGTGTATAAGTTTTTAAGTTTTTTTTTCTTTTTTTTTTTCTAAGGGTAACATAGGCTGGCTTGTTTTAGTCAAAAGGATAGTGAAGTGCTTAAACGTCCCAGGGTGTATGCTAAATTAAAAAATATACATTAACCTTGGACTGATTTTTATTAACATTCATCTGCCACTACTTGTTGAATGACACCATGAGATTTTACTTATTCTTTTGTTTATATAATAAGAGTTTTTATACAACTGTGAAATGCTGGCCTTGAAGAAAATGATCCTATCCAGATTAATTAATTAAATATATAAAGATTAAATGTTTTATTATATATTTTATGTATTATATTATATATATTATATGTTTGGTCATTATAATGTTTGGTGTGTGTGTGTGTGTGTGTGTGTGTGTGTGTGTGTGTGTGTTGTATGTGTGTGTATCCCTAACAAAAATTTTCACATTTTTTCAGGCACAATTCAGATTCAGAAGCGTCAGCAGTTAGTCAGAAAGATACATGAAGATGAATTGAATGATATGAAGGATTATCTTTCCCAATGTCAACAGGAACAAGAATCTTTTATAGATTATAAGGTATGTACTATTAACAAACTTTCTTAAGAAAGAATTGTTAGCCAATAATTATTGGATTGTTCAGATAAAAGTACAAAGCAGATTAGTGAGGCAGTAATAATATTATAATAATTGTTGATTCCTTACTGTGTCCTAGTCACTGCTGTGAGTACCTCACATACAGTACTTCTCTTACTGCTCACCACAGACCTGTGAATTAAGGAAGTATTAGCTTCATTTCATAGATGGGAAAGAGGTTCAAAAAAGTTAACTTTTTCAAGGTTAGCAGTTGGCAAAGCTGAATTTATCTGACTTCAAGGGTGTTATTTCTAGTTACTATAATTAACATTATTTTAAATTAATAGTATTAGAAAACATTGTTATTAACATTATTTTTACAGAACTAGCAAAACATTTTCAGTGAGAAAAAGAGTTTGTAGTCCCTCTCTAAGATCTTTCCTTGATCAAGGGAAATAATCAGTGAGTCCTTTTTCTTTGGTTTCTTGTTAGGCCTGATGGAAGAGACAGCATGTTACACTTGCCTTCCTAAACTCACCTAACACCAGCAGGACTGTGCTTTCCTTAACACCTATGTGGGTTTATGAGGACCAGTGTAATAGCTGGTCTCCTCTCTGGTTCTTCATAAGAAAGATATAGGGCTTGTAGATAAATTCACAGTAGAAAAGTAAACTGTTCCTTTTTCCTTCCATTCCCCCAAATTTCCCTCACAATTTATGTACCCCTTACAGGGTTATGATTATATTTCTTTAGAAGACAGAATCCCACTTGATATCTGGATTATTTCTTTTTTCAGGCAGGGACTACTGAAGTTATTTGTAAATAGTGTAGTTTTCCCCAGCTTGATCAAGTGATGTTATAAAAAGAGTAGGCATTTTCTTCTTTACCACCATGGTTTCTGGTTCTGTAAGATGATGTTGGCTTTTAGGAGACTGACCCTACATAGATCTTCCTGAGTCAGTTCTTGGCAGGCCTCTTAGCTCCATCTATTAAATGTGGTTTGGATTTTGAAGATCTTCATGGGAGACCTGCCTGAGATTTACTTACCAGGCACTTTAAGATTATGGAGTTTACTGAATGCAGAACATACCCTCCAGTCATTCTGTGGTCCCTTGTGCTCTTGCATTTAAAGATAATGCTACATTAGTCTGTACTACTTCATGATCCACTTCTTTTTTTAAATCTTTTTTTTTTTTTTTAAGATTTTATTTATTTATTTTACAGAGAGAAATCACAAGTAGATGGAGAGGCAGGCAGAGAGAGAGAGAGAGAGGGAAGCAGGCTCCCTGCTGAGCAGAGAGCCCGATGCGGGGCTCGATCCCAGGACCCTGAGATCATGACCTGAGCCGAAGGCAGCGGCTTAACCCACTGAGCCACCCAGGCGCCCCCATGATCCACTTCTGTTGGATACATGAAACTTGTTTCCTTTTACATATGGAGAGTAGATGAAATGATTATAATGAAATTTAAAAAAACATTTCTTTAGAGAGAGGCAGAGAGTACAAGCGGGGTGGGTGGCAAAGGGTGAGGGAGAGAGAGATTCCCAAGCAGGCTCCAGTCTCTGCCCCAACTCAAGGCTTAATCTCAGGACCCCAAGATCACGACTTGAGGCGAAATCTAGTTGGACGCTTAACCAACTGAGCCACCCAGGCACCCCTGATTATTGTGAAATTTTAAATTTTAATTTGTTTTTTAAAGAGTAATGAACCAGATAGTGAACCATCCATTTCAGTTAGTTATTTTTCAAGTGGAAATACTATCATTCTCCTAAAGGACATTTTTCTTTTGTTTCTGTATATCTGATTTTCTGGTCTGATTCAAATGGGATAATGGTAAGGTCTTAAATTAAGCAAAATTTTATCATTTGCTGATTTATCTATAAGGTATTTTAACTGACTGGATAATGCTCTATTAGCCTATTTAAGCTTGTTTAGTTGTTTAGTTTCTTGCTGTTTTTGTGAAATTTTGTTTCTAATACATAGTTGAAAAAGATATTCAAGAGTACTTTGAAATGCAGCAAAATATCGTAAACCTAATTGAACATGGTTTCCTCTCTTTCAAGGGTGCTGATTTCAGAGTTATATTGCTAATCTGGTGATAGTCTCTTCAGAAGATGATTTGAAATTGGAGAAATTAGTTATAAATGTTACCAAGATTGAGTCCTCTAGAAGTGCTGAGAGAACTAGGAGGACTTACCTGAACTTACTTTGGGATGTAAATTTGCACAGGGTGAAGATACTTCATATAGGACTAAGATTGTTGAAATGTTTTCCTTTCAAAGAGTGCAGAGAATATAAATAGAATTTTTTAAATCCTCAAGTCATCTCTAGCTATAATTTTCCCTTTTATAAAAGATCATCTCCTTCACCCAAGGGTCAGAGAAGCCTTTAGTCCTGCCTAAATTCTCTTTAGGAGACTTCTCAGGAGAGATTGGAGTTCTGTTGTCCAAAGATAGACCAGTCTCCTTTTCTCCTGACTTGTAGGTGGGCCGAGAAACCATTAGTCTTTCATATGATTATATGGGAAATAATCATTAGTCACTAATAAACACTAATGAGAAGTATCCCTAGCTCTATTTTTAGAAATTAACCTTGTATTTTCTGACTTTTATGTATTGAAATACATATATGTATACACTCTATAAATATAAATATATATACTGCATAAAAGATAGTCTCTGCAGAAGAAGATACTAAAAATGTTATGAGTATTGGTTACCTAGGGTTATGTTTTGAAGATCTGAATTGAACTTTTAAATAAAGCATTTGACATTTTTCTTCTCTTTCAAAAAACTTAGTCTTTGAAGGAAAATCTTGCAAGATGTTGGGCCCTTACTGAAGAAGAGAAGATGGCTTTTGAAACTCAGAAAAAGAACCTTGATACAGAAAATCAGCATTTAAGAATATCTCTGGAGAAGGAAGAAAAAGCCTTATCTTTATTACAGGAAGAGTTAAGGAAACTAAGAGAACAGATTAGGATATTGGAAGATAAAGGAACAGGTACTGAATTAGTTACAGAAAATCAGAAACTTAAGCAGCATCTGGAAGAAGAAAAGCTGAAGACACACAGCTTCCTTAATCAGAGGGAAACTCTTTTGGCAGAAGCAAAGACTCTAAGGACGGAACTGGAGAGAGAACGACTAGTAACTATGGCTTTAAAGGTGGAACTCCAGCAGTTAAGCTCTAGTGAGTCATACGGCAACCCAGACTCTCCCAATGTATTGACTGAAAAAAAGGAAATAGAAGTCCTACGGGAAAGACTCACTGAACTGGAGCAGAAGCTAACCTTTGAACAGCAGCGTTCTGATTTGTGGGAAAGACTATATATTGAGGCAAAAGATCAAAATGCAAAACAAGAAACCGATGGAAAAAAGAAAGGGAGCAGAGGAAACCACAGGGCTAAAAATAAATCAAAGGAAACGTTTTTGGGTTCAGTTAAGGAAACATTTGATGCCATGAAGAATTCTACCAAGGAGTTTGTGAGGCATCATAAAGAAAAAATTAAACAGGCAAAAGAAGCTGTGAAAGAAAATCTGAAAAAATTTTCAGATTCAGTTAAATCCACTTTCAGGCATTTCAAAGATACCACCAAGAATATCTTCGATGAAAAGGGCAATAAAAGATTTGGTGCCACAAAAGAAGAAGCAGTGAAAAAATCAACAGTTTTTAGTGAATATTTACACCCACAGTATAAGGCACGTACACAAAACCAGAATAAAGGCCCTACTACGCAAAGAGAGGGAAGGAAAGAAAAGCCAACTCACTTTGAAGAATTTAGAAAAAATACAAATTCACAGAAGTGCAGTGCTGAGCATGACTGTAGTGAAAATTATGATTCTTTCAGAAAATCTTGTTCTGGTGTATTTGAATGTGCTCAACAGGAATCCATTAACCTTTTTAATATGAAAATGTTGAATCCTGTAGGGATAGATGAGTTTAGACAGTTAATTGAAAGGTATTTATTAGAAAAACTGGATAGTTTTCATCACTGGAAAGAACTTGATCAATTCATCAATAAGTTTTTCCTAAATGGTGTCTTTATACATGATCAGAAGCTCTTCACTGACTTTGTTAATGATGTTAAAGATTATCTTAAAGACATGAAGGAATATCAAGTAGATAATGATGGAGTGTTTGAGAAGTTGGATGGATATATATATAGACACTTCTTTGGTCACACTCTTTCCCCTCCATATGGACCCAGGTCGGTTTACATAGCACCATGTTATTATAATAGCTTTTGACATTTATAGATTGGGTAGCAAATTTAATCATGTTAACATCTTGGAATGTTAAAGTACTTTTTGTAAAGAAAAAAAGTGCAATTTGTAAAAGTACCTTATTGCCAGAGAATTTAGAATAAATTAAGTCAAAAGATAACAATTTTAAGTTAATAGCCGTTACAAACTGAAAATTTCATATAATCAGTTTGACTTGAGCAAATGGTTAAATTCTGCCTTAAAAATGAGTTAAGGATATGTAAATCCTATTTTAGCTCGTTTCTTTTCATTCTAGTTTATATGAAAAGGTAATCATCTTAAGTGAAATGATTTTTCTTTGGTCTTTTATTTATTTACTCACTTTGGGAAGCTTGGGTGAACAGTACAGAGTTCACTCTGAAATCAGAAGAGCTCATATGTAACAATTTGGATTGGCCCACTTCTTTGTCTATTCCACTTACCAACTAAACTATACTTAATATAGTTATTACACAATTATTGTTCATAAAGGTAGGGCAAACTTAGTAAGCCACAAGTTATAATGTGTGTGCTTTATATACATAATTTCTAAAAATAACTATCAATTGCTTATCAGCTTTATATTCTGTAACATGAAACTTGCCTAATCTTCAAATGTTAGCTTTATTTTTTAATCTTTGAGTTAGTTATATATGTCTTTTTGAATAAATGTAATGTGTCTATAAAATAATGAGACTGATTCTGGTGTCTTTAGTCTTTAACTATATAGTGCCTAAATGAGCAAAACATTGTGAGGCTGCCCTGACAAAACATGGAAAATTCTTGCCATCAAGCTGCTCACAAGCTTTTGGAGAGTTAGGTAACAATAAGACATTAAATAGAGGTATTGGAGGCACATTGTGTGTGGTGGCCTCAGCCTGGAGATGTTTGGGAAAGTTTCAGGAGTGAGGTGGTCTTTGAAGTGAACTTCTTTAAACTGGTTATTGAAGGAGAAATGAGAATTTGCTAAGCAGAGCAGGACATTCTACTCAGAACTATATTTGGAGATATGAAGACATGCCACTTTAAGGAGGCAAGGTAGTGCTGGGGTATGAAAAGATACAGATCTTCTGTGAAGATCTGAAGGATCTCTTTATGCTAAAAGACTTGCCTCATTGCATTTTGGATCACTGACAACAGTCTGAAATGTTGGTTGGAAAGAGTGAAGCTAAAAGCTAGATGGTGGTCTTTGAAAAATTACGGACATGAGCTGATGAGTATCTGAACTAGGGTAATAGGAGTGGAAGGAGACAGATTTGAACAATATAAGTAAAATTGGTGGTATATCTTGTGAAAGAGAAGTAGAAAGTAACAATACCAGATTTCTGGTTTGGGTCACTAGTTGGATAGTGGCATCACTAAGATAGGGATACCAGAGGTTTTGGGTGAGGAGAATTGGAAATGAGAATTGTGCTTGTAGGTATCTGTTGACAGCCAAGTTGAAAGAATTAGTTGGCCATTAGTTATAGGACTCCTTCTAGCCCAGATTGTGTGTGTGTGTGTGTGTGTGTGTGTGTGTAGATCATCTAGGCTGGGGTGGTATTTTCAGACTCCTGGGGCACACTAACACGTATGGGGTTGTAGAGAAAGAAGGCTTGAGAATACAAGAAAGTCCAAAGATCATCTCAAGTGAAAGGAGTATATATACATGTCTCAAATGCTTTAAACAAAGAGGAGGCTGGATTTCATGGTTGTGAATGGCATTATGGACTGTTTCAGTGAAGTAGTGACAGAAGTAGCCTGATCATACGGAGTTTGAGGAAAGCAGTAGATACATACCTTGGGCTGTGGCTATAGAAAAAGAAACTTTTAGTTTGTAAGAGATGTATACATATTCTTCAGTTTGTAAGATATCTATACATACATGTAAGGGATGAAGCCACTGGGAAGAGATTGATTTTGAACTAGAGGAGAAAAAATGGAAACACATCTCATTATTTTATTGTCACATTTCTATTTATCTGTTGAGTATTTCCCCTTTTTACCACTATAGTATGTCTTTTTTTTTTTTTTTTCCCTGTAGGATGAAAGTATAATACTGAATCTTTTTGGTATGGTTGTGTTAGGATTATACTTCAGATTAATTTAACATCCTTTTTCAGAGTGTTCAGATAATAGATTAATGGAGAAAAACATTAAGATTGTGTCTTGTTTAAATTTAACTCTAACATAGATGAAAAATGTGTTTACTGCTTTCAGTCGACCAGATAAAAAGCAACGTATGGTAAATATTGAAAACTCCAGGCATCGAAAACAAGAGCAGAAGCACCCTCAGCCACAACCTTATAAAAGGGAAGGTAAATGGCATAAATATGGTCGCACTAATGGAAGACACATGGCAAATCTTGAAATAGAATTGGGGCAGTTACCTTTTGACCCTAAATACTGATCATCATGATTAAGTTAAATTAGAAAATGGTAACAGAAACATGGATGCTTTCTACAATGTTTGGTGTTGAAACTAAAATGAAATTATCAAGATAATGTCTTTCTGTCATTTCTAAGTATCAGTTTGATGACTTTATTACTCAGAAGCATCAAGTAAAAGCTTACTAACTTGCATTTTCCTTGTAGTTTAGCTTTGCTGAATTTTTTTTTGGCACTGGAAATGTTCAACTGTAGTTTTAAGGAAGCTGGGCATGCAACATATTTTGTGCATGAAATGTCTTCCTTTCAGTGTATGAGCTTAAAGCAAGCTCAAATCCTATGACAAAGTGTAATTAACACTGACATTTGTGTTAAATTTGCAGTAGAGCTTGAAAAAAATATGTTGTGATGGAATTTCATCTTTTAACATTTTATAATCTTACACTTGCTTCTTGTCTTTTTGTGGGTTCAAGAGCCCGTTGACTTGTGAAGAATATGCTGCCTTCCTATGAGCTTGCTGACTTGTTCTCTTGTGAAATTTCTTGCACATCTGAATATTGTGGGAGAAACAATAAAACTACACCAATGAGGAAAACTAAAGGTCTTTATTTAAAATCTGGTATTTGTATTAAAATTTTTATACTTTGTGATATTTATTCATACATTTCCTCAGTAGTAATATTTGGTAAAGCAATTCCAGTGGTTTTTGCTAGTTCCACGAATCTTACCCAGTGTTTACAGGCATATTTATGCAGCATCTGAGTATCTCTACCCAGCAATGTGTGTTTCTTTAGGAAAGTTTGTTTTTTTTTTTTTTAGATTTTATTTATTTATTTGACAGAGAGACAGCAAGAGAGGGAACACAAGCAGGGGGAGTAGGAGAGGGAGAAGCAGGCTTCCCAGCAGAGCCAGGAGCCCAATGCGGGGCTCGATCCCAGGACCCTGGGATCAGCTGAAGGCTGCCGCTTAACATCTGAGCTACCCAGGCACCGCTTTAGGAAAGACTTAAACACAGTTCAGAATTTCATCTTCTGTTGAATGTCCCTTTTAATTTCCGTTCATAGACATATATGTGACTTCCAGTTCGACCTTCTGGCAAGTGAGTGTGGAAGAACACAGCAGTTCTCTCATAGTTGCTTGAAATTAGGAAAGTGCTTATTTCCTAGAAGTAAATAAATGTTTAAGTAAATAAAGGCTACATTTTCTGAGTACTGTTTCAAGAACTTTAGAATGACCTGATTTGCGCCTCTACCACTTTTTTTCTTAATAAAACTATAGTTTCTTTTTTAATTAATTAATTTTAGAGAGTGAGAGAGTATGCAGGCAGATGGGGGGCGCAAAGGGAGAGGGAAAGAGAATCTTAAGCAGACTCTGAACTCACCACAGAGCCCAGCACGGGGCTCAGTCTCATGACTCTGGGATCATAACTACAAGATTATGGCCTGAGCCGAAACCAAGAATCAGACATTTAACCAACTGTGCTACCCCGGTGCCCCAAAGCAATATAATTTCTTAATAAAAGAATTAACTCACGATAAGTAACATATATATCTTGATAGTTATAGAACTGGGATGGATTTTGACCAGAGGAAAGATCCAATTACAAAATATGGGGCTTGAAAGAGACCATAAAAAAGTTGTCTGTTTACCCAAGAGCTAAACC